>NW_019154089.1:43466450-43917033 GCF_002288905.1 Enhydra lutris kenyoni
AGCCCAATGTGGGACTCTATCCCAGGACCCTGGGATCATGACCTGAGTCAAAGGCAGGTACAACCATCTGAGCCACCCAGGAGCCCTAAGTAAAAAAAAAAGTTATGCTCTACAGCCCTCAATACCCAATATTCAATCCCACACTAAAATCTTTCCAAAGACCCAGATGAAAACCTCTTGCACCTGAAATAGCAAAATTCTCTTCATTCTTTAAACTCTTAATATGCAAGAAACTCTGGCCGGTTGTACTCCCAACCTCAATCCAATGCCATCTGCCTTTTTAGCCCCTCTGTCTTCCTAAACACTGAGAAATCACAAAGATCAACTTTCCTCAGAAAGGAAAAAAATTCAATTGGAAATATCTGTATGTGTGCGTGTGCGTGCGTGTGAGCGTGTGAGAGATGGGGAAAAGAAAAGCTATGAACACTTTCCTGGTAGTTTATTTTTTGCCTGTCATATGACCAAAATTTGGAGTTTTATAGGATTCTATTTGCACTGTCCCATTTGAACTATACAGTTGAGGCATATTTTTTTATTATGACCTACGTATTATGAAATACCATTGAGCCATATTAAAGCATTGCAAAAGAGTTGCATATAGGGATGTGTGTGTGTGTGTGTGTGTGTGTGTGTGTGTGTGTGTTTTGAGTAGATGTGTCACCACACATGTGAGTAAATAGTTATCAGTACAAGGTTAAAGAAAGGAGCTTTGGAACTTAAATAAATAAACAAATTGACCAATGTCCATCAAGAGCGGAAATATCCAGGATATTTCTCTGTATTTATTGGAAACCTGTCTGTAAGTAGAAGATCTTTTTATAAGAAAACACTAGATTGAGTTACAGACACTTCTGCAAACAAGAAGAACTATTAAAATCCTGAAGAATAAAAATGAAATCAAAATGAAATAATAGGATGAGAAAAGGATAAAAAGAACTTTTTAAAATAAAAAACCCACATATGCAAGAAAAGAACAATAAACTTACTGGAATTTTACGTCTTCCTACTCTTACCTTATATGAAATGCAGACCGTAAATGGTTAAGAATTGGATTACATGTCAAGTAGCTGGATTAAATATTATAGCTTAAATATAATTTATATCAACTCTCCTTGTGGTTATTAGAGTGATTCCCTTCTAAATAAAAATATTTTGGGCAAAAAAATAGACAAAATTCCAGATACGTGAGAAGAAAAACATTTTGTACATATGCCACAGGACTACCAAAATTACAAAGTTAACGTAGTTATTGTGGACCAAAATGGACCCTGTTCTGAAACATACTAAGTTATCTTATGTGATCACATGATTACATGCCTGAGTAACCAGCTGGTCTTACCAACATGTAGCTTCTTCCCCAGTAGGTAGGTACAGGGTGGGCTGCCATTCTGCCTTTTTAAGGTGCTCATACCTGTTGCTGTCACCATTTGTTAATGCTGCTGGTCAAGTCTTGGACCACACCTTGCTTAGCAAATGTGTATCCCAGACTTATCCTTTAGTACTCTTTGTGACAATGGGAGTATCTATATCTGTGAATAGCTATTGAGCCCCTTAAATGTGGCCACTGTGATGAGGGAACTGAATTTTTATTTTATAAAATATACTTAAATTGATATAACCACACAGGACTGGTAGCGACCTATTCAACAGACCTATTAAAGGACTCTACACAATATAATTCATCAGGAAACTGTCACTTATTCATGGTCTGTGTACATGCACCCCATCTGTGTTATACTTCCTAAGTCTTTGTGAGAACACAGGGGTACTGGCTGTGGGACAATGCACTTAACTTAATTCTTTGGGTGAAATTTACTATCCTGATAGCTACTCACCGGGAAAGTTTATTCTAGAGTGTTCAGAATTTCACCTGCTGAAGACTAGGAAATAGAAAACGAGTCATCAAGAAATGTTGCAGATTACCAAGGATCTTTTAAGGCAAAATAAATTGTTCCTGTTTTTTCTTTCCCTTTCAACTGAGTGAAAAAACCGCATAAGGCATATACACAAAAGAAACAGGCGTCATATGCAATCAGAATTCTAGTTTGCCAAAATGATTCCAATTTCAGATAGGCTTTTACGCTATGATTGTTTCCAATAGGATAATGGTGACAACAAAGTCATTTCTGAGCCATGTGAGAAGGGAGCTACAGGTCGTGAACCTGAAGCCCAGACATTCGTCATCAACTAAATTCTGGCTTTATCCTAATATCATTCACTCTTATCTTGGCCTTGGGCAAGGTGCTTCTCATCATAATATTCACATGCATAAACATGGAAACATAATAGCAAATGGTGATATGAATATTCATTGCTCAAATAAGTACAATTATAATGATACTAGTAACAGGGATGAAAATAAGAATATGCCACCCTTACAAATTATATTACAGTTTACAAAGTATTTACACATGCTATTCTTATTGATTTTGAGTTAAGATAGTAAATAAAATGCCAAAGAAAAATAGCTATTTCTGTTTTTGTGGGATTTTTGTTGTTGTTGTTGTTGTCAAGATGCTACCAAAGAATATGCCATTGTAATCTCAGTCTCCTTCAGAGACGTGTTTTGAGGCTTCACAGCAGCCATCCTCCCCCTCCTCCCCCTCCTCATCCTACTCCTCCTCTCCCCACTCTGGCTCCTCATCATTATCATCACCTTCCTTTACATGACAATATCCCTAAAGAGTAGAGTAGAAGTATCAATAGTTTTCATGTCTTTCTGAAAGCCAGCCATGTTTTATGCAAGATTAAAGATACCTTTTAATTTATAGGAATTGTTTTTCTGGGGTGCCTGGGTAGCTCAGCCAGTTAAACATCTGCCTTTGGCTTAGGTCATGACTGGGCTCAGGTCATGATTCCAGGAT
This sequence comes from Enhydra lutris kenyoni, assembly GCF_002288905.1. Classification (NCBI taxonomy): domain Eukaryota; kingdom Metazoa; phylum Chordata; class Mammalia; order Carnivora; family Mustelidae; genus Enhydra; species Enhydra lutris. The sequence continues at coordinate 43,469,315 of NW_019154089.1, forward strand.
CCAGGGATCAAGCCCTCCCCACCCCCAAATCTGGCTCTGCTCAGCAGGGAGCCTGCTTCTCCCTCTCCCTCTGCCTCCCACTCTATCTACTTGTTCTCTCTCTCATTCTCTCTTTCTCTGTCAAATTAATAAAAACTTTTTTAAAAATTAAGAAAAAAGAGTTGTTTTTCCTCTCCTAAGAAATACCACTCACAAAAGCCTTTTATTGATTAGGTTAAAAAATTAACTTCTAAAATCCATAAAATTTCAAGAAAAATCAATGGCTACTTTGGGTTGCTAAACAGCATCCAAAAACTGAAGCATAATATTTAAAACAAACAAAACAACTAAAACATATTGCATAAAACAATGTCCATGTCCCCAGATAACTTCTATCTTAAAAGTTCTGTCTTTGACACAAAAACAGACACATAGATCAATGGAACAGAATAGAGAGCCCAGAAATAGACCCTCAACTCTATGGTCAACTAATCTTCGACAAAGCAGGAAAGAATGTCCAATGGAAAAAAGACAGCCTCTTCAATAAATGGTGTTGGGAAAATTGGACAGCCACATGCAGAAAAATGAAACTGGATCATTTCCTTATACCACACATGAAAATAGACTCAAAATGGATGAAGGACCTCAATGTGAGAAAGGAATCCATCCAAATCCTTGAGGAGAACACAGGCAGCAACCTCTTCGACCACAGCCGCAGCAACTTCTTCCTAGGAACATCGCCAAAGGCAAGGGAAGCAAGGGCAAAAATGAACAATTGGGACTTCATCAAGATCAAAAGCTTTTGCACAGCAAAGGAAACAGTTAACAAAACCAAAAGACAACTGACAGAATGGGAGAAGATATTTGCAAATGACATATCGGATAAAGGGCTAGTGTCCAAAATCTATAAAGAACTTAGCAAACTCAACACCCAAAGAACAAATAATCCAATCAAGAAATGGGCAGAGGACATGAACAGACATTTCTGCAAAGAAGACATCCAGATGGCCAACAGACACATGAAAAAGTGCTCCATATCACTCGGCATCAGGGAAATACAAATCAAAACCACAATGAGATATCACCTCACACCAGTCAGAATGGCTAAAATTAACAAGTCAGGAAATGACAGATGCTGGTGAGGATGCGGAGAAAGGGGAACCCTCCTACACTGTTGGTGGGAATGCAAGCTGGTGCAACCACTCTGGAAAACAGCATGGAGGTTCCTCAAAATGTTGAAAATAGAACTACCCTATGACCCAGCAATTGCACTGCTGGGTATTTACCCTAAAGATACGAACGTAGTGATCCGAAGGGGCTCGTGCACCCGAATGTTTATAGCAGCAATGTCTGCAATAGCCAAACTATGGAAAGAACCTAGATGTCCATCAACAGATGAATGGATAAAGAAGATGTGGTATATATACACAATGGAATACTATGCAGCCATCAAAAGAAATGAAATCTTGCCATTTGCGATGACGTGGATGGAACTAGAGGGTATCATGCTTAGCGAAATAAGTCAGTCGGAGAAAGACAACTATCATATGATCTCCCTGATATGAGGGAGAGGAGAGGCAACATGGTGGGTTAAGGGGGGAGGAGAAGAGTAAATGAAACAAGATGGGATTGGGAGGGAGACAAACCATAAGTGACTCTTAATCTCACAAAACAAACTGAGGGTTGATGGGGGGAGGGGGATTGGGAGAGGGGGTTGGAGTTATGGACATTGGGGAGGATATGTGCTATGGTGAGTGCTGTGAAGTGTGTAAATCTGGCGATTCACAGACCTGTACCCCTGGGGATAAAAATATATGTTTAAAAAATAAAAAAAATATTAAAAAAAAAGAAAATCTAAACTTTGCTCACAGTAAAATGGCGATCATACTGGAAAATTGACTAGCATTCAGAAAATCAACTAGAGTGAAGTATTTCTAAACTAAATTCCCATGTACAATCTGGAGCCAGCGCTTCCTAACTCTGAAACACTGGGATAAATTACGCAATCTCTCTCTCCTCAGTTTCCTCAGGGGATTATAACCCTACTTCATGGGATTAAATAAACTGGAAGCATGAGAGCCCAATTGTATTTCACTGAGCAAAATCAGAAAATGTCACCTTCTTAAGTGCAAACAATATGTCTCCAGCATAACCCATCTGGAAAGGTAATTAATAGATGAGCTTATAAAGTATCTCAAGTGAGTCTCAAAAAAAATTTTTTTTTAAAGTTCCATATTTAATCAAGGAAGCCAAGGTATTTGTTACCCTATACTATAATATACCTAAGATAATATTTGTACATATCTTTAATAAAGAGAATTTTAGAACAAAATTTTGTCACTGTAATCTGTAACAAGCACATGGATCAGCACTGAAAGTGTTAAATCTTTCTTCATTGGCTTTTAAAAACTTTTTGAGTAAATTCTATAACTCTCTGCCAGTTTTAGATTTTCAATTCCAATCTACTCTAATTCAATTTAAAATGTCAAGCTCATTTCCAATTTATTGCTCAGATCCTCTCCTCCCCTCAGTAATTGTGACGTAGGTCAGAAGGGGGAAGAGGGTACGGTCAGCCCTTCCATAACCTCCTTCCTTCCCTCTTCTGGGTCCATGTGCTCCACAGTTATGAAGACCAGGATCCGTGTTTAGAGCAAAGGAAGCAAAGACTTTACTTAACCAGGCTTGTTGTAGGTCTCTTTTGCTTTCCGTGGCTTCTCGAACTAACCTCAACTGACTGTGCCTTTGAGAGGAACAGTGCCAGAGCCCCCCTCACAGGGCAGACACCTGGGGGGTAGGGATAGTCAGGTGGTACAACTTCCAAATTTCTGCAGCACCACTTTGACCTCCATCTTCACTTAATACATTGTGGATGTTTCAATGTTGAACAAAAACTGCTTATCTCTCTACCTCAATATCTCCCTCTAATTCTACTCTAAACCTAGCAGGTCTACCAAGAGTGCAAAACATTGAGCTTGCCACATTAAAGAAAGTCCATCCTGGAAATGAGTTGCCAGCCCTACCTTCTTTCACGTACCTCCAATCTCTTCTATCAAATCTTTTGGAGCTATTCCCCCATTTTGTCTTGATAGAGAGGAAAGAAAGTCAAAACATCCACCCTTGAGTGAAAAACCCTGAATTCCTCAAATATGTTCAATTTTTTAAGGATTGGAAAAAGAGATAAGGATTCAGGAAGTGATTGAGAGTAGCCAGGCTGATGTGGATATTTTTTAATAAGCCCTGGGCCAAGCTCTGAACACCCCTGCTTTCAGTTCTATCTTGAATAGGCCTATGGTGGGTAGAATAATGACCTCCCAAAGATGTTCATGTCCTTATCTTTGGGACCTATGAATGTGTTGTATTGCCTGACAAAAGAGAATTAAGGCAGCAGCTAAATTAATGTCACTAATCAGCTAGACTTAAGAGAGGAATATTATCCTGATGAAGCAGCCTGGTGGACCCAGTGTAATCACAAGGTCATTAACTATGGACAAAGGAGGCAGAAGGGTCAGTGTCAGAATGATGTGATGTGATAGAGTTGTCCAGCCATTGCTAGCTTTGAAGGTAGAAAGGGACCACAAGTCAAGGTACACAGGCAGCCTTCAGAAGTTGGAAGAGGAGAAGTGAGTTGGGGGAAATTGGAGGGGGAGACAAACCATGACAGACTGTGGACTCTTGAGATACAAACTGAGGGTTTTGGGGGTGGGGTGGGGGGATGGGTGAGCCTGGTGGTGGGTATTATGAAGGTCACATATTGCATGGAGCACTGGGTGTGGTGCTTAAATAATGAATTTTGGAACACTGAAAAGAAAATATAAAATAAAATAAAATACAATAATAAAAAATTTTTTAAATAAAATAATAAAATAAAAAGAAGTTGAAAGAGGCAAGGAAACAGATCCACCCTTAGAGCCTCCAGAAGGAATGTAGCCCTACAGACACCTTGATTTCAGCCCAAAGAGATACATTTTAAACCTCTGACCTCTAGAACTGTAAAATAAAAAATTCACATTGTTTTAAAATACTAAGCTTATAGTAATTTGTTTCATCAGCAATAGGATGCTAACACAGAGTTTTAGTAATCAATTTTATTACTCCCCCCCCCCAAAAAAAAACTCCTTTCTCCTGTTCCATGACTAGGAAAGACCCACATCATGATTTGCTAATGCAAATGTTTTGTTTTATTTAGAAAACACAACCTGGTTGTATAACATGGTAATCCAGGTTGTCCATTCAGATTCAGCATACTTTACTCTAAGACCATGTTTGTAAAGCATTTTTCCATTTAACTTTTTTTCCATAAGAGACATTAATACGTCTGAAAGAACTTAGAAGTCATGATCAGAGAACTGTTCATTTTTTTGCACTGAAATTTGCACAAACAGCTTGACACTAAGGAAGATTTTGCGTGCCAGGCCAAGAAGTTTGAAATGAATTCAGTAGCCAGCCAGCAGTCATTGAATATCTTTGAGCAGAAATCCTGAGATTAGAATTTGAAAAATTGCTCTGGCAACAATGAGTAGAATGGATGGAAGGACAACAGACAAAAGAGAAACATCTGGATTATATATTGTCATCGTATGTAGGCAGGTGACGATAACTATCTAAAACAAGAACGTGGTACAGCAACAAAAATGGAGAGACTAATTAAAAGTAAATTGTGTCAAAAAATTTTAGCAATTAACTCTCTACGGAAGGACAGACATGAATGAGTCAAAAAGATAAACCTTAATTTTTGTATGTGACTGAGAGACTATAGATATCAAACTGCTGTGGAAAAACCATTTGTAGAATGAAAGAAGGTTATAATGATGTTGAAATAAAATCTGTGGGCTGAAAATGGAGTCACTCTCTGCCTGGGGTACACACACATCAACAATCCAAAACTTAGATAACTTTCACGTCCCTACAAATACCTTGCTTGGCCAGAAATGCAATATATGCAGCCAACCAATCCCCAAAACCAAGCCAACACTTATTCCCTTGTTTCTTTTTCATTTTCTGTATTTTTTTTCTTTCCTGTCCCTTATTCGTTATTCAATAAATGCTTTCCTCCTTCTGTCCTATTTTATAGTTCTCCAGACCCTTGGGAACTCAGACTGCCATTTCATGAAGTGTTAAATAAAGTTTGTATCACCTAAATTGTCTTCTTTAATCATTCTTAACAATAATAAAACTACTAATACTTTGCTAAACATTTCACAGCTAAAAAAACACTAGAAATTTATACTGGGGAAAATAACCTTTAGACATTGTAATGCACTCCCAGGATAAAAAGTCATTCTACTCACCATTAATTCATTCGACTGAAACTTCTGCCTGATTCATTTGAAAGATACTCTAAAAACAAAAACAAAACAAAACAAAACAAAAAAGAAAGAAAGAAAGAAAGATACTCTAAGAGAAATACAACTTTAACTACTTTTTTAAAAAAACTACTTGTCTTAATCCTTTCAGGCTACTGTAACAAAAGCAGCCTGGGCAGCTCAAAAAATATTTCCTTTTCACAATTCTGGAGTCTGGAAGTCTGGGATTGAGCTTCTAGCACATTTGCTGTCTGATGAAGGCCCACTTCCCGATCCACAAGATGGCCATATTCTCACTATGTCTTCATATACTGGAAAGGGTAAGGGAGCTCTCTGGGGTCTCTTATAAGGGTACTAATCTTCAATTTTCTCCATGTTAATTGGTACTTACTTTTATAATATTTCTGCAGAGTATGTATCAGTTTAGTTTCTATTCTGTAAACAGAAACCCTCCAAGTCCTTAAAATGGAAAGAGCTTTAATATAGAAAATTGATACCTGGAGAATTGTTTGAAGGGCTGGAGCAACAGGGGGAGGTCTAATGAAGGGTTCTACCACAGAAGGCCACAGAAGAGATCACCAGAGTACCAATTACCTCTGCCACATTCCAAAAGGTTTAGGAACCTGAATGATGCCAAAGGAAGTTTTAGGTTCAAGAACATACTTCCTTATAACATGAGGAGGATCAAGATTGAGAAGCTGCTGCACTATTACTGTAACTCATTCTCGACACCAAAGCTGGTATTAGGCACAGAATTCTGCCACAGAACACAAAAACAAAGCAATTATTTCTTTCCCCCCTGGTGACAGCAGGATTCAGCCAGCAGTAGAAGGACGATGTTGTTTGTCTCATTTCTGTCTTCTAAATCTCACACAGAGCATTTAATAGGCAGAAAATTATTTATATCTAGAACACTAATGACAAGGAAATGGAGTAGTTGGCTTTCTGGGTCATATAATACAAGAAGATCCCCAAGAAAGGGGTAAACAATAAATACTGGGTGCCAATTAATCATATCCAACACAAGGTTTCATTTTAAATACTTTATCTTGGGGCACCTGGGTGGCTGGGTGGGTTAAAGCCTCTCCCTTCTGTTCAGGTCATGATCCCAGGGTCCTGGGATCAAGCCCAGCATGGGGCTCTCTGCTCAGCAGGGAGTCTGCTTTCCCCTCTTTCTCTGCTTACTTGGGATCTCTGTCTGTCAAATAAATAAATAAAATCTTTAAAAAAAACAATTAAATACTTTATCTTATTTCCCAAGTTGTTCCTATTGCTCTTAAATGTTTTAATGTAAATGAGATAGGATATCTTATTAAGGCATAGTTTTGCTAATTATGTACAACCTAATCAGTTAACCTAACACTTAAAGTTCTCAAAATTCTCTATTAGCCAGAACCTTGGCATTTCAGGGCAAAAATAACTGACCCTCATTTTGATGACCCTAAAGCACAGTACTTCTAAACTACAGAACTGTCTGTACACCAAAGTGAAAATCCTTTCCTATGTTCCCTAAGGTTTTTCATTTTAGAGAAAGGGTTTTGCTTCAAATGGATTTTTTTATAATACAAAAAGAGAAATGAAATGATGACATTTCCTAGATATATAAAGCCATAACTATTCATGTTTCTAATTAGTGCAAGAAGTCTTTTTTCACCTGATTAAACTTCTTTTAAATCTTACACTTTTACTTCCAGGTTATTTAAAGTTAATATGGTAAAGGGGAGTCTTAAGTCCATGAAAACAAAGATGGCTTCCCAGACTGACAAGGCTTCTTAGACATCAACAAGCTGATTCTCAAATTTCTATTAGCTAATATAATCTTGATATAGAAGAATGATGGTGCAAGTGGGAGTAATCACTTAATTGATATTAAGGGTTACTATTAATTATAGTAATCAAGACTGTGGTATTGGTTAAAGGATAGACATATAGATCAATGGAACAGAACAGAGGAGTCAGAGAGACCCACACAAATATGCTCAACTGATTGTTGACAAAGGCATAAAATCAATTGAATGGAGGAAGAAAAAGATCTTCAGCAATTGGTGCTGGAGTAATTGACCATACATCACCAAAATTATGAAGCTTCACCTAAATTTCACACCTTATAGAAAATGGATCATAGGCTCAAATGTAAAACATAAAACTATAAAACTTTTAGGAAACAAAATTTGGAGGAAACCTTAAGGATATAGAATAGGCAAAGAGTTTTTTTAGACTTGACACCAAAAGCATGATCTGTAAAAGAAAAATTTGATCTCATCAAAATTAAAAACTTTTAACTGCGAAAGACCCTGTTAAATGAATAAAAAGGCAGTACAGAATGGAAGAAAATATGCGTACCCAGTTGCCCCTAAATAAACCATTTTAAATAAATAAATAAATATCAATAGTTTAAAGTTCAATAGTATAAAAATTCCAGTAAGAAATGGGCAAAAGAGATCACCACACATCTCACCAGAGGACATATACATGGCAAATTAGCATGCGAAAAAATGTTTCACATTATTACTCATCAGGATAATGTAAATCAAAACTACAATGAGTTATCAGCAGATTCTTATCTGGAGGGTAAAAAAGAACAGCAAGAACACCAAATGCCAGCATGGATACAGAAAGATTAGATAATTTATACCACGCTAGTGGGTATGTAAAGTGACACATTTACTTTGAGAAAAAAAAAAAAAAAAACTGGCATTTTCTTAAAAATCTAAATATGGGGGGCACCTGGGTGGCTTGGTCATAAGCATCTGCCTTCAGCTCAGGTCCTGATCCCAGGGTCCTGGGATTGAGCCGTGCATTGTGGTCCCTGCTCCGCGGGAAGCCTGCTTCTCCCTCCCCCACTCCCCCTGCTTGTGTTTGTTCCCTCTCTTGCTGTGTCTCTCTCTGTCAAATAAATAAATAAAATCTTCTTAAAAAATCTAAATATGCAGCTACCAAACCTCCCAGCAATTGTACTCCCAAGCATTTATCCCAGAGAAATGAAAACTCATGTTCTTGCGGAAATCTATACATGGTTGTTTATAGTAGCTTTACTGTAATAACCAAAACTAGAATTAACTCAGACATCATTCAGTGGATGAATGACTAAACAAACTAAAATACATCCATACCATGAATCCTACTCACCAGTAGAAAGGAACAAACCGATGTACACAAACAAACTGATGTGCACAAAGACATGTGCAGAGCCGAGAATTACGCTGAATGGAAAAAAGCCAATCCCAAAGAGTCACATACGATATGGTTCCATTTATATAATATTTTTCAAATGATAAAATTTGAGAAACGGAAAGGAAATTAGTGGTTTCTAGGTTTAGGGATGAGAAAAGGAGAGAAAGATAGTGAGTACGGCTCTAAGGATGCGGGGTCCTTTTTATGAGAACTATTCTGTCTCTTGACTGATCGTGGATGTCCAAACCCACATGTGATATAAACGTATAGGACCCAACACTCACACACAAATAAAGACAAGGAAAACTGAGAAAATCAAACCAAAAGCTGTGGATTGCATCAATGTCAGTAATAGGTTGTGATATTTTATTACAGTTTTGCAAAATTTTACCATTGGGGGAAACTGAGGAAAGCAGACAGGAAGACATCTCTCTGTATTATTTCTTAAAATTGCAGTTAAAAAAAACAAAAAAAAAGTTAATGTGAAGAAGTTGCTTTAAACTATAGTAGAATTATATCACTCATGTATATTACTCAAAATCTGTATTTTCAAATCTATTTATTAAAATACTTCATCAAAATAAAGCAACAGTGTTTATATATTCTTTCTTAAAATAATTCAAAGTTGATAGTGCAGGCACTTGAGAAATTTAGGGACAACCCACTAAATTCTCTTGCTTGAAATAATTTTAGTTTTTAAGATACAGATTATCTTGTGTTGAACAAAGTTATATGATAAAATAATCCCCAATCTAAAATGTCTGAACAAGTGGAAAGAAAGTCAAGAGAAATTCCATGAGGAAAAAGTAGAAAACTGTAAATATGAAATGTAGACTTGATTCTTGTGAAAACCAGAACTTTCTTTATAAAAATGCACCTTCGAAGAATACAGAGATCAATGTCCCCTCATATCACTCCTTTTGCAGATAGTCTGCTCTAACCACACTGGGCCAGGTGGTAAGCTGAGGTACAAACCTGAATTCAACCATTTTATTTTTCCATGTTCTTGGAAAATAAGGTCCATTCAGAAATGCACAAAGCTATCTATTTTCAGTTATCTTTACTGTAGTTTAAAAGGTTTCATTTACCAATTCCTTCAACACTTCAAGATCTATAGAGTGAAATTATATTTCCTTGATTCCTTTATTATAGATCCTCAGATGAACTATATTTTTTTTAAAAAGCCCCAAAGTATGACCATTAAATTAAAAACAAAGAAGAAGTATATCATAATTTAAGGGAAAATCTGTCCAAGCAAACAGACTATATATTGTTGCAATTAAGCACAAAATTTGATTTTGAACTTCACTGCTATTAAAACTGAAAATTGAGTGTGGTGGATCACTTAAATATCTTATTTTTTTTAAAACAGTATAAGAATAGGTGAGATTTTTTTTCCTATTAATAAATTATAAAGGACTGTGTTATATATGATATTATGAAAGATAAATAATCCAATGATTATATCTTGAGTGTAGGTAAGATAAAAGAGCAAAACATTTATTTCTAAGAGATTAATATTGATATATTATGCCATAACTGTATAAAGAAAATTCTATGGATATAACATAGATAAAGTTTCATAAAAAGAGATTACAGACAACCTTAAAAATAAGTGGGGTTTAATTTTATCCTCATTCTCATCTCCAACATTCAGTTAATCATCAACTCTCCCTGATTTCAGCTTATAAATTTCCCTTGACTCCATATAATTTAACCAAGAATGTGCCACCAACCCCCCAAAACAGGCTGTTGTTTCAGCCACTCACGTGAGTCCAATGAATATCTAGTACCCAGCCAGTTTTCTCAGGTGGCTCACTTATCAAAGTTGTGCATTTGATTGGCTGAACATATATTGCCTGCACCTTACCTAGAAATCATAGCTTTTGAATTATTTCTTGGAGAAATAAAACTCCAATGCAGGATATGAGAATGCTCAAAAGTGAGCAAGTGTCCACTTCCGAGGCTTTGCATGACATGGAACCTCTCCTTCTCTCCAATTTCATTGCAGGCCCTCCTTTCACACATTTATATCATGCAGCCATGAGGTATTTCTTTCATTTCCTCAAATGTCCCCATCTATCCTGATTCATGCCTTCATGTACACTATGATGATGGATAATGAAGACAATCCTCGAGGATGTGTAACTTGCCTTGAATGCTACACACAGGGACTCCTTTAAGAGCCAAATGGTTATGAATTCACTAGTGCAGACTCCACAAATTTCTTGTTCCTAAACAGTATATTTTACTCTCACTTAAAAAGAAATAACAACCCTTTTTAAACTATTTTTTTTTTTAGTTATTTCTGAAGAAGAAAAGTTATTTGACTTTGTTCAAATATTCAAGATGTCTGCCAAGCATTCCTCTTCTAGTGATGCAGCACTTTCTTTAGCCCTGTATATCCGTGCGCTGTAAGAAACTCGTCTCCGCTGAACTGAGTACAATTTGTAGTTTTAGTTCATGTCTAGGATCTAAAGTACTCTTTATCCATCTTGCTCAACTGGAATATTACTCAAATGTTAAATATTAACATCATAAGAAGTTCTGTGACCTTTTAACTTCTTCCAATGTACTTCAGAAATGGTTATTTCCAGTATCTTACATTTGGTTGTGCATGGATTCATTCTTTATTAAAAAATAAACCATTGTGCATGCCTGGAAAATTTTGAAATCTGGTGTTACCCAACAACTTAGAAACTTATAAAATTTGTAATCTTGTTAAAGGATTTTAAAGGCTTGAAATTCATGAAGCTTGCAAAAATAGTTCTAAGAAAATACGGAGTCACAAAATAACACCATTGTGAAGTAACAGCACAAACAGAAGAAGGCCAATTAAGAACACCACTCCAAAGTGGCCTGGGGTGTGGGAAGAGGGATGGTACTAGCAAAAATTCCATGAAATTTGGAAATAGTTTGCCTGAAGGAAGCCTATTAACACTAATTGGTTTGAAATACCAAATATTCCCTAGATTTAATATTTTTTTGTCGGTTTCTTTAATTTCCTACCTGCCTTCTCAATTCTCCAGGTAAATACAGGTTTAAGTACAAGCATTATTTCTTGGCAAGAAACAAATACTTTTTCCCTGGTGTTAACACCTCAAAAGTAGTAAAGCTGAGGCTCTTATCTTTTGTCAGATTTCTCCACAGTAAATCTTCGCCCAGAGGTCTCTGGGGTTTGCAAGTAAAAATGTAAATTAAACATTGAAAATAAAAATGAATCAGGATGCTATTAAATGATGACTAAATATCAATCTTTATTTTTCATAGAAAAATCTAATCATTTATGTTCCTATATTCCTAGCTGCTAAGGCTTTACACCCTACAATTTTCTCAGTAGGTGATAGAGACATTCGTTGCTAAAATGCATGCCATTGGCTTGAACTTGACCTCAGTGAGATATAAAATCTTTTGAGTCTGAGATGTCATAAAAAATTATATTAAACTAGGATCTACTAGCAATATGTCTTTATCTGTATTTTTCAATTCTCTAAGTTGTGGTTATATTTCAAATCAAAGTAGTCATAAGTCAATGAGGCATAGAGAAATCTCCAATCTTGTAATTAGAATACATTTTAAATATCCAGATACTACTGCCATACACATGGTTTTATTTACAACCCATGCTGGATAGTTCTGGTACTGGAATTAAGACTTTACCCATTTCCATGCCACATGGAGAAGCCTGGCTTTAATTCCATAAACAATCAGTTGGATTCTTAGTTCTGAATTTTTTTAATGTGAATGAAAGGAGAAAATACTTTTCAAAACACAGTAATGTTCTCCACACCATTGTTTGTTAGACTGAAAATAATACAGTAATTTGATGTAACCTAAACTTTTTGAATGCTTAACATTTCTTGAAATTAAAGGACAAGATAATCTCAAGGATCCTAACATTGTCCCAGAAATGGTCTCGGCCTGTGAAAATCCAAACTTAAATCAGTTAACATCATAATTTAAGAGTCACGGAAAGAAGCTCAATGACAAGGTATGGGTTTAAAGCTGGCATGCTATATGTATGGTCTCCCCTCCTTCTACCTTATTCTATGGTTCTGGAGATTAGCTGGGTGGCTGCCAATAGTCAAGGCAAAACGCATTTTTCAGCCAGCCATTTAGGGTAAAAGACTGGAAATGGAATAAGTATAAAGAATGCAAGGGCAGTGAGCTTAGCAAGAGAATTGCTGAGATCATTCTCTCTGAAATCTGAATGGTTGAATGTGTGATACAGGCAGTTTCCAAGCATGATAATTTCACTTCCATTTTAATTTGTTTGGACGGAATATTCAATATATAAGCAATTAGTTTTCCAATGCATACCATAATCTAAAAATGACAGATAATTTTATCTTCCTTTTACTTTTTTCCCCATTTAGACAGATTTATTTTTAGCCGATCTGGACATTTGTGACATTTCCTGTTATTAACAATACCAATTTCTTTGAAGAAGGAAGCTTTTCAAAAATGAATAGCTTATACTGTTGAGTTTCATTTATTATTCTTTGGAAGAAATACTAATTGTAAATCATTTGGAAACTAATTATGATGTTGTTCAACAGTATTTTACATCAAGAAGATATTCTAAGGTTTTTTCAGTTGAAATGTGGCAATTTTCTGATTTAAAAAAATGATATATTTATAGTTTATATATTGTGCCACAGATTACACAAGAATACCAGATGTGTATTTAAACTACAGTGTGGAGGCCCACAGAGCTTTGGCATACTACATGCAAAGCTAATGTCCATTAGAGGCTTAAAATATAATGGTCATTTGCCTGTCTCAGGAACTAGATACAATTGAACCAAAAGAAAAAGAGCAATTCTGTTTCTCTCTCTCTCTTAGACACACACAGATACACACACAAATGGCAAATAAGGTGTTTAGAGGGATAGAAGGAGTGCTAAGTCTGTATTTAAAAAGAAATTATAACCAAGATTAAAACTGACATATCTAATCAATAAAGATACACTCAACCAAACAGCTTTGGTGGCATTTTTAAATTCACCTCTAGGGGCGCCTGAGTGGCCCATTCAGTTGAGCGACTGACTCTTGATTTCAGCTCAGGTCATGATCTCAAGGTGTTGAGATCAAGCCCCTCATCAGGCTCTGTGCTCAGCACAGAGTCTACTTGTCCCTCTCCCTCTGCTCTTCCCCCTGTGCTCTCTGTCCCTCTAAAATAAATAAATAAAATCGTTATTAATTAATAAATTAATCCACCTCCACTAAGATCTTAAATCAGTCATTCGCTTTTTCCATTTGTTCTATGTTGAAACTATTCTGGCCAGTGAAGGCACCGGTGATAAAGATATGTTTTGATTACATCACCAATGACTGCCTGTCAGGATAGAAAGTAATGATCCTCTCTTGGAACACAGCTTGGAAACCTTTCATTGCTTGCTTTGCCCATGTACACATATGAGGGTTATTTTCTGCCTAAAGAGCAGTAGACCAGTACTGTTTATGTAGTCCTTCCTTTCTTGCTGTCATCATCCACACCTATTTCAAGTGGTTTGTTCAGTGACCTGTATCTTGCATGCATGTGTACGAAAAATAGAAGTGAATGAACAAACCAAATGATATACAAGAGGCATAATGAAGATTACAGGCAACTCAAGGGCATGTATCCCTATAAAGGAATGAGTCACTCCTTAGCTGCATTAATTGTTGGCAAGAGCCCAGTATAGGAAGATGGTCCTTCCTCCCCTCTTCCTTTCTCTTCTTTCTTCTTATTTTTCAGAAGTTCAATTTTTATCTCATCTCTTCATTTTGAAAATAACCTACATAAAACGTGTAATATACATAATATGTATAAAAATGGATATTGCCAATGGGCCACAGGTCCAATTCACCCTCATTTTACAAAGGAGAGAAATGAGTCTTCATAACATTAAACACAGACACTGAAGTGGTGAAACCAAGAGTAGAATCCTGAATTCCCCATTTTCAGGCTGTTCGGTTCTCTAAATCTCTGTCTCTCTACTCCATTGTTTTAGTTGCCACAGGAATGAGTCTAACACATCTCTCATTAATCAAAACTTAAAACTATTTTAGTACATTGTTTTCTCTTCATAATTAATCTGTGTTTTTCATGAACTATATCTTGTTAGGGAAATGTAATTAAGCCAAAATCTTCTCCCAACCCAGGATAGCTATCCACAAAGGTAGAAGAAAAAGAAAACAGAGATTTATTATTGAATAAACATTAAACTAGAAAGCAAATACGTATCACAAGCATCTGCTCAGAGATTGCAATGCCAAAAAGAAATCTTATCCTTTTATATAACCAAGCAGACACAAGCCATGTAGGTGTTCTCAAGTTAACCAACAACTAGTCCTCAAGTAAGAGGACTTGGTATCATCATTTGTCACATATTCATCCTAAACTCATCTGGTAATTGGGGTGACCATCTGTGCTCACTCACTGGCTCTATCCAAAGGAAAAATAAAGTTGTCCTATGTTTATAACAAGAGATAGTTTTGCTTCTCAAGAGTGAGGCTCCCACTGAAGTAAGGCTCCCACCCTTCCACAGATACTGGAAAATGATGGCATTTCAAGAATCTGGTTCCTGAGTCCTTGAGGAAGACATTCTTGGGTCAAAAATCTGGTAAGAGGCTTATTTAGTCTAAAAAAAATACATACTTTTCAGAAGCACTTACAAGTTATCTGAAGTAAGTGCTCTAAGAAAAGGGAAGAGTATCTATTTTCAACAGGGAAAATTAAATCTCTTATTTTTTAATTTGTATCTGCCTTTACCAACTGTAAAGAATGATGTTGCAATTCCAGGTTGAGCTGAATTACTGTGATATTTGAGGTTATTTAGCCCTTTTAAAATATGTATTTTTACAGATAACTTACAGTTTTATGATTTTTTTTTGTAACTGGAAAAAAATTCTCTAAAAAGTGGATATATATTTCTATTTCTGCATCAGAGCTAGAAAAACAAGTACTGAAGAAACTGATTTTTATGTAAATTAAATATGGGGCAGCCAATGTGCTTCTGAAATCATATTCCTATTTCCAAGAAGGAGATATTTTTCTTACAGTCTAAACACTCAGATTCATTTTGCAAAGTATTATCAAATTGCTCTCAATCACCAGTTTTAGTTCTTATTTAATTTGTCTCCACAGCACACTTTAGCATTTTGCAATGGCTGTGTTTCTTTTAGATTTTTGCTTGATTGAGTGGTCTAGACTTACCTTATTTTTCTTCAATCTATTAGGTCAAATTCTCAATACTTTTTTTTTTTTTTATTTGACAGAGATCACAAGCAGGCAGAGAGGCAGGCAGAGGGAGAGGAAGGGAAACAGGCTCCCTGCTGAGCAGAGAGCCCGATGCAGGGTTCGATCCCAGGACCCCGGGATCATGACCTGAGCCGAAGGCAGAGGCCTAAACCACTGAGCCACCCAGGTGCCCCCTCAATACTTCTTTTTAGTGTTCGTGTGTATGTGTGTGTGTGTGTGTGTGTGTGTATTTAAGTTTGTTGATCTCTTTTCCATTTTAGGTTTGGTATCAGGATATGGTTTAGAAAATGTAATTTTCACTATTTTATCCACATCCTAACCTCTGTTATAAGCTTTCTTAAAATAAACATTTTCTTAGTGTTTTTTGTTAAACTGAGTGCCCAACGACTGTCAGTAATTCCTTCTGTCTCTGTACACTCCTGCCACTTGTTTCATTAAGAGTGGGGGTTTAGGGGTGCCTGGGTGGCTCAGTCATTAAGTGTCTGCCTTCAGCTCAGGTCATGATGCCAGGGTCCTGGGATCAAATCCCGCATTGGGCTCCCTGCACGACAGGAGGCCTGCTTCTCCTTCTCCCACTCCCCTGCTTGTGTTCCCTCTCTCAGCGTATCTTTTTCTGTCAAATAAATAAATAAATAAATACAATCTTAAAAAAAAAAAAAAAAAAAAGAGTGGGGTTCTATTTTCTTCCTTTTGAATCTGGCCTGGTGTTGTAACTTGCTCTGGCCAACAGAATACAGCAGAAGTGAATCTGGGCTAGTTCTCACCTTAGGTATCAAGAGAACTGTTAACATCTCCTTTCTACTCCCAGGGAAGCCAGCTGCTCTGTAGAGTTTGATAGCCTGACTAAAGAGAGAAGACCTTGTGGATGAGAGATCATGTAGAAAGAGAGGTCACACAAGGAAACCAACACCCCATAGAACTGAACCTAGGAAATGCCATGAAGGAGAGAGGTCCAGTCACCTTATGTAACACACACCCATTTGAGCTTCCCAAGATGAGGTTCTAGGTATGCAGTGAAGGCTACTTTTCAATCTCTGAACTCCAGTGGAGTTTCCATAGCGAATACCATGTGAAGCAGAGAAGCCAACCCCACTGACGCCTGCCTGAGTTCCTGGCCCACAGACTCACATTAGCTGTTATTTATCTGAATAAGCTACTACCAGCAATTACATTTGTTGGTATTATATAGAATTTCCCATTTATAAGATACCTATTTTATTTATTTGAGAGAAAGAACATGTTTGTGCATGTGAACAGGAGTAGGGGCAGAAGGCGAAGGAGAGAGAGTCTTAAGCAGACTCCACGCTGATATGAAGCCCCATGTGGGGCTCAATCTCACAACCCTGAGATCATAACTGAGCTGAAACAAAGAGTCGGCCACTCAACTGACTGAGCCACCCAGGTGCCCCCTGATTATAAGATACTTTAATAAATATTGTACATGTGTTATTTCAGAATTCCTAACCAACCTGAAGAAAAGATACCATTATCTTAGTCATTATACAGCTAAGAAAAACAAGGTGAAATTATTTGCACAGACACATTAAGTCAGAGAACAGAGATTTAATCACAAGCACTATAACCCAAGCTGATGAGCTTAACTACTACGTTCTTTCAAATAAAATTATTTAGTTTTATATTCGCCAAATACAGTATTCATCCAACAAATATTTTTGGACCAGTTTTGCACAAGGCACCAAATACCAGAGATAGGAAGCAAAAGAGAACAAATTTCTGCCTCATGAAATTTTTATTTTAGTGAAGACAAGCAGACAGTATGTACCTAGTATGTCAGGTAGGGTTAAGTGGTATGGAACTAGATAAAGCAAGATAATGAAGACAGGAATATGGAAGAGAAAGGCGAAAATGCAATTTTAAATAGGAAGGTCAGGAAGGAGGACCTCTTTACTACAGTTATCTTTGAAAAGTAACAAAAAGAAATAGAGTTTTATAAATATCAGGGGGAATAATATCCCAATGAAGGGAAGTGATGGGTATAGAGATGCTAAGATGGAGTCATACTTGGGAGAAAAGAGAGAAGTTCCAAGTGACTGGAACAGGGTAATGGGGACATTAGGAGATATGGTGTGCAGAATTCTAACATGGCCCAGAATTCCAGCCCCACAGGTGTCAAACATAGTATGGTCCTTTCCCCTTAGCATGGGCAGGACATGTGATTTGCTTCTAGCAAAAGAATATAGCAAAGGCAAAATAGGCTACTTTCTTGACTTAGTTACATTATACGGCAAAGGCAATGGGATGTCTTTCCCATGAGTAGGTGGTATTATATGTGAATCCATCATAGCAGACCTGAGTGAGAGACCCCTTTCTCTGGCTTTGAATAAATAAGCTATCTGATTGTGAGAGGACCACATGAAGAGACACATGGACAGCCTCTGGGAGGTGAGAAGAGCTCCCAGCCAACAGCCAGTAAGAAGACAGAAGACTCAGTCCTAGAACCACAAGGAGGTGAATTCCACCACTAAGGCAGGGGAACATGGAAACTGATTTTTTTTTCCCCCAGAGAAGGCTCCAGAAGAGAACGTAGGCTGGCTGATACCCCAACTGCAGTTTCGTAGGAGCCTGAACAAAGGACCCAGTTAAGCTGTGCTCAGACTTCTGACCCACAAAAATTGAGATATTACATGTGCAGTTTTCAGCTATTAAGTTTTTAGTCATTTGTTATGCAAAAATGGAAAACTAATATAGGAGAAAAGGAGATTCTAGTAAAGGATATGGTAGGTGGGAGCAGCAGCTGGCTCACTCTAGACTTGTAAGTCAGAGTAAGATCATTGTGATCAAACTGTTCTGTACCTTGACTGTGGATATCTTAGAAAAAGGTCTATGAGAATATGAATGGCAAGTGCCGGGTTATGATATTGTACTAGAATTACGTGGTATGTTGCCATTGGGGGAACTGTGTGATGTGTCTGTGAAACTTCTCGTATTACTTCTCATATCTGCCTGTGAATCTACAGTTTTCTCAAAGTTTTCAAAATGATAAATGTTTTCAGTGCAAAAGAGGGAGAATAAATGAGAACTTGATGAAGAAGTTTGTCAGAAGGAATATTATCATATGTGCAATAAGAAACCAGAAAGTTTTTTTTTAGCAGTAGAATGACCTATTCTGATACTTGTTTGTTGAAAGATCTTAGGTTTAATCTCCTCTCCACTATTACTTTCTCCAGTAATAATTCTAAGGATTATTTTCCTTGACAAAAATCTAATAGCTACCTAACAATCAACAATTTTAACTTTTGGGGCACCTGGGTGGCTCAGTGGGTTAAGCCTCTGCCTTTGGCTCAGGTCATGGTCTCAGGGTCCTGGGATCGAGCCCTACATCGGGCTCTCTGCTCAGCAGGGAGCCTGCTTCCACCCTCTCTCTGCCTGACTCTCTGCCTACTTATGATCTCTCTCTCTCTCTGTGTCAAATAAATAAATAAAATCTTTTTAAAAAAAATTTTAACTTTTCCTAAATCATTCCCTATTTTCTTTACTCTCCCAACTGAAATATAAATTTCAAATTCCCATTTTTTTTTATTTCTGACACCATATTATCTTCCATTAATCTTTGGTGTTGGTGGAATCCCTTGGGAACCAAGTTAAGACTAGCTCTGATTTCTGGCATATCAAGAGAGGTAAGTTTGAGATTTTCAGAACATTGTTAAAAAGTCAAGCTGAACAAAGCTCATCTCCCATTTCTGTCCCATTTTTACTCTTATTGAATATCTCAGTAATAATCCTATAGAAGCTCATAAGAGAAGAATTTTGAAAAGGCAGAAAAATTCTTGGAAATACAACCTTTGCCTTTCATTTAAAGATGTGTGTCTGAAGGCCCCCTTCTATCTTTCCCTCTGACCTTGTTTGTACCCTCTTAACAAACTCAGCTTGACATCTTTTATTTGGGCCCTTCCATGTCTAGCATTGGGAGATTAAAAATTAATTTTCTAATCTATGAGTTCTACATATGGACTCAAAAATAAAAGGTTTAGAGAAAATACTGGAAGCTAAAGGAATTTTATTTTAACATTAGGTAATGCCTCTATTTAACAGAGAAAGAGCAGAGTACAAACAAGCAATGGAGGACATATATCAACCAGAGCAGTTTTGACTTACACTCAAAATAGCCCTACTCATTTCCAATTGAAGCCAAACTCAACAGTCAATAGGAAATTTTGTAAACCTCAGCTCATTATGGATGTTGACCTTCCTGTACTATTCTTACCAATCCATACTACATTTCTATATTTAGAATTATTTGTCTTCCTTTTGGTTATCTGTCTTCCTTTTTATCTTCTTCGCATGTATTTTTTACAATCTGAACACATAATAAAGTTCTCTGAGGAGTTATGACATTTTCTTCCATTATGAGCCTTTTCTTTCTCATTAAAATACTTTGAGATCTGCATTGTCAGAGTTCTATGGTCAGCATTTTTGCTATCTTTCTGAACTTTCTTCTGAGATCTTCATGTCTGAAATTCTTGAAATCTTCATTCTGAAAGTCCAGAGTACCTGTCTAATGAGTAGCTCTCCCAGTGTATTCCAAATTCTAAAATGTCATGGTCAGTTTTTCCAAAATCACCTGCCATTTGGCACTTTATGAATTTGGTTCTAAATTAGGGCAAAAATATTAGCTCTTGTAATCACCTTCTTGACCCTCCAGGCCATGAAAATGTCATTAAGACCAGGCAAGAATTTGTCAACGTTTTGCTTAGGTGGAATGGACTTTCAGAAGACGAACAGATTGTGGAAGTTTCTGGGTCACTTCTATAGCTGCCATCACAACAGTTTTGTGATTGTGAACATCACCAACTGGTTTCCTCTAACTGGACAGATAGCCGTAAGTTTTTGCCACGTCTGAATTATCTTCTGCACTTTCTCTTTATCTCAAATACACCGTCCAACCTCCATTCATATTAAGATTTATAGACTTATCTGCACTGTGTACAAGTTCATAGTATAAAATAATGTGTACTGTCACTTCTGATTCCATAATTTTTAAGTTTGGGGCATTTAGTTAAATGCATATAACCTAGGATAGTACTTAGTATATGGCAGGTGCTCATTAAATATCTGTTAAAGGAATATCACATTATGAGAATGAATGTTTTCATCATTAGGAATTCTCTTACATCTCTCCTTTTGCAGTTTACCACTGTGTTTTATGTTATCAATCAGCACTGATGTGCTTCTGTAACTATTTCTGAAGACTGCATTAATGAAAGAGATGGAATGACTGACGATTGAAAGTCCTGGTAAAAGATGTTGCTATTCTCTAGACTCAAACTCCCTATTTGCACAAAGCTTTTGAAGTAGTTAGAGCAGAAAGAGCACACACAATAGATGACACAGAGAAGCAGTAATAGCATATGCTAATGGCTTGAATAAAGGGTTATAAGAATGATGGTCCTTCACCTTTCTGTGTGTTTCACTATAAGGCAGATGGGATGATAGTCCTGCCAGATGTATAAGGTTGATGAAGTGGACTGACATAGAATAAAAAGACTAGGAATTAATTTTTTTTAACCATATTGCATTTCAGGTATCAGAAGAACACCTGACCAAAATATTAAAATCTGTAGATTATGAATGATATTAATGCCTCTGTTAAGTAAAGCGTTCTCAAATGTTCCATTAATGGATAGTTTCTTTCATTTTAGAGAGAGAATTCAGACTCCATTTGGTGAATATATCACCATGAATAGCAATAACAAAGGGTATCTGTGGGTTAATAATGAAGAAATCTTCTGTAACAACTTTTAGCACTTCTAAAACATTTGAAAATCTTTAAGTTTCTTTTTAAGCTTTCATTTATTTATTGGAGAGAGAGCAAGCAAGAGAGCACATAAGTGGGAGGAAGGGCAGAAGGAAAAGGGAGAAGCAGACTCCCTGTTCCATCCCAGGACCCCAAGATCATGGCGTGAGCTGAAGTCAGATGCTTAACCAACTGAGCCAGCGAGACGCCCCAGACATTTGACCATTTTAGACTCTGGTTTTGCAGAAATGAAGGTAAATGATTCAAAGTGGCCCTCAAAATAATTTTTTCTGTCCTTGGTAATGAAACCTTTAGGTGATATTTTCCTTGCTACAGAAAATGAAATTTTACAAAGATCAAAGGAAGTTGTGATTAAAACTTCCTGGGGCTAATTCCTATGTATTTAGACTAAGAAATCTGAAGATGCATCTGGACAAAAACTTACTTCTCTAAAAAAAAAAAAAAAATCACTCATCATAAGTACTTTTTCTGAAGTTAATTATGAGATCTAATAAAATCTGCCATGGTGTTTGCTCCTTTACTAACTACAATATCATTTGATAGCCTGATGAAAAATAAATGCCTGAAAAAAAATGACTTTTCTTGAGAATATGGTATGTTTTCTTAAGAATGATCATATTGTCCTTTTAACCTTAACCACTACAGATTCCAGAATTAAATGTGTTACTCAAGTTGAGTAAATTTCCAGAATTCTATGGTCTATCTGCATTCCTGATTTTTCATTTTATTCTCTATTTTCACAGAAATTTGAATGCATTTATTCTTCATACATTTGATTTTTGTGGAATATTCTATGCTATTTCGAATTATTCTGAAACAAGATAGGGTATATTGAAAGAAAGAAAAAAGAGGGAAGAAAAAGTGAAAGTGATAAGCATGATACAAGCAAGCTGTGGATAATTTAAGACAACGGATCAAATAGGTGGCCTTAATGGCTATGAGAGAAAGTTCAATATTACTATCATTAAACTACTACAAAAAAGTTCAAATTTCCAACTGCTTCTATCACTTGGTTCAAGATTCCCAGGAAGTAAAACTCCACATACAAAATGTAATAAAAAAGAAACCATCAGCATACAAAGTATTTGCACTGGTAATGATACATTTTTACAAGTCGATCAGAAAAAAAAAAGTATGAATGCAATCATATAAAAATAATATTCTAGAACTAGTAACTACATTTTTAACATCAAGGAATAAAACACCTTGAAAGTCTTGCCAGGTTTCTTTGGAATTCTCTTTTGCAGTTTAGTAGTCACTGCATGGGAAGTTTAAAAATTCTACATTTTCAAGTAATGAAATTTACTTTGGAAATTAACCCCAGGTTAAGTTTATTCCAAGTCAACTCCAAATTAAAGACAGGTCTGTGGAAAGAGAATAAATATAAATCCAAACAGGTCTCCTCAAATCAATCAATTACTGTACAGGTAGAAGAAAAGATGTGGCCTACACAACAATAGACATAAAGTGATTAATACAGAAATGTCCATGAAGAACTACTGCTAGAAAGATGTTTAATGGGGTTACCTGGGACATATAATGGTAATATACTAGGCAGGAATGGTTTTCAACACAACATTTCCAGAAGAAAAAGACTCTTTTTCCCCAAGAGGTAAGTATAACTCTTCCTAGTAATTAGTACAACTTAGCAATAAAACAAAACTTCTGTCTTCTATATATATACTAGACCAGGTCTTATGTGGTATATACCATTGAGAGTATATCTGAAGTTCCTTTAGGAAAGCCATTTATTCACTGACTCATTATCCATCCGTCTGTCTAGCAGTAAGTGTATACCTAATACACAGCAGGCATTGTACTAGACTTTGAGGTTAGGGTAATGACCAGGACAGATAGAATATTTTGTAATTGTTTTCAGAATCCATTACATAGTCTACATAGTTAGCATACATAACTATGTGCAGTAAATGTATAAATTTATCACTTTTACACACTTTTTGATAAAAACAGTATCATATTTAAGTTCAATCATTTAACAGATTTTTTCAACATCTTTGCAAAACCCATGTAAAAAATTGCCTCCAGCGTTACTGCGTATAGATACCTAAAATAAGTATATCTTACGTGACTGTTACAGTAAAGAATGGTAGGCAGAGTTGGAAAAATCAGTAAATAAGTTTTTAGCACACAGTAACTTACATTATAACTAACCATTCTTGATCTTAACTTCATAAAACAGAAAATCAAACTAGGACCATCACCATTCTAATTTCACTATAACTTAACATTAACTATATTCAAATGCTTGCCCTCAGGCACATAAGGAAAAATACCAGCAGACTCTATTTATTGGACAAAATTAATTTTAAGCAAATGATGTATCACCATTAGTTTCATAATTAGTTCTAGTGATAAAGCTATCCAAATCCAAGTCATTGGTTACCTCCTCTCCAGCAGGTCATTTTCCTAAAAAAGCAGAGAACGAAGATGAGAAGAGGACCAACATTTATTCCCAATATCCTACCCAGGCACTTTGTTAGATGCTTCAAATGTATTATCTCAGTTTTATGGAATGTCCTCGTGTGGCAGCAAGTATTATTATGGAGCAGAAAGAAGCATGATTAACCATTTCAAAGTGGAAAAAAAAAAGATAATAAATGGCGCAATTTAATATGTAGACAGGAAGGAGCCTGACCCTTCACTTTTTAGCTTGACTTGCTATTTCTCTCTTCTTAAAAGAAACCTCCTTTATCCCATAGTAGAAGTCTACCTATTGCTACCAAACCATGCTAGCTCAGAGAAAACTACATCGCAAGAGATGGAAAAGGGTAGAAAATAACACAAAGCATGAAAAATAAAATATCAAAAATTCATAAAGAACTGTTTTAATAGATATTAACCTAGTATATGAGTTTGCTAGGACTGCCATAGCAAAGTACCACAGACTGGGTAGCTTAAATAGAAATATATTTTCTTAGTTCCAGAGATTAGAAGTCCAAGATCAGCTATTGGCACAGTTGGTTTCTTCTAAGGCGTCTCTCCTTGAATTGTAGATGGCCATCTTCCCTCTGTATCTCCATATCATTTTCCCTCTGTGTGTGTCTGTGTCCAAATTCCCTCTTTTAATAAGGACACTCAGTCATATTGCATTAGAGACAATCCTAAAGACCTCCCTTTACTTAATCACCACTTTGAAGAGCCTGTCTCCAAAAGCAGTCACATTCTAAAGTACTGGGGGTTAGGATTTCAACAGGTGACTTGGGTTGAGGGGAGGGACATAATTCAGCCCATAATACCCAGCAAAACACAATAAGCCTGAGAAATTTGAAGTAGGAATTACTACAATTTTAAGTTACCTCTAGCTTTCCAGCTAAAAAACAATGAGGCAAATATATTTAACCAACTTATCAAAAGCCAATCTACCAAGGTTAATAAGATTTTGTTCCATATGCTTAGGGGCAAGTCCTCTTGTCTGTAACAACATTAAACAACTCTTTGACAAAGTAGACCCACACTTTGATCAGCTATTGATAATAACACACACAAGGAGTTGGTTTCATTTTTTGTTTTTGTTTTTATTTTTGCTTTGTTGGGTTTTCCTGGTTTTGCTTTTGCTTTCTTTTTTTTCTTGTTTTCCAAAGTTATTGTTTGATAGAGCCATTTCCTGCATCATATTAAAAAAGAGAAGAGCACGTCCTGGATGGCTCAGTCAGTTAAGCGTCTGGCTTCAGCTCAGGTAATGATCTCAGGGTACTGGGATAGAGTCCCATGTCAAGATCCCAGCTCAACAGGGAGCCTGCTTCTTCCTTTGCCCCTCCCTGTGCTTGTGTTCTCTCTCTCACTCTCAAATAAATAAAATATTTTAAAAACTTAAAAAAAAATTGGGGCACCTAGGGGCTCAGTGGGTTAAGCCCCTGCCTTCAGCTCAGGTCATGATCCTAGGATCCTGGGATCAAACCCCGCATTGGGCTCTCTGCTCAGCACGGAGCCTTTTCCCCCTCTTTCTCTGCCTATGTCTCTGCCTACTTGTGATCTCTCTCTGTCAAATAAATAAAATTTTTTAAAAAATTTAAAAAGAAGAAAGCCAGTATACCTATTGACATATATTTATTTTCTTAATGACATCTAAAATTCACTTTTTTGTTTAAAGATTTTATTTATTTATTTGACAGACAGAGATCACAAGTAGGCAGAGAGGCAGGCAGGGGTGGGGGGAAGCAGGCTCCCCACTGAACAGAGAGCCCAACATGGGGCTCCATCCCAGGACCCTGGGATCATGACCTGAGCCAAAGGTAGAGGCTTTATTTAAGGCCTGAGCCACCCAGGCACCCCTAAAATTCACTTTTTAAATGCCAAGGTAAGTCATTGTGCTCTCTTAGTAGATAATGAAACTCATCCTAATTGTATTGAAGGGAAAGGTGAAGAACAAAACACCCAAGGAAATATGCCACTGAGTAGTAAAGGACACACTCATTTTACCTAGAAAAGAATCAATCCACCAAGAATGGTCTGTAGGAACAGAGCAATTAGTTCATTTTTTCTATAAGATAATTGACTGATTATTTTAAAAATGAGTTCCAAGATTGCAACTTTGAATGAGTCTTCCTGTAAACTTTGAAAGCATAAATTTACTCAAAATTATGCTAAATGATGATATTTATTTCAAAGTACAATCATTTCTTCCCAAACCATACATTGCTAAGTACAAAACCAAAGATTACATAAAACTTATAAGTTTCCAAGAATTTCTAAAGAAATTAGAAGCAATTATATCTATCATAAGTCAGACCATTAAAGTACGTACATTTATTTTCAGATATCTTTTTAAATACATGAAAAAAATTAATAAAATTGAGCTTTGAAGAGCAAATGACCTTCATCGCTCATATTTTTGGAGCCAGTATGTAACAGTAAAATATTTTATTGCTTACTTTGGGAAGTATCCATAGTTATGCCTTCCAGAATTAAGTATTCTTACCACCACAATTTTGGCTCAGTTAATAACATACATTCAGAGATGCTTAAAAAGAGATGTTTCATGGAACTGGGATGAGTTACACATATACTTCACTTAAAAGGCTTAAAATCAAACCTCTCTTGCCCAGAATTTCTTCCTTGGCTCTTTCCATTTCCAGTGGGATTCCATCATCCCTCAAGGGGATATTTTAGACCTTTTTTTTCTTTTCCAAATTGCTTCTTCCCCATAACATTTTAATACCACAGATGTATTACAGCTAATGGACTATATGGATATCTGTGTATCATACATAAAAAATAGTAAGTTTTTTTCACCTCCCAAGAACAAATGTTTACCCCTTTGGATGTGGTCTTTCACCCACTGGGAATGCATGCTGCAGAGTGACAGCACATTAGCTGGCACAGAGTCTCATGAGAAATGTTTAATGTCAAACAGGTTTGGAAATAGTTTCTTAACATGGTGTCCACAGAAACCTCACAGAATTCTAGGTGGGCTCACCAAAATCATATAGAAAAATTTGGTTCCTCAGGAATTATTCTGAGAAGGTTTCACTATATTCTCAAATTGTTCCTGGAGAAAGAAACTAAGTTTCAGACCAATTGGCCAAGGGACATTTGTATGCTGGAAATGTTTATTTTCTATAGGACTGAATATGTTTTAAGTTTTTAATGAATTTAGGGGTGCCTGGGTGACTCAGTTGTTAAGTATCTACCTTTGGCTCAAGTCCTGATCCCAGGGTCCTGGGATTGAGCCCCGCGTTGGGCTCCCTGCTCACTGGAGAGTCTGCTTCTCTGTCTGCCACCCCCCCCTCTCCTGCTGGTACTCTTTCCCTCTCTCAAATAAATGAAATATTTTAAAAATAAACAAAAATAAAAAAGCAAAGCCATTAACTGAATTAATGCATTTGATATAATCATTTCCATTTTCCTTTGTTAAAATACCCAAATTCAAGTTAAATCACCAAACTTCTACAAAACACTGACTTTGTGAAAATGGCTACATGTGTAAACAAAGTGGAACACTGTCCTGAGCTTTCTTAGAACAAGAGTTTTTGTTAGATGGTTTGCACTGGTAACCCAAGTTTTAGCCTCAAAGTTGCTGGTAGGATTACTAGAGACCCATATGGTCATTTGGTTCTGTGTGGGAAACACTGGATCCCGGATGCGAATTTACCAAGGCCGTTGAGGTCTGAGTGGAATAGCTAGCAAAAAAAGTCTTACAACTCCAAAGTGCTTCAGGAATGTTTAAAATTTTAGGAATGGAGTAAATAAGACAACTTACATAAAGCTAAAGTTGAACAAAGACAGAGATTAACTCATATTAGTGTGTTTGCCGGCAAATTCTTTTAAGAAATCCTCCCAATTCCCAAGACCTTTGCCTGAGCTGAAAAGGCTTAACATAAGCTGGAAATACAGAGGCAGGAAATGCGCTTTAATACTGTTTCTCAATTCAAATTTCCATTAGTAGTCAAATAAATAAGCAAATGATCTTGCAACAATGAAAATGATCTACAACCACACACAATGACATGAGTGGACCTCACAAATAAAGTGGTCAACCAGCAAAAAGGCAAATACAGTTTTCATGCTTTATAATTCCATTTCCATAATTTCAAAAAGAGGTACAACCAACCCCCGGTGATAGAAGTCGGGATAATAGTTGCATTTTGTGTGGGGCTGGGTGGCAGGCAATGGCCAAAGGGGACATGAAAGGGGCTCCTAGGTTATTGGACATGGTCTCTTCATCTAGGCAGTTTGTACACTAGATGTGTGCCATGTGAAAACTCACTGAGTCTTCATTTATAACATATGCCCATTCCAAGTATATTCCATTTTAAAAATTTTACTTTAAAGGGGAGCCTGCGTGGCTCAGTGAGTTAAGCGGCTGTCTTGGGTTCAGGTCATGATCTCGGGGTCCTGGGATGGAGCCCCACATAGGACTTCCTGCTCATCTGGGAGTCTGCTTCTCCTTATCCTCCCTGCTTGTGCTCATTTTCACTATCTTTCTCTCTCAAATAAATAAAATCTTAAACAAAATTTTACTAAAAAAAAAAAAGTATTTTTTTAGCTTGTTGAAGTTTCCAGATATAAGTACTATATAGTTAATTGGGTCTTTTCATGTTTTTATATCAATAAAATAATAATTTGTATATAACACATTTATAAGAAGTATATGTTCTATGTAAAGGATACTGTAAAAGAAATACCAATAAAAACCACAATTATAAAAACAAAAATATCAAGTACACTGGATCCCCTTCTTTTACTTGAAAATTACTCCTCAGTTACTAAATTTAATCCAGAATTTTGCATTTCAAAAAGATTTAGCAACTCTTAGAATGGCACAACAAACCACACTAAAGGAGATAAGAACTCAGTCTGGACCAGGACCTAAGCAAGTGATTTCACACCTCTAAATTTTATTTAGTTTATTTGTCAGATAAGAATAGCAGTAATATTTACTTAATGTGATTGCCATGAATATCAGATCAGATAATATAATAAAGTAATTAAGCCAGTACCTAGCATGTTCTAGGAACCTCAGAAGGATCGCTATTCTGGGCAACCTTGCTAATAGATTTTAATCAGGTTATTTAAAGAGCTCATGATCTTCCTCAACTCTTCATAAAAAGTGCTGTATCTATCTCATTTTGTTCCCAGTGTATATCACATTTTAATTAGGTTTTCCCTTCAAATCATATTCAACACACTAAAAATGGACAGCTCCTGCTAATCCAGGAAACCCCAGGGAAATCTACCTCCTCTCTTTCTGGCATCTGCCTAGGTCATACATTAGTAATGTTACACCAGAGAAAACGACCAGTGCTCTTCCCAATCATCTAAGTAACTGGGCTTAACTTGGTGGTGTGTTTTTCCAGTAGGCATGATTACCCAGGTGATTAAATTATTACCTCGATCGTCCAGAGTCGCATTCCTTCCTTCCCCCTTGATGCCTTCATCCTGGCTCAGGAGTTGTTTCTATCTGGTTACATTGCTTTTCTTTTACCACACTGGACACTGAGAGTTTCCACATCAAGTGGAGTGAGCCAGTAAATGTTTAACAACTAGCTCTCCAGAGGAGAAGATACCCTGGTATCTTTCATAACATTTGCTTATTTTTGCATGTAAATACTTCCACTATGGTCTGTTGAAGCTACCCATAAGAAATCACTGGACAGGGTTGGGAAGAGAGCCACCCAATCTGCTCTGGTATCAGCCAGCTCTAGTATACAACGATGTTAATTCAAATCTGAGCTCAGATTCACTCTGATCTGTCTTCCTCCCCCTCATCCCTTCCTGCCTTTCCCTTTGCTATTCTCTTACCCTCTCACTCTTTCTTGTCCTTCTCACTCAAGTAGCTGGATCTTCACCTCCTTTGGAAGTCACCTTGAACTTGCTCAAGCTATGGAAATGTGCTTTCTCATCACACTATATGGAGGCTGCGTCAGGCAATTGTCTTCTCATGATAGATGGGTCAATTCAACAACTTGAGAAATTTTGGTATGGAACTAGCCCGCATTAGAGATAAATGAAATAAACAGAAGCGTATAACCTTTGGAAAAAAATGTTACATTCTGACAACATATGGTTGGCAAAACTGCCCTATACACTTTCCACAGACACAAATGCAAGACTTTTGTTAGGAAAACTCTAGAGAACAAAGTATTTGTTTTGTTTTGCTTTGCTCTTTGCTTCTCTCTTTCTCTCCTAGAACAGCTTTTTGTCAGAAAAATCTCAAATATTTTCCTACTGTAAAAAACATTTATTCTCTTGTTTAATATTTGAAGAGTTATTTTTGAAGCGAAACAAATTCCCTTTGTGAATTATATATCAAAAAGTTAAAATCTAAATGAAATTTCTCTGCAGTACTAACCGAATGAAGGATTTCTTAACTACTATGGTGAAGGCAAATCTGTCTTTGCTTGTCTTCATTTTCTTAAATCTTCATAAGTATTTGCCCATAGTCCTTAGATCTGCTGCCAACATAACAGATTATTCAGGACACTTCTATTTTTAAAATTAGGTCCCACACCAGCCTACATTCACCAAAATTGGTCCTACCTACTTGCCATCATTCTCTGTGGAAGGAAAACAATAGCTTTTCTGAGCAGTGCTCCAAGCACACAAGTTTGCCTGTCAGTGTGGTACACATCACTATATAATTTTCATGTGGTTTTAAAACTTTTTAAAAATGTCCAACTTAGCCACAAAATGAAGGAAAAGAATGCAGACTAGTCATGTTACATTTATTATCATTGCTAAGAAGGAAAAATGCTTCTAAAATAAATAAATGTTAAGCTCCCAAGGGCAATGATTATGTTCTAATCTTCTATCTAACTAGTTACTCCCAGGAGGGACCTCAACCAATGTATGAGGAAGTTGAGTGGAAATTGTAATATCTAAAATGTGTCTGACAATGTGGACTTTATATGTATTAAGTCATTTTCCACCAAAAGCAATTACCTAGGGTCAAGATCGTTAGCTTTGCCTTTTTGCATATTTGCTTGTTAAGAGACTTCATCAGTGGATAGGGAAGACAGTGAAATTTTTTTTTAACCTAGCATTCTCTAGTTATGATGAACTAATGGGTATTAATTAAATAAAACCAGGATAGGGTAGAGCAAGAAAGATACCTCGGGTATAGAAAGTCAAAGAAGCACTCACTTTTAGGGCAGGGCCCTGGTCCTGGCTCCGTAATTAAGCCACATTCACAGAACTCAAATGCTATTAGCTGTCTCCTCCAGCACCTGTCAATGGTGACTGTGGCCACATGTCAAATGTCCCTCAGTAACAGCTGTGACTCCCAGAAGATGCATTACAACTGGTCACGAATAAACTCACTGCTGCACGAACAGTCTCTCAAAATGTCACCATGCTTTGTTGCAATGTGGGGAAGAAGGGTTTGATGCATAGCGTTTCCAGCACTGCTACTTGTATTTCAAGTCTTACTGAAGTTTAATGAAACCTCTCTTACAGTCATCATTCACAGCTCCCTGATATCCTCTGGACTTGGACATGAATTCAGTGCAGCCAAGTGGGAGAGGAAACAATATCAGGGACAGATCTTCTGCTCACTACAGTGCTCTAGCTCCTGATATTCCAGAAACGGATTCCATAGTCATCTCTACTCCACTTTATCATTCACAAGAAGGGCTCCCTCTCTCTTTTATCCGTCCACTAATCCATCCTTCCATTAACCTATTGGTTCAATAAATATCTAGGAAGAAAATTCTGGAATCCAGGAACAATGCAGCGGGGTCTCAGTGTTAGACAAGGATTTACAGCCTTCTTGAGTTGCTATTAAGTCTAAACTTCCACAACCCGTCCCAGCAACCATCCAGACATGCCTGAATCTTTAAATTCAATTTGGGATCTCAATCTAGTTTTACAAAAGTTAAATAAAATGGCTATGTAATATATCATTTCTTTTATTTCAAAAATTTCCATTCAGCTCAAAACTGGGGGATAGATTGAGGAAAAATTTTCCTATAAGTAAATATACTATATGGAAGAAAAATTTACTTAGCAAACACTGTATTTAGTTGATTAATTCTACTCTTTCTTTTTTAAGATTTTATTTATTTATTTGTCAGAGAGACAGAGTACAGGTAGGCAGAGTGGCAGGCAGAGGCAGAGGGAGAAGCAAGGAACCCGACCCGATGTGGGACACGATCCCAGGATGCTGGGATCATGACCTTAGCAGAAGGCAGCCGCTTAACCAACTAAGCCACCCAGGTGTCCCAATTAATTCTTTTTTTTTTTTTTAAGATTTTATTTATTTACTTGACAGAGAGAGAGAGATCCCAAGTAGGCAGAGAGGCAGGCAGAGAGAGAGGGGGAAGCAGGCTCCCTGCTGAGCAGAGAGCCTCATGTGGGCCACGATCCCAGGACCCTGAGATCATGACCTGAACCAAAGGCAGAGGCTCAACCCACTGAACCACCCAGGTGCCCCCATCCCGATTAATTCTATTCTTTTTTTTTTTAAGATTTTATTTATTTATTAGACAGAGAGAGATCACAAGTAGGCAGAGAGGCAGGCAGAAAGAGAGGAGGAAGCAGGCTCCCTGCTGAGCAGAGAGCCCAACGCGGGACTCGATCCCAGGACCCTGAGACCATGACCTGAGCCAAAGGCAGCAGCTTAACCCACTGAGCCACTCAGGTGCCCCACCAATTAATTCTATTCTTGATAAAAAGATCATGCCACGGTTTCTTTTTCTTAGATGACATCTGAACAAACGCCTCGAGACAGACAAAAGGAAGCAACTAACCTCTAAGCAATGGAAAAGAAAAAGAATTTGTATTTGGGATATCCTGAGGAAAAGTAAAATAATTGGATTACACGGACTCCTAGAAACAGACAAAAACATCAAATTCAACTTATTAAAATTTAAGCGGGAAGTGAAATGACTACTGTTTGTTCTTGGGTGTACCGTCTGTATGCTTATTAAATATTATTATACTTGAAATGAAATATAGTTTCGCAAGACTTAATTTTCACTCCTCTTCACATGGTCCTAAATACCACCTACCTGGTGTGTCACTTGCAAGGATATTGGGAAACTCAAAAGAAAAAAAAAATTAACCTCCCCAAACTAGCCACTTCTCTATCTACATGCAGAGTTTTTCTTCTTTATTGTATGGTAAAGTTTATAGGATCTAAAATCTCAATCTCATCCTGACCTGAGCCAAAATCAAGAGTCCGAGGCTTCACCAACTGAGCCACCCAGGAGTCCTCCTGAAACTTATTTCATTAATACTTCTTCACCACTACCTCAATGTTTTTTCAAAGCCTCCACTTATTAGCTGTAAACTTATTATTCCTCACTGCTAAACCTCTCAAGTTGGGATGATTAAATAAGAAAAAAGATCAAATGAGAGGTTTCGTTTCAGCTGCTATGAACAGAAAGCCCCAAAGAACAGTTGTTTAAATAAGGTAGTGTATTCCTTTCTCATGTAATGGAATTCGGTCAGAGGCTGCTTGGGACAGGAATGGTGGCTCCATAATTATCAGTCTCCTTTTAGCTTCCTCAGTGCCAAGGTCATCTCAAGCTCAAAGATAAGTGCTCCGATGCCAACTGGCAGCAGGAAAGAGGAAGGGGATAGAACACCCAGACACCAGCTTTCCCTGCAGCTTATCTGAAGGAACGGAATCACCTAGTCACACGAAACTGCCAGCCGCAATTTTTGGTCTCAAGTTCCACCGGCATGAATCAGAAACCAATCCAATATGCCTCATTACATTTGAGGAAGAGGGCCTGTTATCCCCTCCCTTCCCTTGGATGGAAGACGGGACTGCAACACAGAATGTTCCATACTAGTTCTCACCAAATCCTGCTGCATCTCCAGCGAACTTACCATTTTAGATCCTGTGTATGACTCATTCGGCAGTTTCACAGACACGTTCTTTGAAATTTCGGTTTATAATCTGACTCACAGCACATTGTAACTTGGAGTTCAGACAAAGCTTCCAACGTAATATCCTGTGACACTAGTAGAAAAGGAAAACCTGATATTTTGTAGCCAGCCATCTTAATACATTTTCTTTTTAGTTCGAATACATTTTTAGTTCGGTTTCTTGGTTTTCTTCGGTATTCAATTATATCATCTGCAAAACTTCTTTATTGCATTTATTCCACATTGTGCCTTGCTCCATTACCATATTGAATTATCACAGTGCCCATTACAATTCTTGCCTTCTTCTTAATTTAAATGGGACTGTCTTTAACATTTCACTATACGTATTTACCTTTGTTTTCTGATATGTACTCTTAAGGGTCTTTAAGACTTGTACAGGTACTAATCACGTTTTATCTCCCTTTCTTTCCATGAAATAAATTAAGTTTTCTAATGTTGATCTTTATAAAACTGGAATGTGGAAACTTCCCTTAATAATAGTCTACAACCGGGGTGCCTGTGTGGCTCAGTGGGTTAAAGCCTCTGCCTTCGGCTCAGGTCATGATCCCAGGGTCCTGGAATCGAGCCCCGCATCGGGCTCTCTGCTCAGCAGGGAGCCTGCTTCCTCCTCTCTCTCTGCCTGCCTCTCTGCCTACTTGTGATTTGTCCAATAAATAAATAAAATCTTTAAAAAAAAAAAATAGGGGCGCCTGGGTGGCTCAGTGGGTTAAAGCCTGCCTTCGGCTCAGGTCATGATCCCAGGGTCCTGGGATCGAGGCCCCACATCGGGTTCTCTGCTCAGTGGGGAGCCTGCTTCCTCCTCTCTCTCTGTGCCTGCCTCTCTGCTTACTTGTGATCTCTCTCTGTCAAATAAATAAATAAAATCGTTAAAAGAAAATTAAAAAAAAATCTTTAAAAAAAAATAATAATAGTCTACAACCACTTGCCCTCTTGCTCAAAAGTATTACACTAATCATCCCTCTTCCAACATATCTCATTTGCTCCTTACAAAGATCTCTGAAATTCTATTTTCAAATTCCTTTCTTAGTCCTCTTTCTCTTTTAGCCTATAGGTATTTGGTTTGTTGCTTTGGTTTGGTTTTTAGGGCTTTGTCTTTTTTGTTTGTTTGTTTGTTTGTTTTTTGGGTTTTCTTGCCTGTTTGGGTTTTTGTTGTTCTTGTTTAATTATGTGTCTGTGTCACTGGGTAGATTGAGTTCTTTGAAATAAAAAACTGCTACATTTTTGGCTCTCTTCAGAAATTATCAGGTGGCTCATAGCACCTCAGACGGTGGACAGCGCAGCAGGGGCCAGGCTCCCCAGCTCTGCGAAAGCTCTGGGTGCTCTGGGCCCCGCCACCGCCATGCCCTAGAGGAAGGTCAGCTCTGTTAAGAGGGCGGCAAAGGGGCCCAAGAGGAGATCTGCGAGGCTGTCAGCCAAACCTGCTCCTGCAAAAGTGGAAAGGAAGGGGCGCCTGGGTGGCTCAGTGGGTTAGGCGACTGCCTTTGGCTCAGGTCATGATCCTGGAGTCCAGGGATCGAGTCCTGCATCGGGCTCCCTGCTTGGCGGGGAGTCTGCTTCTCCCTCTGACCTCTTCCCTCTCATGTTCTCTTTGTCTCTCATTCTCTCTCAAATAAATAAATAAAATCTTGAAAAAGAAAGAAAAAGTGGAAAGGAAGGCAGAAAGGGGACAGGACAGGATAAGTCTTCAGACACAGAAGCGCAAACGAAGGGGAAGAGGGGAGCGAGGGCAAAGCGGGCTCAAGTGACTACAAGTGACTAACAAAGACCCAAAGGCAGACTTCCCAGCAGAAAACAGAGAAACTGAAAATGAGGCGAGTCCAGCTTCTGATAAAGCAGGAGAGAAAGAAGCCAAGTCTGATTAAAATCATTACCGTGTCTTAGCAGTTGCTCCTGTCTCCCTTCTTGTACTGTCCTGAGGAATACTTTTATCCACTGCTGTGTAAATGCAAGTTTTTTAGTAACTCTAAAAACATTTTTAAGAAGGAGGGAATCCCACCTCAACCCAATTTTTAAGTGTAAATGCTTTTTGTTTTTAAGAGGCAAAATCCTGTGCTGGTGGTATATTTTCTGATACGATCAGAAAGGAGTGGGATGTTGAGTGCGGGAGGCTTTGATTTCTTAGGGTGTCAGCTTAACCTTCCATAGATGGGATAGTTTTTCTATTCTATAATATGAAGCATACCACACTAAATGGCAATTTGGAGTCAATCATGCATTTAATATGTCTTGAACATTTTCAATTACTTCTGTTGCCGTGTTGTTTTTGGTAGAATTGTTTCCTAAAGAAACCCAATCCTTGATCTTGGCTCTGCCCATCAGAATTTTGTGCACTCTGTCACATCTTCGTTGTGGTAGTCCAGTTTTCTAGAAACTCTGTTAATGTGCTGTGTAAGATTGAAAATTTGAGTATGTAGTGTATATGATATTAAACTGTGAATTAATGGGGCATAACAATGTAACAGTGTATCAACATTTGGAGACATTGGTACTTGATATACTGTTAAGGAAAATTTGCCTCCAGATTTTAAGCTAGGAGGTCACTGGAATAACTTTTAGAAAATAATCACAACTACATGATTTTTATTTTTTTAGATTTTTCTGTACATATGTTAAGGATTGGGTATAAATTGAGATGTCTGTACTGATCTTCAGAATAACCAATAAAAATTCAACTATGAAAGAAAAGAAATTATCATAATGCCCGGCATGTAATCAATGTTCAATAAATACCAAAATGACTTATAGAACACTGCCTTCTGAACTTGATGATGTTAAATAAACAAATAAACACTGTTTCTCGACCTTTTGGCTAAGATCAAGTGTAGTAAACAAATAAACGAAAAAACACAGGCCAGTATCCAGGATGAACGTAAATGCAAAAATCCCAACAAAATACTAGCAAACTCAATTCAACTACACATTAAAAGGATCATCTACAATGATCAAGTGGGGCTTATCCATGAAATGGAAGGGTGACTCAACATTTATAAGTCAATAAATATAATACACCACATTAGCAGAATAAAGGGTAAAAGTCATGATCATCTTAGTAGATCAGAAAAAGTATTTTACAAAATTCAATATCCTTTCATAATAAAGGCTCTCTTCAAGTATAGAAGGAATGTAACTCAACCAAGTCCATATATGACAAGCCCACAGTTAATATTATACTCAGTTGTAAAAAGTTGAAGGCATTTCCTTTAAGATAAGGAACAAAACAAGGATACATACTTTTACCACTTCCATCAACATAATACTGGAAGTCCTAACCAGAGTAATTAGGCAAAAAATAAATAAATAAAAGTTATCCACACTGGGAAGGAAGAAGTAGAACTAATTCTATTTCTTTTTTTTTTTTTTTAAAGATTTTATTTATTTATTTGACAGACAGAGATCACAAGGAGGCAGAAAGGCAGGTAGAGAGAGAGAGAGAGGGGAAAGCAGACTCCCTGCAGAGAGGAGAGCCCGATGCGGGGCACAATCCCAGGACCCCGAGATCATGACCTGAGCCAAAAGCAGAGACAACCAACTGAGCCACCCAGGTGCCCCAGAACTAATTCTGTTTCTGATAAAACTATTCTTTGTCTCTTTGGTTAGTGTTTATATAGAATAATTTTTGTCATTTCTTGGTTTCCAACCTTTCTTTTATAAGGCATTATTGTTTGCCAGTAATACATAGCTATTTATTTTTAAATCAAATGTGATAGTCTTAGTCTTCTAATACGATAATTAATTTATTACATTTCTTCTAATTACTAATATATTTATATTTGTTACATTTTAAACTAAGGTTTTTCGTTTACTATTCTTTTCTTGTATCTTGTGTGTTGCATTTTGTTTTCTTTTCTTTTCTTTCCTGCCTTCTGTTGACTTGATAGAAATTTTTTCCTGGTTAGAAATTAAACATTCTAGGGGCACCTGGGTGGCTTGGGTGGCTAAGCATCTGCCTTTCATTCAGGTCATGATTCTAGGGTCCTGGAATCAAGGCCCACATCGAGCTCCCTGCTCTCTCTCTGCCTGTTCAGGAGCCTACTTCTCACTCTGCCTCTGCCTCTCTCTCAATGTTTCTCATAAATAAATTTTTAAAAATCTTTAAAAAAAAAGAAATTAAATATTCTATTTCTATTACTCCAATGGTTTTGTTTCCTTTGAAATTTTAACATACACACTTAATTTTATTTCTTCCTACTAAAGTCTAAAGTTAATCAATAATTACTATCATTTTTCAAAAGATTCAAAGTTATGTAACAAATTATATTTTCTTCAGGTACTTGAACCTGTTCTTCAAATAGTTATTAGTAGTGATGGTCACAATTTTAGTATTTTTAAGTTTGTTAGGTCAGTTACTTTGTTCCCCTATTTTTTTCCCTCACTTTCCAAACTTTTTTTAAGGATTTTATTTATTTATTTGAGAGAGAGAGAGAAGGAGCAGGGGGAAGGGCAGAGGGAAAGGGAGAAACAGACTCCCTGCCTAGATATTCATAAACACAAAAGCACAAATAAAATGTTGTCTGTAGGTCCTCACTGAAAGTCTTGCTGAAGGATATACTTTAGCAAGAAGAAAATTGAATTATTAAAACTTTGGAGGAATGCCTGCTACATGATTCCTAATCTGAGGGTAAAGGTAGAACATATGACCTAGGAACCATTTTTCTCTAGCACAACATAAAGAAAATGAAGTTTTATATCCTGAGCTTAAAGAAAAAACTAAGCTAACCAAGTTAGTACAAAATTCTATGAGGGCAATGTCCACTGATAATCAAAACTTTACAGTGAGTATGGTTCTTTTGTAATTTCTCTTTATCCAATGTCTGATGTGCGGGGCTCTCCTACGATACCAAATTGATGTTTACTCTATAGAAGTCTTCTTTTTGCTATTGTCGTCATTTACAATAGACCAAGATCAGATGGATTGTTTCATTAAGCAAACCATGAGGATGAGTTAATTATCCAGTTGAACCTTTACTGGCATTTTGAATTAATGAATACGTTCATTTGTTTAGTTCCGTTTATAAAAAGAATTTATTACAATCACATCTGATAAACTTTGAAGTTTAAGAAACAGTTCTAAACTTTTTTTTAAAAGATTTTATTTATTTATTTGACAGAGAGAAATCACAAGTAGGCAGAGAGGCAGGCAGAGAGAGAGGAGGAAGCAGGCTCCCTGCTGAGCAGAAAGCCCGATGCGGGGCTCGAACCCAGGACCTGGGATCATGACCTGAGCCGAAGGCAGCGGCTTAACCCACTGAGCCACCCAGGAGCCCAGTTCTAAACATTTTTATTCAAATAATTGCTCAGCACCTTGAGTACATCTGTCAATTACTTGTTAATTGACTGAACTAGGACTACATAACTATGCATCTGTCACAAACACTCCTTCCAAATACCAGTTGACCCCTCGGTGTTAAATGCAAATTGACCTGTTCATTCAACCAGCAATTTTTATGTGTTTGATTCAATTATGCCACTTTGCCACCTTTATGCTCACCACACATCTGGATTTATTTTTGCCATGGCAGTAATTGTGTCAATAAGCATCAAAATGTGTATTATTCAACTACTAGAGTCCTCTTCAATTTAAACCTAGCTTTAAAATAGATTCATTTGACCCTTAAATTCTAGCTCTAGTATTTCATTTAGTAGTCCATGTAATTATTTATAACTTTTAAAACCAGATTGATAGAAATATTTTTTAAATAATACCTGGCCCTAACATTGTTGAAAACCTATTAGGAGTAAAATCAAAATATGAGAAATCTTCAATGTCATTTTGATAAAATCTCTGAAAACAAAACATCTTAGGATTCATTTAAAGGATGAAATAAATAGACATTCAAAGCTTCATATGTGGAGATGTTTCTTTCTTGGTCTAACTCACTGGATTCTTTACAAATTATTCTCATTAAAGCTAATGATAATCTTGATTGTAACTTCCCTAGGGTCTCAGTGGAAAATCAGAGGCTGGCATTTCTAAAGTTATCTAAAGATAAAGATAACATCCCAATTATTCTATAGCATGATTATCCACTACCTACAGGCCATAGTTTACTTGAATGGTTGTAATGCTCTTGTGTGTATAACACACAAGTAAATCATCATTCACAACTGGCATTGCAAATGTTGTACCAAAAGTTTGGCAACTTGTTAGAGTGGATACTGTGTTGTGCTGCTCTGAAATCCTCCTCAGGATGGAAACGCTCACTTCTTCCATTGCTGGGAATGTTGGTCTACAGCTCTCTGATTCTCTCTCTCTCCAGGAATTAGCCTCAGCCAACGTCAGTCCCACCCCAAGGGTGGCCTGCACTCAATGACTGGTAGGTAGATACAGGAGATAAAATCCTGACTTCTTGCCTCCAAAGATAAAAATTCTGAAGGGCCATCCCAGATAGAAGGTTTCCTGTAGGGTTGTCTGAGACCACAGTTGCAACTGCTTCATGGCTCACCTTCTTGGTCTGCTCAATGGCTGCAATCATGTTTCCTAGCTGTTCACAAGAGCAATCCCCAATGAACCTCATGCATGTCAGTCTCAGACTCTGAGAGTCTGTTCCTTGGAGAACCTGTCCTACAGCACTTTGTTTCCTTGATGTATGTGATGTTTCAGTGAAAGCAATGAAACATCTCGTGTTCTAGATGAAAAAAAAAAAAAAAGAACACCAACCTTCACAGTCAATAGAAGAAGCTAGAAGCTAGAAAGAAAGAACTGAAAGACCTGGGTAAGCTGGGGACATTGTGAAACACACTTTGAGTTATCAGCTGGAATTCATTTTAGAACCATTCACGAAACTGGTTTTCTCAAAACAGCAGGAGGAATTTCTACTAAAGAAATGTAGCAACACACCAGGTGAACTGGAAATGAAGATGGTGTGTTTTGTAGTAGCATTTAATTAGTTATAGTGTTTGCATTTCCCCTGAACACAAGTAATAATTTGTCAGTGAAATACTTCATCATTAAAAAAAAGAAGAAGAAAGAAATATCATATGTAGTATATTAATCAAAACATTTAGGGTAGGAGAACTTTAACTTTGTTATAGGAAAATGCACAAATACGTAACAATTTGGGCTCTGGCCAGTGAGGTAGGATGAAGATAAAGAAAGTTAAATGAAATTTAAATCTTCTCCATGACAGTCTGATCTCCACTAGGGCTGTTGAAATGGTAGATCATTTTTGTACTTGCCGATATGGCAAAAAAAAATAGCAGATCTATTAGAAATTCCATTTAAAGACTCCTAGATTCTGGGTCACTTCAACACCTGCCTCTTGCACAACTTGGGAATCTCTAAGGAAATAGCTCATTTATACCACCTAAGCACGGTTTCAGTCACAAATTATACAACTATAATTTGTTCTATAAACAAAGTTTATATAAACAAGCCCAATAGAAACATACTTCCAGATGTTTCACTGATTATATTCATTGGGAAAGCAAAAGCTCCCCATTAATGAATTGGAAACTGATAAATCAGCCTTGCAAATGTTCAAAATTTGTTTACTCAGATTACACACACACACACACCATTATATTTTTGCTCTTCTAAGGAGTAGAGAATAAACGCATGAGCCAGTACCTGTGATTAATCACCAACAGCTGTGCATTATGTAATTCTACATATGGACCAAAAGACACCAGCTCTAGGAGCCCAATGTCCCATTAATCATGCTTAAGGTTTAGGGGTATATCGAGGAACACCTTTGTGTTGACGAACAAATATAATCTATTGAATTTATATTCTGCACCTGAAGTTTGTCTTTCTTTCATCCTTAGTGGTAGTGAAGACAAAAACATAGCTTTATAAACAGCATTTTTCTATGAATTCACTCTATAAAGATAAGCAGTCATATTTTTGAATAGATCTATTTTGTATATGTGTGTAGTACTACATTAAACTTTGGATCTACCAAAACTGAAATGATATAACAGCCTAAAACTTATACTTGACATTGACTTAATTCCCAAGTCAAATTAGAGGGAGCAATCAGAGACTTATTCTTGAGTCAACACATAGTTAAATTAATGTCACTAGCTACAATGATAATCAGGCAAGAAATTATGATAGAGATTTATATGTCCTCAATTATTAAAAAAGGACCACAAAACCCAGACCACTGAAAATAAAGTATTAACTTTAAACTGTGTGACCAGACAGAATGTAACTGGTAAGAATAACAGCAAATTTTGTAATAACTATCAAATCCTATGATCTCATTTATAGCTCTAATTTTTAGATTTGTTTTCTTTCTCAACATTGGCTTTGCTTTGGGAAGGAGGGGGTTCTTTCTTTCTTCCTTTTTTAAAAATTTTCATATAAATTCAATTAGCCAACATATAGTACATCATTAGTTTCAGATTGTAGAATTCAATAATTCATCAGTTGCATATAACACTCAGTTATTCACATCACATGCCCTTCTTAATGCCCATCACCCAATTACCCCATCCCCATACCACCGTCCTCTCCAGAAACTCTCAGTTTATTTCCTATAAACTGAATGGAAAGTAAACCATGGGCATGGCCTTTGAAAGATCATGATTTTCAAATAACTCATTCAAGAGGAATATGTTTGCAGCCCCCCCACCCCTCATGTGCCAAGCATTACATTGTCATGTGAGACACTAAAGTGATTAAGACAAAATCTTGCCTTCTAGGGGCTTCCAGTCCAAAAGAAGAAAGACAAGAAATAACGGCAACAAAATGATGAGTACTAACGAAGACACAGATTACTACAATAGCACAGAAAGTGGGGAATTAATTCTGCCAAAGTCAAGGGAAAGTGTGGATATGGTTAGGACATTTGAAAGGGAGATTAAACAGAATTTTTCCAGTCGAGACATAAAAGAGAATTCCAGATAAAGAAGCACAAGGGGCTAAATCACAGAGACCTGAAATATATGGCAAATTCTAGAATGAACCAGAAAAAAGTGAGGAAAAGGGAAGACTGCAAAAACCTGTGTAGAAGTACAGTAATATCTACTCTCATACATTCCATGCCATATTTTAATTTTTCATAGCCTTTATATTAAAAATACCATTTCAAACAATTAATTAATAATGACAGATCAAAATCAACACGGTCACTAAATCCTTTCCTCCAAAAAATTGTCAGTCAGCCTTATAAGTGCTTGATCTCTGAGTATCTCATTAAGATGCATTGTATCATGAATTCCACTGAACTGAGAATTAAGAGACAGGGGTCCCTCCCATAGTCGAGATAAATCATGTCACTTCATTGAATGACAATTTTTTTACTCATCAGTAAAATGCTGGTTTGAGGTACAATCTTGCCTAAAGGTCTCTTGCAGCTCCAAGAGACTGATTACTATTGAACTGAGTATCAACCCTAAAAGAAAATCCATTAAAGGGAAATTGTTTTTCAAAAAAACAAAACAAAACAAAACAAAAAGGCAAGTTAAGTGAAAATGCAGCAGGCAAGGATGCAGAGGTCAAATAGAGAACACACTGACTAGGAGCTGGAAATGCCACACATCTTAAAAAGTGACGATTTCTGTTAAATGGCAAATCCTGCTTTTTTCCAAAGGCTGCATGGAGAAAGTCCTTTGAAGGTAATTTGAAGTGTATTCTTACATTTCCCTTTCATATATACAAAATAGAGAAAGAAGGGCTAGGGATCGTCCAAATTCTCTGGGGGATTTTGATAAACAAGATTGTTAAAAGTTGGTAACACATTCTTATAAAAAGCAACATGGGATGGGAAAGCAGATACACTGCTTTCTCTCCTGACTTCATGATTTCTCAGTTGTATGATCTTGGACAAATGCTACCCCTGCTTTCGAGGCCTCAGTCCCTTGATATGCAACAATGGGAGACAAATGCCGAACCCATCGAGTTATAGTGAGGAAGACAAGGAACTGTCTATGTAATCCGTTAACACCTCTGACAATGGGGTGGGTACTAGGTAAATACTAATTCATAATGATTC
The DNA here is from genome assembly GCF_002288905.1 of Enhydra lutris kenyoni. Classification (NCBI taxonomy): domain Eukaryota; kingdom Metazoa; phylum Chordata; class Mammalia; order Carnivora; family Mustelidae; genus Enhydra; species Enhydra lutris. The sequence continues at coordinate 43,513,085 of NW_019154089.1, forward strand.
CTAGTGATGAATAAATTCTAATTCATAATGATTCATACATTTCATATGAGAAAGCATAAAGAATAATGTGCTTTCTATCATGCTGTATTAGGCTTCATCTTAAATCAGTGTTTACTATCTTCTTTAGATGAGGCCTAATTTAGGTTCCTCAAAAATAATTTTAAAATTTGAAATTTCAAAATTCTCCTAAGTTTAGAGAAGACTAAAAATATTTTTCCACTGCCCTCTCATATTTTGACTGAAAACAATATATAACTTCCAGATATTGATTACTACATGGATTTTAAATTTCTGCTTGTGGGGTGCTTGGGTGGCTCAGTCAGTTAAGCATCTGACTTTGGCTCAGGTCACGATCTCTGAGTCTTGAAATCACATCCCACATCGAGCTCCACACTCAGTGGGGAGTCTGCTTTTCCCTCTCCCTCCACCCTTCTCTCTCTCTCAAATAAATAAAACCTTAAAAAAATAAACTTCTGCTTGTGCAAGATCAATATATATTGATTTGGATACTTCCCTATCTTTTCTAGATGCAAACAGGATTTTTCTCAGAATTGGGAGTTTATTTCAAAGGAGAAATATATTCCAACATATCTCTTTAAAATAAAAATTTCAGAGCTTTAGACTAATAAGGCCCCACCACAATGCCATAAAATGATAGACAAAGACAGAATTACTCATGGGTTTGACTGTACAAAACTGTCTTCTGTAGAGTACTTAATTCATGAGCAATCAATCATTACTTGGAAGAGATTTCTTTTCTAGTTCCATAAGTGGTAACAATTTAAGTCAACTCTTAATTACCTGAACTATCATTAAAGGGAAACATATATGTGTAATCTTAATCTTAAAAAAGTAACATCCAAAAATATCATATCTTGTATGAAAATGTCTTTTCAGTCATTTTTTTTAGTAACCAGGATATTCAAGGTACTCTAAGAGGAGCACAATAGTGTTAGAGCCGTCACTTGGCCTAAGAGCTTATCATGCAATAGGACACAGAAGACATTTACTAAAGGAAAGGGCAATACAAGACAGTAGGATAAAGCCTAGGAGTGGAATTGGTAATAAGTGCTAGGAGAGAGCAGAGGAAGAAGATATCCTGTCAGGCTGCATGATCAAAACAGTCTTTCTGAATGTGACAGGGCTTGGACTTGGTCTGAAATGATGGGTAGGATATCGACTGATGGTGAGGAGGACAAGTGGCAAGCAATACAGCTAAGTAGGACAGTAGAAGAGGTTTCATGACTATGGGGAGATTCATGAATTACAAAATAAATTTACATCTGAAACCAAAGCAGCCAGTTAATTAAATCCTCTGGAATTCTCAACATAGGACCCTTCTAAAGGAAGGTGGGATAGTGCGAGGCACGTAAGAGGACTCAAACATGCTGATGTACTATTTATACTACACACTTTAAACATAAGAATCATAAGACTTATTGTTTGTCTCCCTCCCAATCCCATCTTGTTTGAGTTATTCTTCTCCTACCCCCTTAACCCCCCCATGTTGCATCTCCACTTCCTCATATCAGGGAGATCATATGATAGTTGTCTTTCTCCAACTGACTTATTTCGCTAAGCATGATACCCTCTAGTTCCATCCACGTCGTCGCAAATGGCAAGATTTCATTTCTTTTGATGGCTGCATAGTATTCCATTGCGTATATATACCACATCTTCTTTATCCATTCATCTGTTGATGGACATCTAGGTTCTTTCCATAGTTTGGCTATTGTAGACATTGCTGCTATAAACATTCGGGTGCACGAGCCCCTTCGGATCACTACGTTCATATCTTTAGGGTAAATACCCAGCAGTGAAATTGCTGGGTCATAGGGTAGTTCTATTTTCAACATTTTGAGGAACCTCCATGCTGTTTTCCAGAGTGGTTGCACCAGCTTGCATTCCCACCAACAGTGTAGGAGGGTTCCCCTTTCTCCGCATCCTCGCCAGCATCTGTCATTTCCTGACTTGTTCATTTTAGCCATTCTGACTGGTGTGAGGTGATATCTCATTGTGGTTTTGATTTGTATTTCCCTGATGCCGAGTGATATGGAGCACTTTTTCATGTGATGGGGGGAGGGGGTTGGGAGGGGGGTGGTTATGGACATTGGGGAGGGTATGTGCTATGGTGAGTGCTATGAAGTGTGTAAACTGGGCGATTCACAGACCTGTACCCCTGGGGATAAAAATATATGTTTATAAAAAAAAATTAAAAAGAATCATAAGACTTAATAATATTCCATCACACACTGAAACATCTTAACAGAGCATTCACTTGGGAGGAAAATCGTTTTCTGATTATGGAATGGAGCAGATATATTGACTAATCTAAGGGATACAGGCAATACACACATGTTAAGACCTTTCTACAAATTCTGCACAGCTCTAAGTAAGTGGATAAACAGTCATTTGGTACTCTGCCAAAAACATGCCCTTCCATTCCAAAAACAAATGAGCATATAATTTTGAAACTTTCTCATCTTTTCTCTTTCCTCTGAATGTTTCCTAACTGCCACATTTTAGGCAGGTCTTGCTATGGAGTACATTAACTAGAGAATTTTTAGGAGAATATGAGTTCTTTCAGTCAACCTAAAAAATAAATAAAGTTTACAAGTAAATATGCACTTCAAAGAAACTCTTTTAAAACCTTCTCTTAAATAACAGAATCTCGTTCTTTTCAACTTTATGTCAGGTTGACATCAAAAGCATAAGACTATTTTTTTTTAAAGATTTTATTTATTTATTTGTCAGAGACAGAAGGAGAGAGAGTGAGCGAGCACAGGCAGACAGAGAGGCAGGCAGAGGCAGAGGGAGAAGCAAGCTCCCTGCCGAGCAAGGAGCCCGATGTGGGACTCGATCCCAGGACGCTGGGATCATGACCTGAGCCGAAGGCAGCCGCTTAACCAACTGAGCCACCCAGGCGTCCCCAAAAGCGTAAGATTATTGAATTGTTTTTCCCGTTTGGAGCAACGCAGCTGGCATTCACTAATATAGTTCTTTTCAAAGACTTGTGAGACAAATAAAAGAGATTTATTTAGGCCAATTTCCTCCTCCAAGGACAATCTAGGAGAGTCTTGCCTGGGGACAATGGGCAGTGTCTACATAAGACAGTGTCCATCTAACTGGAGGGCAAGATGATGAGTGTGCCCATGCCGAAATAATCCATCTGTAACCTGCTGTTTTAATTACTGGGAACTGCAGTACAAATGACACAAATAACAATGTTATAACTTAAGAAGAGGAGACATTATCTTAATTGACCTTGGTAGAATTTCTCCGTCTTAAAATAGATGAAGTACATAAATTTTTGGAGGTAGTATTACTGCTTTCCTTAGAATGTTTTTCCTGAGAACTAGATAGTAAACAGTGGCATAATAAGAAAATTTAAAAAACAAGTTATCCAACAGATTGATATTTATAACAGTATTTTTATTCATTCTGCTCATTATTTTATTTCACCTATCTTTTGTCAATTTTCCCTTAATCCTAAAAGATATTCCTCTATATTTTACCTTTTTTTATTCAATGCACAATTAAAATTTGTTTCCTTTCTAAATGTATGTTGTAAAGGTTGAATTTGTAACATATAACTGGTTACAGCATTATCCAAGAACAAATGATAAATAATAACATTATATAAGCAAATAAAATTGTACTAAGTAGCATCACTTACAATTAGGGGTTGGTGAAATTTTTCTGGACCCAGAAAGATAATAAATATATTAGATTTTGTGATTACACAGTCTCTGCTGCTACTCTTCAATTCTGTTGCAGTGTAAAAGCCACACAGATAAATGGGAGCAGCTCTATTCTAATAAAATATATTGACAAAATCACATGACAGGTTTGAGTTGGTGGTGCTTGCTGATCCCAGAACAGATAATAAAAAACCATCTTGTAGATGTAAAGATCCCTTAGAAATTAACTTATGCTATAAGCAGTAAGAAATTCAAATGTAAAGGTTTTCTTCCCTAACAATGAAACTCAATGCAATACTGATTGATTCATTTTTTCTTACAGTGCTCTTTATATAATTTTTTCTGTGCACAGAAAAACCTAACCAAACATAAATATGTCAACATTTTAAAATGTATTCTCAAGGGCACCTGGGTAGCTCAGTAGGTTAAGCCTCTGCCTTTGGCTCAGGTCACGGTCTTAGGATCCTAGGATAAGGTCCTAGGACAGAGTCCCTCGAAGGGCTCCCTGCTCAGCAGGGAGCCTGCTTCCTCCATCCCCTGCCTCTCTGCCTGCTTGTGATCTCTGTCAGGTAAATAAATAAAATATTTTTTAAAAATTAAAAAATAAAATGTATTTTCAAATGTCAGGTTAGGTGTGAAGGAAGAACTAGATGAGGCTGATACAACACCAACTTCCTGTTCAGCCTAGAAAAAAAACTGCAACATCAACATTCAACACTAATGTCCCAAATGTAGAGTCAACAAATGAGATTCTTCAAAAGATACGGGTTGTAGGTAAAGTAATACTCAAAAGAATATAAGTCTATTTCAAGGTCTTAGACATGAAAGCAACCATCACAGAGCTATGATTTAACCCCTTTGTTGCATGTTTAGTCCACCTAATCACTCACTGCTGTACCCCAAGGAACAAAGTGGACGGAATTGGCTTCCTTGAAAGAGGTGCCAAGAGAGATCTAACATGTTCAATGGGAATCTGTTTCCATGGTTTGAAGCAAATCGGAAAAAACAGATATGTTCTTCTGCTTCTCATCTCAAGCATTAAAACTCAAGACACTGCTGGAGATACCCATTACTCTCCTTTCAACGGGTGCTGAATTTAGTAATACATAAGGAAAAGTATTTCCCTTTGAAGAAAAGAGCTCGAAGTGAAAATACAAAAATAACAGCAATTGTCTTAAGTAAATCCTAATCAAGATTTGTTCCAAACACCACTTCATTGACAAACTCAAAGAAAAGAAAAATCTATTTTTTTGGTGCCCTAAAATATAAAACATTCAGGATAACAGTAAATTAAAGTTGCACACATTATTTATATTAAAACACGTTAATCTGAAGCTAACCTGTCCTTCTTAATCCCCCCCCCAAAAAAAAGAGCTAAAGGGTCCTATCACTTATATGATTATTTCAATTCATATTTATCTCCCTACAGCTCTTCCTCTATCCATTGACCAACACAAATCTACTCAATACCTTCAATGCATGGACACTGCCCCGGGTCCCGTGTGAAAACAGAAAGGTCTTGCATTCACAGTTTAGTCTAGAATCAGAGGTCCAAAGAGATAATGGCTGTCAAAGAAAGGAACATTTTTGTGACACTGTGATTTCTTTTTTTTTTTTTTTAAAGATTTTATTTATTTATTTGTCAGAGAGAGAGAGAGAGTGCGAGAGTGAGCACAAGCAGATAGAGTGGCAGGCAGAGGCAGAGGGAGAAGCAGGCTCCCTGCTGAGCAAGGAGCCCGATGTGGGACTTGATCCCAGGACGCTGGGATCATGACCTGAGCCGAAGGCAGCAGCTAAACCCACTGAGCCACCCAGGCGTCCCGACACTGTGATTTCAAGTGTGCTAATTGTCTTATAGGATAGAGAGACAAGGGAAGAGCTGGGAGAGAGGGGAGGGGACCTCAGCTGGCGGGAACAACATGTGCAAATGTTTAGGTTCCCCTAAAATGTCAAGTCTTGGAAAATGGGAGAAGTTTGCTGTGACTGAGCCAGGAAAGAAAAGGGCCGGGGAGGCGGGCAGATGGAGCATTGCCACGAGTGGTGTCACAGACCCTGCACAAGAGGGAGACAATGGAATCCAAGAGTGGTCCAATTAGGAGAAAGAAAATTCGATGAGAAGGAGGGAGACTGATTAGAAGTTTCCAGTCTTTTATTCTCTGTACAAATTTAAATAGACTCAAACTCAATCCTGCAGAGCTCAGGAAACTAAAGCTCAAACTCTAGAATCTTACCTTTTTTTTTTTTCTTTAACACATGTACACTCTCAAGACCGAAGACAAGAGCCGATATGTTACTGGAAGACTAGCATATGTCTATGAGCATAATGGTTGAATTGTGTTACATCCCTTTGGGCAGTACTGTTAGGACCATAAAATACAATTAAGATGTATTATTGTATTTTTTTTATTTTTAATGGTTTTGTAATATGTCCTTGTTTCCTGTCTTACGAAAGCAGTAAACACACAAACATTTCGTTGAACACACCCATATTATTTGGAGTTCCTCCCCCTCCAACTAAGACATGCCTCATTCTCCATTGTCTCTTCTCACTAGATTTAAAAAAAAAAAAAAATGCAACGTGCCAACCACAGCAAGAGTAAAGGGGAAACAAATAAGCACACAAACAAAAAACAGAGGAAAGGGGAAACAAAAAGTTTGTGAGAAAATTTTAAAAATGTGAGTAGATTATAAACATACAAATTTTAAATTGTTTTTCAGATCATTGTGGGAGATTCTTTTTTAATTTGGTTTGGATTCTGATTAGGGAAACTATTTTCATATGGGTAAGTATTAAAATAACAAGAATATTTCAACCTTAGCTCTGTCCTTGCCCTCGACATAAAATAATCAAGGCTACATTTACTGATTGTATTTCAAGTATAGCAAGCAAAACTCTCAGCTTGTGTTACCAGTCCAGGCAAATTTCTCCATCCGCTTGCCATCAATCCTGATAGGTTGTAACCTCTCCTGGCTCAGGGCTTTGCTTTCCTCTATTCACATTCCTTCTCCTCCATTAAACATTGCCCTTGTTCCCAATACCTTTCACGACATGACTGCCTTTTTGTCTTCCAATACCTAGTTCATGTGTCTGTTGGCTGGTGAATCTTCGGATTCTCCTTGAGTTGGCACTTCTGGGGACTCCCTAACCCTTACTATTCTCATCTTCTAATGCAGCATTTACAAGGTCGAATTATAATTCCTTGCTTCTTTTTCTTGCAGTAAATCATGAATTTCTGGAGAACAGCGATCATATGTGATTGCAATTTTTATGTACACCATCTTTTGGTAAAACAGTAGGTACATAATGGGCTTTCAATAAATAGTGAATTAAATAAGTCACATAAAACATACAAAGGACAGGGGCGCCTGGGTGGCTCAGTGGGTTAAAGCCTCTGCTTTTGGCTCAGGTCATGATCCCAGGGTCCTCCGATTGAACCCCACATCAGGCTCTCTGCTCAGCAGGGAGCCTGCTTCCTCCTCTCTCTCTGCCTGCCTCTCTGCCTACTTGTAATCTCTGTCTGTCAAATAAATAAATAAATAAAAATCTTTAAAAAAAAAATACAAAGGACCTATGAAAGGAGACAATTGGTACTCAAATTATATAGAGAGCTGTTTTTCTAAATGGATGCAAAATCTTTGCCTGGTTTTGCTTTCCAGTGATTTAGGATAAGTCAAGGGAATTAGCCCACATTCTCTCTTAACCTTTAAAATTAGAGGCAAAAAAAAAAAAATCAGGATTTTTACATATTTTTAATATACACATAACACATTCATAAATATATGTCAATAATGTAAATGATAATGGATTTCCTCTTTTATGTAATATTGATAAGAAATTTCTAATCCTTTCAGTGAGCATCAGAAGCTCCCTAACAAACTAAAATGATTATCAATGAATCAAAATTAAATATAAAATGATCTATTTTAACTATTCTGCATTTGAGGGTTTGGTTATTCCTTTTTTCATTAGTTTTTTCTTGGCCTGAATTCTATCTAGCAGAAATGGTTAGCCTTGAGGCTACATAATACTAATAATTCCTTAAGTTCTTGAATAAATTACTTGCTGAGAGTTTCCGCCGGCTTTGTCCTCAGAGGTTTTTCCTGCTCGGCTAGAGGAGATGCAGCTATTATAGGTCCTTTGAAGACCTCTGGTGGTAAAAAGGAAGCACTGTTCGCCACCCACATCACAATTCATGAAGCTAAATTTCTCTGGGAGCACTTTCTTTCTAATCTTTCGTTTCCATTTTGCATAGAAATAGTTCACAAACTGAGAGAGCTTCCCAAAATATGTACTCTTGTTCAGAGAATTATTTGAATCTTAGGCTTTCCAACTATAAACGGAACAAACAACAACACAACATCAGCAAGACCAACAAAAACCCAAACAAAGCATGTGGAGGTCACTCTCCCGACTGAAACATCTTCAAAGTTTGGAGATTAACATTTCCAAAAAGGCTAATTTATTCAATATTTCTCCCAAGTTGGAGTTGGATTAGGAAAAGAGAGAGTTTTCTAGTTCAACATAAAAACGCTCGCCACCAAACACAGAAAGGAATATTCCCTAGGTTGAATTTTTAAGCCTTAGCTGAATAACCATTTGTCAAGCAAGCTATAGAAGGGAGTTTACAGGGGATCAAGTGACCTCTGAATTTTCTGCCTATGATTCAGCCCATCTTGGCAAGCAAAGTCATATTAATAACTTTCCATTTATAGGAGCCATGTACTATTAGAAACTGTTCTACATGTTAATTTAGGCAAGTTCCCTTCTCATCTGAGATTCCGTTGCCTCCTATGCAAAGACGTAAGGGTAATGGTTGATTAAAATTCTGAGCATCAGGGGTGCCTGGGTGGCTCAGTGGGTTAAGCCTCTGCCTTTGGCTCAGGTCATGATCCCAGGGTCCTGGGATCGAGTTCCGCATCAGGCTTTCTGCTCGGCAGGGAGCCTGCTTCCTCCTCCTCCCTCTCTCTGCCTGCCTCTCTGCCTACTTGTGATCTCTCTCTGTCAAATAAATAAATAAAATCTTTAACAAAAAAAATAATAAAATAAAATTCTGAGCATCAGAAGTTGGGTACAATGCCAGACTCATTGGTTCTGAGTACTGGCTCTGATTCAATTTGTATGGCCTACAGAAAGTTATATAAATTCCCTGAGGTTCAAATACCTGGTCTACAGTGTGGGAGACAAAACCTACCCAAAAATGTATTCATGCTTCAGTTCCTTCTACATTAACACCTAGGTAAACACTCTAAATCATTGCTATAAAATTATTCTTAATATATCCCTGAAATACATCTTCTTGCCATTTTTATCCATCAGCGTAGGTAAATCTAAAATGACAGGTGTCTACTCCTGGGTTTCACATCTTCAAATCCTTAGGAAGTCATTTATGCTTCTCCCCATTAGCTAAAATTCCTTCTACTCTCCTCATAGGATATTTTTTCAAGTTTTCTTGTCGCTCTCACTCACCTATGAGCCGTCCCCAGTTGGGCTGATATAAATTCAAAATAGAGCAAACAGCAAGGTGAAAGGTTGATAAAATTAGTAAAAGGCTGTGAACTTTCTTCTCTAATAGCCTTAAAACTTCATCCACCTTGAATGGCCCGGACAAAATGAGAAGAAAAGGAATAGGAATAGATAACCTTTTTAAATTTATTTTTGCCTCACATTACAATGGCATGAATCTTCCACAGAGGCCCCACAACTACAATCTGAGTTATAAGAAGCAATTTGCTTCATAAATGCAAAATAAATGTGCAGATTCACCTCACACATGGTCAGAGGCCTAGGAAACTTCTCGTGAAATCATTTTTAGAGAAAACTCAATTTCCCAAGGTTTTACTGATTTGGGAGTTTCCAGTAAATGAAATAAAAGCAACCACATTTCTTATCCCTCTGCATACCAAGTGTCTCTCTTGTATTACAATATTTTACTAGAGATAATGTATATTTAGTTTGGAATTTTTTATTCCACGACGATTTCCCCATTAAAATCTCTATCGGGCTAAAAATTAGATGTTAATTTCATATTTCTATGTTTATTACACAGTAACATTATTAGTGAATGGGCAATTACAGAACACAAGCTGAAACTGGATTATAAAATGAGATTCTAGAGAAAATGTGACATAGTCAAGAAAAGGCCATTTGACATAGTCAAGAAAAGGCCATTCCTTTAACAAGGAATATTTAGGCCCTCTGGGCAAGATTCACTCTCCAACTAGTGTTTCCCAGAAGTAGTCATTTGGTACCACATTCACAAACCATATAAAATAGGTCTCTAAAAGGGCTCATTTAAAAACTCAATCAAGGGAGGGCGCCTGGGTGGCTCAGTAGGTTAAGCCGCTGCCTTCAGCTCAGGTCATGATCTCAGGGTCCTGGGATCGAGTCCCGCATCAGGTTCTCTGCTCGGCAGGGATCCTGCTTCCCTCTCTCTCTCTCTCTGCCTGCCTCTCCATCTACTTGTGATCTCTGTCTGTCAAATAAATAAATAAAATCTTTAAAAAAAAAAAAAGAAGAAGAAGAAGCTTCCTTTAAAAAAAGAAAACTCAATCAATGGAAACCTGAAAAACCTTTATCCTGGGGTAACACCCAGCTGCCCAACATTATGGTTAGGACTGTCTTTTTTTTTTTTTTTTTTAAAGATTTTATTTATTTGACAGAGAGAAATCACAAGTAGGCAGAGAGGCAGGGAGAGAGAGAGGAGGAAGCAGGCTCCCCGCGGAGCAGAGAGCCCGATGCGGGGCTCGATCCCAGGACCCTGAGATCATGACCCGAGCCAAAGGCAGAGGCTTTAACCCCCTGAGCCACCCAGGCGCCCCTGGTTAGGACTGTCTTGAGCACACACTATAAGAGAGACAAGAGATAGAGAGTATAACTTGACGTGAAGACTCAGACTGGGAAAAGTAAGCTTTCTGCAATTTAGCTGCCACATTTACAAAAACAAAACAAAACAAAAAATAACAAAAAAACTTACCTTGAAGATGTTCTGTGAGGGTTAAAAGAGACAATGTAAGATTCCTATAATGTAGTAGTCATCATCCTTTGTGTCTTACACCACCTCCCCCAGATAGAAAACATCCCATGGACTTCTTTACCTTTTTCCTTTGGGTTTTTTCAAAATTTAGACCAGTAACCACCAGATAAGTTTGGCTTTCCCCATCCTGAGAGAGAATAGCTGTGCTCCTTCTGGCTTCCAGGTGAAGCTGGGTGAGGTGTGCTGCCTCGCAGGGCCTTCCGTTCCTTCTTTGACAGATGGCTCTGGCACTGCCCATCCTGTGGTTATTCTTCCGGAGGGCTGGGCCTCCAGGAGGGACTTTGATGTACTTGCAGGGGCTCCACCATCTGGCTTGTCAGCTGTTCCTACTTTGAGGCAGCTGGGCTAGCCTTGACGCTGGAGCTTCCAGGTGCAATCCTCTGAGAGTTGTAAATGAGCCTCTTGGTCCTGGAGAGGTTTCAGCTGAGCTTGTCGGCCCTAGTCTATGTGATCTACGGTTTGCACAAAGCCTCCGGGGCAATGTTTCCCAAACATCATTTATGGATTGCTAGGGTGCCTGGAGATCCAACTAAACATGAAGATTCCCAGCTTCGACTCCTAGATACTTGTCTGCACTAGGTCAAGGGTAACTTCAGGGATCTGATTTGCCATCACCAGTGAGACTCATGGCTAGCAAGTTTAAGAATCATAGTTCTAGAAAAATATCTGTCACAGTAGGGTCTGTGGAACAAATACAGAAATATCAGCCAGGGAGCATGTTAAAAACCTAAATGTATGGAATTGATTCCGCGCTTATAATTGTAGAAATCTCGCTAATCTTGCCAAGATGATATTCTCAGTTCCTGGAAGAGTCCCCTTCACAATAGTAGAAGGAAGGAGAACATCTAGGTAAAAGGCCAGAGATAATGGTGACCAGCAGGGCAATGGTAAGATAGCAGTAGAAATGGTAAGAAGGAAACAGATTTTGCTATCCTTCTTAAAAATACACAAAACATTTGACTTGGGTTTAAACTTGTAAAATATGGTTTTTTTCTTCCTCTATACTGACATCATTGTTAGATGCCATCTATCTTTTTTTTTTTTTTACAATTGTAGGATATATTTTATAGGTACAATTTCATTTTACTCTTCATTTTTCAAAATAAAGTTACACTCAGAATCATAAATAACAAAAAATGCTGACAACAAAAAGAAACTGTTGTCACTACAAGGCGTAACATTTACAAGAACCAGTTTCTATAAATGAACATCGTAAGTATTAGGATTTGGGCAAATGCCGTAAAAAAATTAGACTACAAATGATAAATCTTAGAATAATGCACATCTCAATTTAATCTATGAGAAATAAACATTTATTTTTAATATGATCATAAAATAGATAAACTTAAGTGGAATATATAGCAGTATTCAAAAATTGCCATCATCTAATTACTTATACCCCCTTAAAATTGGCATTTGTTATACAATTAGAGATTGTCTTTCCTGTAAGCAAACGTAACGATTTGGGAATGAATATAGAAATTTTGCTATTATTATACAAATCACAATGTTCAAAACCCTATTGGGGCGCTTGGGTGGCTCAGTGGGTTAAGCCTCTGCCTTCGGCTCAGGTCATGATCCCAGGGTCCTGGGATCGAGCCCCGCATCGGGCTCTCTGCTCAGCGGTGAGCCTGCTTCCTCTTCTCTCTCTGCCTGTCTCTCTGCCTACTTGTGATCTCTGTCTGTCAAATAAATAAATAAAATCTTAAAAAAAAAAGAAACTCTATTATTTTAAAACTCCAAAGTTCTTGATAAAAATGTTTGTATTAAAGGGACCTCTGGGTGGTTCAGTCAGTTACGCTGCTGACTTTGGCTCAGGTGATGATATCAGAGTCCTGGGATTGAACCCCAAGTTGGACTCCCCACTCAACGGGGAATTTGCCTAACCCTCTGTCCTTCCCTCTCCCACTCCTTCTGCTTGTTCTCTCTCTCTCTCTCTTTCAAAATAAAGAAAATCTTTTAAAAAAATGTTTAGGTTAAAATATTCTACCAAAACAACAAAGCAAAACAAAAAACCTAACCAAAGTGCACAGATATAAAGACTACTCTGAGTTATGGAGATGGATGCACCCATTAAATTTAAATCTTATTTATGGCTTTGGCTCTTGGCTTCATGGTTTGTCTGATTATGCCTAATAAAAATGAGTCATGTTGTATAATGGGTGGTAACACTGCTAAAACTCTATAGATTCAAATATATTAGACTAAGGTTTAGAAATATGTGTGCTTCCACCACTCGGCCTGCAGTTGTGAGATTGTGCAGTAGAATGCCACTATGATTACCTTTGTTAGTTCCCCTTAATCCAAATGACCAGCTTATCCAAGAGCATACCTGTTTGGGAAGCATACTTTTCCCACTTACTCAAACTTGAGTCTCTCTTGAGATAATTAGACATGGAGTAGACATGGGGGCGCCTGGATGACTCAATCAGTAGAGCATCTGACATGGATATTTCTGACATCCAAATGGAATTAGAATGAACATTACGTTACTTGAGAAAACACAAAAGCATAATTTAGAGAAATGTAAAAATTTAAGTATGAAAGGGTCATCTTTATACTGAGTGATGTGTTAGGGTAATTAATTAATCCTGAAATACACCTTAATAAAACATACTACATTTTCAAAGATCACACAAAATTGGTGAGATAACTACCATCCCAATTTTCAAATGAGAAAATGAGAGTTCAGAGAAGTCAGGTATCTAGTTATAAATCGCATTCTTAGTAAGGGGCAGGGCTGGAATTGGTACCTTGGTCTCCTGGCTCCAAAATCATAAGATTATACTTCAGGGAAAAATTCATAGTAGGCTACCATAGACATGTTGTTGAAAAGAAAGCACATAGAATTCCATTATTGCATATTCTACATGCGTCTTTTAATAATTTAGTGAACTTCAGGGTTTCTGACAACCTCACAATAGATTTAAACATCTGCAGCCTTTTTTTCTCTCTCCTTTTTCAATATTTAGTTTAATAGTATGGACCAGAGCTACCCAAGAGAACTGTCTGAAGTGATTGAAATATTCTGTATCTGCACTATTCATATGGTAGCTAAAGCCTCATGGAACTATTGAGAACTTGAAATGTCGCTAACATGACTGAGGAGCTGAATTTTCAATTTTACTTAATTTTATTGTCAAATGCAGTTAATGGCCACCATTTTGGACAATGCAGTTACAGACAACGTAATATTATAGCTCTGTTGTGAGACCCATTTCTTCTAAGGTAAAACAATGGGAAATACAAATGTAAAAAACAATTTTTAATTACAAGATATAGTTGAAATCTAAAATAAGACAACCATCTCCGTAACGCAAGAATAGAGTCAAAACACAACACTGTAGCAGAACTATAACCATGGGCCAGCCAAACTTGGTGTCTGTAAGAAGGCAGGTCAGCTGGAAATTCCCAACTCAGGAAGTAAGGGAAAGTAAAGTGATCTAGATCCATGCCTACTTGGGCGATAAAATAATTTTTATCATACTCAGGCTTTAGTCAGTTGTCCCAGTCTATGACCAAATGCTGCTTGAGCTAAAGCTTAAATTAAATAAGAAAAACAGAAGCAAGTAAACATAACCTAGAGGTCGGGACATGAACCATATTATCAATGGGCTTAGTAACTGGACTTTCTACATCGCCAATACCTCTGAGGAACAGGAGCCTTGGGTTACAAATACAAGACCTCGTTCTGGTCTGGAAATTCTGGAGAGTTTGTAAAACTGCCAAATAAGAAGGGATAAAAACTGATGAGATAGAAAAACAAAAAATCCACTTAATATAAGCCAATAAATAACAAATACGCAGATAGCTTACAATATTAAAAGAAAACAACTGATTAATTCACCACTGATAAAATGAAAACAAATATGTTTAGCATTCCTTAAAGAGCACAAGGAAGAGATAGCATTCATCAAAGCAGAACAATAATTTATGGAAAAAGAAAAAAACTTGAAGAAGTGGTGCAAAAATGGGAGAATTTAGATAACAAATTAGAGATCCTAAGAAATTATCAAATTATTTCATTGAACTTCAAAACTTAGAAATGATGCCAACTCCAATCCAAAGTATCATGGAGAGAAAATTAGTAAATTCAAAGATGATACAGAAAAATGCATCCAAATGTAGGCTGAAGAGATAACAAAATAGAAACTTTAAAAATCAGGTCAAGAGCTTGGGAGCCTCTAGCATGCACATAACAATTATTCTAAGAAAGGAGGAATTAAGTAAAACAAAAAATGACATATATAAGTCTGGCTTTTTTAATTGGTAAATAACAACAAATAACAGTGTTTGCTCCAGTAGATACAGCTTAGAAATGATGTGAGCAGTTTGACAGGGAAGATTGAAAAATATTTTTCAAGATTATAATAATCAACAACTTAATAAAAATGGAAATACAGGCAAAGATTATTAACAATGAAAGAATTCATAAAATGAAATAAAAGAACACTAGGATAAAATAATTTACATGGAAGTTCATAAATTATAAGAATAAATTACAAGAAACTGAAAAAATTCACAAATCTAATTGAAGATTTAAGTGCATTTCTTTAATCAGTGGATGAATTTGGAGTCCATTACTAACAAATAGAATTTAAACAACACAGTTAATAAACTCAATTACACGGACATACAACAGAGAATCTTACACCCCAAAAATAATCTTTTCAAGCTTGCATGAAGTATTTTCAACATTCAGTTGAACTCTCATAAGACGATTTATATTCACTTATAAATTATCAAAAGAAAGACCCTAGTCTTTTCTCTGCTTAGCCAGTAATAAAACAAGACCCATCCTGTCAAAAAGGCTGCTCATTTCTGTGGATACTGACAATTTTAGTTTTCCTCTACTAGAAAATACTTTTGAATATTAACAGAAATCTGCTTCTATTTGGAAGATACGGAGTGGAAAAAATATCTTGCAGGGAGAAAATTCTCATTACAAACTAGGAGCTATTCTGACAAAATCCCTAGCCTGAAATATCAGTAACATTTCATTTCTATTCTCATTTCTATTCTGAAAAATAAAAGACATAGTTAAATTCTGATGGTAAGGAATATCCAGCCCCTTCTTGCGCACACTTAACCCTAGTTTCCCGAAGGATACTTAGATTCTTCCCTATCGTCAGCATATGATTGACGAAGAGAAAGTAGGTAGTCAAAGTAACCAAGAGCTTTCAGTGCTACCTAAAGCTCTATGAACAATTACCAATACCCATCTTCTTTACGAAATGACTCATTGGGATGAGAGGTGCAAAGCCTTGACTATGATGAATTGATACTTTGCGAGTGGGTTAGTTAGTTGGTTGGTTGGTTATTTTTATCTTTTTATAAAGATGTCTTTTTATATAGGCAATAACGTACGTTGAGGACATAATTTGTTTATAATTATACATTAGATTGTGTACGTTTTCAGTACACCACTCCAGTATTGAACTCTCACAATTCATTCTTGTATAACCGAAAGATGTGTGACTTCATTTAGTCTAGTTGCTGTCTGATGTTTTTTTTACCCCAGTAGCAGACGTCATCACATTCTGAAATTAACTGATGATGTAGTGATATAAAAAAATCTATCTGAAGCTTGCTACCTTCTTCACTTACTTTTTTCTTATTACTTTGGTACAGAGGGACCCACATTTGTCATAAACTAATTATGCCCTGCTCATTACATTTATACTAAAATATTTGCAAAGTCAGTATGTACATATTTTTTCTAATTATATTTTCATTTTAATCATATTGAGGTCCCAATCAATTCAAAATCTGCTGAAAAAGCTGAATAGGCACAAGAACATTATGCAATTATACCACAATTAGCATAACAACATTGGGCAAAAAATATATCCATAAATATATTTGTAACTGAAGGATTTTCTTCTAGATCAGGACTTGCCTTGTTCTTCACTCCATTCTTCTGTGTGTAGGAAACTTGTGGCTGCACCTCAGACCCTGCAGATTGGCTCTCTTTACTTATTCTTAAATTCCCTACTCCCTGACTTGCTAACATGTCAGACTGTATGGTGTATCATGTGGAAAATCATTAGACCATGGAAGCACTCAGTTACCAGTTACTGTTGCCTGAATCACCTGGTGCACCTACTAAAGAAGCCAGTTCTCCTCAGCAACCTGCAGGGTCCACCCCTCCTCTCATTGGCTGCCCCTGAAACCCTGACTTCCTGACCTGTTCAATTAGTTCTGTGTACTCGCCAGGCCTAACAACCCACAATGCCACATGAATCCCAGGACTGGCAGCAGTCTGTTTAATCTGCTTTGTCAGGGAAAACAGCACAGGAAGATTTGTTTTGTTTCGTTGGTCTTCTAAGAACAGGTTTTTATTTTCAGGATCCTCTCCTAGTCTCCCAAAGAAAGTTGTGCTCAATAAAGAAGAGAGGGAAGCACCTGGGTGGCTCAGTTGGTTAAGTGACTGTCTTTAGGCTCAGGTCATGATCCCAGAAGAGAGTCTAGAATGGAGTCCCACATCCGGCTCCCAGCTCTGCAGGGAGTCTGCTTCTCCCTCTGACCTCCTCCCCTCTCATGCTCTCTCTCACTCTCAAACAAATAAATAAAATCTTTAAAAAATAAAAATAAAAAAAGAAGAGCGAGGAGAAAGAGGAAGGAGTGGAAGGAAAAGAAGGAATTGGTGGAGATATTAAAAGAAAGTCATATTAAAGATTCTTTGTCATTAGAGGTGAACTTATAGAATTTTCTCAGAAAAAGATGTTAGAAGCCAACTCTGATCTAAAGCTTCCAGTTTGCATATGTAGTGAATGATCCTGCCCTACTTGAGAAGGCAAACGGGAAATGAGATATCATAATTTTTCCCTAGCAGTTCAAGGAGCTTGCATTGTTTACTCGTGATTTATTGACAAAAAGATCAATAGCACTTTCTCCGTTTCCAGCTATTATTTCAACAAATAACAGTGTAACCTTGCTTGGATTCAGTGCCCCAGACACAAGAGAAAATGCAATTCATCAGTCTACTTTTCATTGACATTGTGTCCCAGACTGGTCCTTTTGTGGACAGATTGCAGAGTAGGTGAGATACAGAATTGGTTCCCACTATTTTTTTTGCTGGAATTTACTTTATATCTCACATGAAAATATTCAGTCTTAGACAGTTAGCAAAAATAGAATCACATAATTTAAATTGGGAAAACGATTATCTTCATACAATGTTTACCATTTAGTTAAGGTTATATTGTTTCATATAAAACTTTTCAGATAATAATTTTGAAACTGGTCATTGATAAATATCTATTTTTAAAGCACCAAGTCAATTATATCTAATATTATTTCTCTAAATCATATAGCGCTTAGTCTATAATAAGAATATCATCAATTTCCATTACCACATCTAGATAACGCCACCTAGCTTCTTTTGAGAGAAATTTTGTTCTCAAGTTTATTTATAGGCTTTGTTTTCCTAAGGATTTGAACTGTGTCAGAAATAGGAAGCTGTGCAAAATCAATGAAAGATCAGGTGTTGTTCAACTGTCCAACCATAGAGGAAGGATGGGATGAATCATGGAACATCAACCCAATGAAATAGTTTGCAGATATTTAAAACTATTTCTGTGAAAAATTTATAATAACAGGAGAAAAATGTGATATGTACTGGTTTAAAAAAACACAGTTTGATATTGCTTATTCACAATTATGAAAATTTCTAGGGTAGGCATAGTAAGATACCAGAAGGAGATACATTGAAAGTTAAAAGACATTGCCTAGGAATTGTAAAATATAGAGTGGTTTTTTTCCTCTTATTTCTCCTTTTGGTATTTCCCAGTTTCTGTGATAAAAAAGTTAAAATATATATATACATATATATATATAAAAGATTTTATTTATCTATTTGACACAGAGAGAGAGAGAAGGAGAGAGAGCATAAGCAGGCAGAGCAACAGGCAGAGGGAGAGGGAGAAGCAGGCTCTCTGCGGAGCTGGGAGCCCGATGCGGGTCTCAATCCCGGGACCTAGGAACATAACCTGAGCTGAAGGCAGCTGCTTAACTGACTGAGCCACCCAGGCGCCCCAGTAAAATAAATTTTAAAAATGAGAAGCTATACAGCTCTTCTCCTTCCTTTTAGTCAGATCTCCCAGTAGGACTTCATTGTTTCATAACAATGGCATTTTCTGATCTGGGAAATAACCTCAAAAGCAGGGAAGCAAATTCAAAACTGAAATGTTCATTTGTTTTAAATTACCGATGATTATGGATTCTTCATGATTAGTGTACATAATCTAAAGCTAACACACAAAAAAAGCTAAAACTTGGAAGTCACGTAACTTTTTATTTAAATCCAACGTAGAGTGCTCATTGGGTGGCATGAAGAGTGTTACTTTGAAATCATTGGTGTTGTTTTTAAAGTGTCAAACTACCAAATGAAAACAATGAAATTTCCCAGGAAAAAAGCCATTACTAATATTGCTATGTGGGAATACAGCAGATTTAGCTATGCAAAGACTAGTGATTTATATATTTAATGAATTTACACAGGAAATGAGGCATTTATAGAACTGTAATTTAGCCGAATAGCTTAAATTTTATTTGTAATAGAAAATTATCATAACATAGTTATCACTTCCACTTTTAAATTTATTATTCCTTTAATAATCACTGAGAAACTAGCCTTCAAAATATGTCTTAGAGTCTCCTTCCATGTAAAATATATGACACCTAACATCATGTGAGCTCTTAATTTGATCAGATGAGAAATAATACAGTGTAATTACCTGCATTTTCAATCTGTCTTGGCCATTTCCAGATATTCATGACCACAACTTACAATTTTAAAAACAACAACAATAATAAAAGGACTGACGAAACCATATATTAGTTCTTAATAGAATATAAAGATTTTCTGAGATGACAAAGAATAGAGTGATTTTTCCAGTTGGTGGGAAAGTTGTTGGCCCATTCCACAGTACCAAACAAATTAAATGCAAATCACTGTTATTCGATATTAAAAAAAATAGACTAGAACTTTTTTAAAAGTAATAGACCTAAAATAAGAGGTGTACTGTAAAATACATACTATGCGGCCTAAGACAATTCATCTGTTGAAATCCTGGATAACAACTGAAAGCAAAATATGCTTTATTGTTATAGAACTTGGACTGGATCCTGGCAGAAGAACCAAGTGGCACTTGGAGACTTTGGAGGGTCAAAGTTTATTTAACACCGATGGGCTCAGAGGAGGTTGTTCTCCAAAGATCTGAGCCCTGAGCACAAGCAGGGAGGGGAATTTATACACTTCTACTGCATACTTGGTACTTTTGGTGCGTGCAGGAAACAGGGTAGGAAAAAAGAACCAGGAAGGGCTTTGAGACAGGGACTGGAATTCCCTTGCTGGTTTGGTCAACCGTCTTAGAGTACTGTTTTTCCCTATCATTATCATAACCATGTTTGGAAAGACTACTTAGTGCATAATTTAATTTCCTATAATGGCCTGAAGTCTTATTTTCTAATCAAAGTTTCAATTATCCTCCTCCATATTCTAGAACTTCTGAAGTCAAATGCAGTCTCAGAAATATATAGCTACTTCACCAGAAAAACACGGATGCACTCCAAGGGAAAAAGTTTATTGTGTGTTGGGGTGGAGGTGGGGGTCGGGACAACAGAAAGAAAAGTAGGAGAGAAAATTAGATACCTAGATAGAGTTAAACTACATGAAAAATACATATATAAAAACTAAGGACTGCAAGGAAATATTTCAAAAATCCTTGAAAATCTCTTAGCAATATCTGGGGTTGAAGTAATCAATTAAATTCTATATGGTCAGGCTTTCTTTGATGGTTAAGAGTTCACAGTCTCTCCATTTTCATTTTGAACATGAATAATCATTCTTCCTTTTGGGTGTAGAAATTGAAGGAGATTGAGCATTTGGACTTCTAACTACAAGATGCCTTCCAGAAGTTATTCACCACATGCACACAGTCTCTACATACACTCATTTTCAGATGATTTATAGCTTACCCTTAAAGAGGAATGCAGAAAATAAAATCAGCTTTTGAGATAGTTCTAGTGAACTCATGTGATAACACATGTGGAGCTAGACCTAAATATCCTACTAACTGGCTTATATTAGGAATTCCAAAATACAAATTTTCTGTCCTTCAGGACAAATCAGATGTCTTTTGAATGAGAAATTAAGATACTGAATAAAGAAAACTTAGAAGTAGTGAAGTAACAATAAATCCAACGTCATGGTTGGCTATGTAGTAAAATGGAGTTTCTCCCACTCCCTAAGAGAGTTGGTAGTCAACTGAAAAATTACCCAAGGTAATTTTTATTACCAGGCAAATTTGGCAAATGTTACATTAAAGGAAACTGGATTCCCAAGTTTAAAGCTCAGAGGAGGTCTTCTTCCTAAAGGTCAAAGGCAAGAATGAGAGACTTGTTTGACTCCAGAGCCCCTAATATTTTACTACACCAAACAGAACCCCATTACTGCCCACCTCCAGACGCCTTCCAGCACCATAATCATCTAACCAAATTCAGTTAAGTATACCACACAGCATGGGAGTGGTTATTTACATTATAATGAAATGATGCTCTTGTCTGTAGAATTTCAATTTGCAATTCTATCCCCATTTTCATTATAGTGACTTTTCTTAGATCAAATGGAAACTGTCTCCCCTCAGCATAAAAGAAGTTGAAAATGCAGTTAATAAGCTATACTATTTGAATCTCAGAATGCCTTTGAAAAAGTATGCAGGCAATAGAGAGCATATTTAAATTTGATACTGCTTTTAAAAAGCAAAAAACAGAACTTTTTGCTCTAATGTGAAATTGTGCCCTTCAGCATGAATCACAACAAAGAAATAATTTCCTTTTTCTTGAAGCTAAGTTGCTCTGAAGCCATGCTTCTGAGTCTTTTAAAAGACAGAAAATATGTCATTATATGGATCCATTTTAAATATCATTGGGCTTTCTGGGTTATTCGCTGTTGGTACTCACAGTTTCCTAATCTGAAAGGCCAATGGAGTTCACTAATCCCCTATGACAATTTTAAAAACAGATTGCAGATTTCTTCGGTACTCAATGGAAATTTAAAGACATAGCTTGAAAGGATCAAGAAGCAACTCTTTTGGTGTCTGTTACCTGGCCAATTCAAAGCAAAAAGAAGCTCCCCACTTACTTTTTTGTACTCACTCAGGCAGGGAAGGAAAGTATATGGACCGCTTCCATCTTCTGGCTTTATATCAGCTGGGCAGTCTTACCTCACTGCAATTTCCTTTTAGCCTACCCTGTTCCAGGTATGTTCCTCTTTGCTTCTCAAGGCTGAATCCTTATTACCTTCAAGATTCCAACCCCAGTGCTACATCCATAGAAAGGTCTTCTCTGATAACTATAAAAGCCACTTCTGTTTATTTTCCAACATCACACACGTTTTTCTTCCACAAGACAGAGGATTTTTCGATCTTGCTTACATCTGTATACCCAGAACATATAACAGCCCCTGGATTACTGAAGGTGCCAATGGAAAGCAAATGAATGAATAAAAGAATGATTTAGCAAATCTATCCTATATCCAGCATTCACCTAAACATTAGAGATGCACAGCTGGATCAGACATGGTAAACTCATGGAATTTACATGATAAGTTGGATCAGATATGGGAAACACATGGACCAAAAGAATCCCAAAAATTTAAAATCCAGAGTTCATGTCTTAGAAAGATCACTGTCAATGGGGAAAGTACAAAAATGGATTGGAAAAGAACTGGACTGGAGGTAGGGGGAATATTTTGGAGGCTATTGCAGTAAAGTAAGCAAAATATTATGATGCCCTGAAGTAAGGCAGTCATATACAGAAATATCTCAAAGATGTCAAAGAGGGTGAATTAATTGTCTGTAAGATATGAAGAAGATGTCAGAGTTTTGATTCTGTTTATAGTCTTAGATAACTACCTAAATAAAGGTGATATGCACTGAAATAAGAATATAGTAAAAGGGACTTGTAAAAGCATAGAAAGAGGGAAGATATTATGTGTTAAGATTTGAATATATTGTGTTTGAACTGTCCAATGTATGTGTTTTTTTTCCACACGACCAAGCAATTAATTCAATAATCCATGCACAATGACAGAGGGTCCCACAGATTTAACTCCATTCTGACACTATGCATCTGGAGAAAGCCATCAAATCCCACAGGTTAAGGACTCACACCCCAAAGACTGCTCTCCCCACTCACTTTAGACACAGATTTTCATGTACAGGTTGTCAGCTGGTTCTCTGACCAACAGACTGTAGATTGGAGGTTCTGACTGTTGCCAGATGGACTGGGGAGAGTTTGGGACCTGAGGCCTCAACCCAGCCCATCCAAAAGATGTCAGTGGAGGCTCTTGGTCTCCCCCCACCCCAACAAAAAAGAATTCAAGGACATACACAACACAGTGTGGGGAGCAGAGCAAGCAGCAAAGTTTATTAAAGGGAAAGTACACTTCCAAGATGTGAGAGCTGGTGAGCTCAAAGGAGAACTGCACCCCCTGGGGTTACAGTTTCTATTTTTCACAGACAGTTGTTAACAAGTAGATAGAATATTCTTTACTAGAGGAGGGGATTTTTTGGAAGCAGGATGATCTCTTCAGGAATGGGGGTGATATACTTTTTCCCTTATTTGGTCAGGGTTTTCCTGTCATGGCACCCTTAGGGAGGAGATTTTGGTCTGGTAATGTAGTGTAATTAAGGAATAATGTGAAATTCGGTCTATTTTGTCAGCCATCTTGGGCCCACCAGATTTGATCTATTTTCTTGTGGTTTTGTTTCAGAGTGCTACAAGGTCAGGCCTCCAACTTCTCCATGTTGGCCATGACTTCCTCTTTGCTGGCCTCCAGACATCCTGTTTTACAACCTAACTAACTGCCTATTCTAGCCATCCTCTCCTGGGCTTCAATTAATTTGTTGGAGCAGCTCGCAGAACGTAGAGAAACATTTACTTACTAGACCACCTGTTTATTATAAAAGACACTCGGTAAAGATGAAGAGTCAGATGGATGAGCTAGGTCAAGGATAGGGAAAGTGGTGTGGAGCTTCCATGCTCTTAGAGTGTACCATTTTCTCCAAATCTCCATGTGTTCCTAACCTGGAACCTCTCTGAAACCAGTCCTTTTGGGTTTTTATGGAGGCTTTATTTCTCAGGCATGATTGATTAAATCACTGACTGCTGGTAATTGAAGTTCATTTCCAGCCCTTTTCCCCTCCCTGGAAGTCAGAGTACGGGGTGGAGACTGAAAGTTCCAACCCTCTAATCAGATGGTGGTTGGTTCCCCTGGCAACCAGCTCTCATCTTAGCCAGGCTGTTTTCCAAAAGTCACCTCATTAACATAACAAAAGGCGCCTGCATTGCTTCACCATTTAGGAAATCCCAAGGGTATAGGAGATCAGTGCCAGGAATAAAGACAGAGACGGAATATATGTTTCTTTTTGTAAACCTCAATACCACAGCCGTCTGTTGAGTATAGAATTCGAGACATTCCGGGGACATTTAGATATATGCATCTGAGTATTCAGGACAGAGATGTGGGTTAGAAATTTAAATTAGGTATCTTCGGTACATACAGAAATAGTACTACAAATCAGAGGAAGGAAGGAAGTAAGCCAAAGAGCATCAGTAGAAATAGAAGACAGAAAGATCAAGGACAAAATCTAAAGGTGTACGTGTAAACTGGCACTCACGGAAACACACACAACCTATGTTGGGGGGTAGCTGTCTTAGCATTCATGAAAGGAGTAAAAAAAAAAAAAAAAAAATCCCTCAGCACCTGGTAAAGCAGTTGCACTTAACAGCGTAATTATAAAGTAGAACAGTCCTCTTGGGAAAGCCATGCACTGAATGGAGAGTTGGAATAAAGCCAGAAACTCTCTTCTGAGTAGAGTGGTACCAATATATCATAGCCTTTGGTAACCATTGGCCTTTAAGAAAACAAAACAAAACAAACCTGACATTTACCCCAAATGTAAAATATTTTCCTTAGAAAAGACAGAATTGTCAGTATAATTCGGTGGACTAGAAAAATAGAAAATAAGATGACACGAGTTTCCATTCGTTACACTAACGTGTATGTAATCCTCCTCCTCCCAAAGGAGTCTTCCCTTTCTATAACCCCATATAATTGAGCTACGAAATTATAAGAATAACATGCTTACCATGTATGCGCCAATTTAAAAGCCCCATGATTACATCATTATTTCTTTAATATCCAGTAAAGGCTTGGTTTCATCCCCATCACCTTGCTATGTTCTAAATCCCCACCTAAGAGACGTGTATATTCATAATGATGGTTTGAAATGATACCTGGAATTATTTCTTTTTTGTTTTAAAGATTTCATTTATTTATTTGAGCGAGAACATAAGCAGGGGTATGGCAGAAAGAGAGGAAGAAGCAGGCTCCCCGCTGAGCAGGGAACCCGATGCTGGCTTGACCCCAGGACCCTGAGATCATGACCAGAGCCAAAGGCAGATGCTTAACCAACGGAGCCACCCAGGTGTGCCCGGATACCTGGAATTATTTCTTAAATCCAGAATTGTGAATGAGAGCAAATTTATTTGATTTAATTAAAATTTAAAAGCAGCAGGCTGTTTTATTTTATATAGAACTAATTAAGGACATTTTATTTCAGTGAATATAATTTAATAGACTTTTGAACTTCTGTACAATTTAGCTTTGCTGGGGCGCCTGGGTGGCTTAAGTGTCTGCCTTCGGTTCAGGTCTTAATCCCAGGGTCCTCAGATTGAGCCCTGAATCAGGTTCTGCACTGGGTGTGGTTCCTGCTTAGGATTCTCGCTCCCTCTCTCTCTGTCCCTCCCCATATCCCCTCACATTCTCTCTAAAAGAAAAAAAAGACAGGGGCACCTGCATGGTTTAGTTGTTAAGCATCTGCCTTTGGCTCAGATCATGATCAAAGGGTCTTGGGATCAAGCCCTGCATCTGGCTCCCTGCTCAGCAGGAAGCCTGCTTCTCCCTCTCCCATTCTCCCTGCTTGTGTTCTGTCTCTCTCTGTCAAATAAATAAATAAAATCTTAAAACACAGACACAGACACACACACACACACACAAAACAACTTAGTTTTGCATACTCTCCCTTTATTCCTTCATCTCTGTTCTAATCAAATAATCAAGCCAGTGAACACCTCAGTTTCCCTGTATTAGATGGTGAGATGATAGCCATGAACTAGACTGTGTGCCTGACCATGTATAGCTCACCGTCAAGTTTACATAGCCCATCTCCTGCTGGATTTCCATGCTGCTTCACTCCATTATGATTTATTTTGGCAAATTCTTGGTTAGGGCTCTCACCTATTCTTTTTTCTTTCTTTCTTTTTTTTTTTTTTTTTTAGATTTTATTAATTTATTTTGAGAGAGAGAGCAAGCAAGAGAGAGAGCAAGAGATAAAGAGAGCACATAAGCAAGAAAAGGGGCAGAGGGAGAAGCAGACTCCCCATGGAGCAGGATGCCCAATGCTGGGCTGGATCCAGGGACTCTGAGCCAAAGACAGATGCTTAACTGACTGAGCCATCCAGGCGCACCTCATCTATTCTACCTTCTAACAAAGAGCCCTATGCTGATCGAGGATACCGTACCATTTAACCCACCCAGCCCTGTGAGCAGGCAAACCCACAAATCCACTGGCCTGTTCTGGTTCTTTAACTAGTTCTGCTTAGCATTTAGCTCATTCTTAACATTTGTGTTTTTCCTCATTAGTTTTGTTTGTCTCCAGAGCAGAAAAAAAGTTTTTTCAGAAGAGGTAACATTCGAGCTAGGACTTTGAAAAAAAGTATATGGAAAAGAGCATGAGGAAAGGCATAGAAGTCCCAGAATTACATGGATAATTTTTGAATTTTACCAATGTCTGGAGTCCCAAGAGAAATGGGAAACAATAAAGACATAAATACAGTGAGAATCTATATTTTACTAGACTTCATTACAGTGGTAGATAACAATATCTTCTTTTTTATTGTGCAATATTTGCTTAGAAGTATGCACTATACTTAATAATCCATAACCCTCATTTAATCCACACATACTCAATGAAATGAGTCCTGTAATTTGTAAGGGAATATTCAGCCAGAGTGGCCCCACCCCGGTTGAACTGCCATTTTGTTGTAAAACTTAAATTGACCTTGCCTCCCCTAGGGGAACTTACTTCAAAGCAAGTCCGGGAAACCAGTCCCAGGTAACAAAGTCCAAATACAAGGGTGGGTCAGGCCAGGTGGAGGTATTCAATCAGTGGGGGTG
Source organism: Enhydra lutris kenyoni (assembly GCF_002288905.1). NCBI lineage: Eukaryota > Metazoa > Chordata > Mammalia > Carnivora > Mustelidae > Enhydra > Enhydra lutris. The sequence continues at coordinate 43,540,066 of NW_019154089.1, forward strand.
CATACTGTCTCCTAGCTACCAAGGAGTATGGGCCCCGCCCTTTGGGCACCATTTGGGCGCCAATTCTGAACTAGGTGATAGGCTGGTTCAAATGTCTACTAGGGTAAATTGTAATTCAGTTGGTCACCTAGCATCACTGTGGAGTTTCCTGTGTGTGTTACAATCTCATTGGCCATCTGTGCGTGGCCAGGCCCAACCACATGGCCTTTGCTTTATAAAAGTTAGTCTGGAAAGCAGGGAGGGGTCGTCCTCTGTAAGGGGCGGCCCCGACTGCCCTGTTTGACCGTCGGTCTGATTCTTGATGCTTGGCGTGAAATAAAGCTTTGCTTGACCTTCACTTTGTATCAGTCTCACTCCTTTAATCACGGACCCATTATTGGGGTACCCATTTGGGGGGGGACCTAACAAATTAGTACCATTTTATAGAGAAGAAAACTAAACTTAGAGAACTGGAATTCGAATCTATCTCTTTCTTACCCCAGAGCACTTGTTTTTACCTTAAATTTCTTGGACAAGCCATGACACCTACTAGCACCTTGGGAATCTAAGTCCTATTTCTCACATTGCTTCCAGAGGAAAATAGGTTATAACTGCAAAAAATTAACTTTCAAATGAACTTCTAGAACACAACCTATTTATAACAAGATGTAATTGTCTATGTAGTTTAAAACACCTTCTCTCCTCATGCAAGATGATGTTTCCTACAGGAATAGCAAAATTGTTAGATATGTGAAGTCTTAAGGGAGAACATGTGATCTCATTGAACATAGTTTCTAATTCTAACGTTTGGAAAATGTAATTGAGCATTGTTTACTTAGTGAGCATTGTTTGCTATATTACTTGCTTACTTTTTCTTTTCCATTAATTCATATTTACCCAAGACATGTCTTGTGGTATCAATAGATGTCTACAAATAAAGTATCCAAAAGAAGGCATTAAAAGATACTCACACTGCATGGACTTATTGACCATTCACACCCAAGTCTGAGTTCTGAATCTCTTCAAAGCCTTTTACTTCAAAGCCTTTGCCACTTAAACCTTTGTTTCATAAACATCTTTCCGTTTGATAATGCATAAATGATTCTCTCCCATCTAAAAACCACACCACCACCATCCACACACAAAATCACATTTATAATATTTCCACTAATCAAGATTACCCATCTAATAAATATTGAGATTCCCTTATGTGCTAGACACTATTCAAGTCCAGTGGTCTGTACAGGATGCAGGATGTATATAACCCATATGTGTTTCAATACACACCCTCTCTAAGTTAAGGAAGTTCTGTGATTGAGACAATTGTCTCCTAAGGCACAACCTTACTTGGACACAGATGTGCTACTTAAAATGTAAGGGACTTCGTGTTTCTCCTATTTCCTGTGGGTATTTTACAGTTATTGATTTCCATACACACTCCAAAACAGTAAATGTTAGGAATATATAATTAAAAATTGTTAACAGCAACTACTTCTAAAAACAAATACTATTGCCAGGGATGTTGTCAAAAGAATTAGTTAACCATAAATCTGCAAACTTCAAAGGGAAAAATATGCAAATCTAATATCCCTTAATTTATTATTAGTATAATATTTTGTCTTTGATTATCCACCATTCGTGTAAAAGCTTGAGTGAAATTTTAAGTGCAATTCTTTTATGGTGGCTTTTTCTCAATCACTGGGAATAGGTACTAAAGTTTGAAACCTGTATATTAATAAAATCAAAGGGATTCTGGTTTTTCCATTTAAAACATTCATAATTTTGTGAAGTTTTCCATCAGATGAAGATTTTTTATTGCAACAATGAAGGGAAAAAATAGTAATTGATTTCTGTACTTGTTAAATAAGAAAGCTTTTGTTCTATCTGGAAATTCTGTTGAAAAACATGGCAGAAATAAGTTTGCTATCCGTGGAAGGAAAAAAAAAAAGAGCAAGTCACTGAGAAGCATTATGTCTAAGTTGAGAAATATTATGGCTGAGAATTGGGAAACTAGAACAAGACTACTGAAGGTCAAATACTGTCATTACCATTTACTAGTTCTGTGACCACTGGCCCCACCTTCAAAATGAAAATGGTAAATAAAAAGAGATGATTCTTGTTAAGACATCTTGGCTAGTCTCTCGCAAAATCAAGTGCTCAGCAGAAACACACAACCCATGGCAAGATAAACTGACATATCTGACCCCATGCTGAGGCCCTAGTATAATGTTATCTCATTTAATTTCTCAAAAACACCTTATTACCCTCATCCTCCATGTAGCCAGTATTATGTTAAAGAAAGAAAAGAGAGATGAAGATTAAGCTTTTTTTTTTAATTTTTTTTTTTTAATTTTAGAGAGAGGATGGGGAGAGAGGAGAAGAGGGAGTGGGACAAACAGACTGTTGATTGCAGAGTCCCGATGTGGGGCTCAATTCCATGACCCTGAGATTATGACCTGAGCCAAAATCAAGAGTCAGATGCTTAACCGATTGAGCCACCCAGGTGTCCCAAAAGATTAAGTTCCTTAGAATGGAAAGATAATAACACAGAGAAGATGTGTTAGCCTGTGTTTAGCAATTCTGGATGTTACAAATAAAAGTCAACTAATTAGCTAGATATTTAGAAGCAACTCTACTTAATTACAAACAGTTCTCAATATTCAGTGCCTAATATGAAGTCTATTTATTACCTGAGAATTTTATTGCTTTTTCTCCTCTCCATCCATTTCCTGGCATATATAGTTATTACCAGGAAAATAAAACTAAGTCAGACTTTAGATCAATGGCACATATTTAGTGAGTAGCTCATATGTACATGGCACTGTGAAGGTCCCTGTTTAGGTGGGGAGGGGAGAACTGAACCAAGAAATAATATTGTTAAGGATGTGGGAGAGACTGAGCAAAAAGTCTTGTGAGGGAAATTAAAGATACATATCCCATCGGTATGAATAATCAAGACAGATTTTTAAATATTTAATAACAGTTAAAGCTTCAAAGTAAATGAAAACTTCCATTTAAATAACCATCCCCAGAATAAACACATTTTTTTCCAATTATGATTCCTGAAGGCATTTTTTCCCCCTAGCACTCTTCTAACCTCCTTAAAATGTGTCTGAAATTTTTTGTTTCTCAAAATTGCTCTTTAGCCAAATTTCTTATGCTACATCTCCAAAGACAAATAGAGGGAAAGAATACATTTCCTGGTAAAATAATAATTTCCCCAGCATTATTACTTAATCTCTGCTCACGTTGGCTGTATTTAACATTGTGGACTGTTTTGACTCATTCATGCATTTGACTGATTTATCAATATAAATGTAAAAGAGAATTAATATATTCGTATAGTGTGCACATGATTCTTTTGCTATTTGGATAGACCCCATTTAGTACATTTCTAAAGCTGATGGCCATTTTTCAGTCCAGGGCCAAAAGTTCTCATTTCAGAATTTCCCAAGGTAAATCGTTCAAAAACATTATTGGAAGTTCCTTATTTTTGTTTTTTTAATATCCATTTAGCAGGAAAATGTGCTTTATAATTTTAAGTGTCTAGGTATAGGGAGCTTATGAATCATGGTTCCATTTCATTTTGTGTAAGCTGGAATGTGTTAATTTATTCCTAGAATCCCACCTCCATAAGGAAGGTATAATGGGCTGTCATAATTTCTTTTTGTGGCAGAAAGAAAAAATGTTAGTGTGTGAATGGTCACAGCCTCCTTCCCTTCCCTATCCTTGCTTGGTGTCTGAGCTCTTTATTATATTGGTCCTTATGTCCGTCAGGACCATAGTCAAAGTGACATAGTAAAAAACAAAAGCAGAAAAACAGATTACTTACATTATGACGGTTAAAATCCATTCTTGGGAGAAAATAATGAAACTGGAAAAGAAGGATGAAGAAGAGAAAGAAATAGAGAAGATAAAGAGTGGTTTGAATATTCAGAGACAGTTTTAGGGGAGAGAGAGACAGTGAAAGACGAAGGTGAGGGTGAGGCAAACAAACCAAGAGCTGGGTATGAGGTAAAGTGAAGGTTGAGGGCAGCAACATTGCTGTGATGACTGACTTTGGGAGGTATTTTCTTGTAGCAGATTTTTAGGATATTTTGCAGTGCTTCATGTGATAATCACTCTTGGCATTTTTCAAGAAAACATACAAAAGTAACAAATTGATTTTCAGTTTTTAGATTGAGTTCCTCATGCATGCCATCCCCTGTGGCACACCACCCTGTTGAAATGGGCCATGTGGTAGTTCAGCTTTATTCAGGTTACCTACTATGATACTTAGCATTATTACAATTGTGTCTTTAGTGGCCTGAGCTTTTTATTAACTATTATCCCCAAGAGGACAGGAATTCTGTTTTAATCATTTTTGTAATCCTATCACCTAGAGCAGTATCAGGCAAGGACTATGTGTTCATTGAACATTAATAAAAGGCTGGAAGTCTTATACCACTTTAGTCACAATAGCATAGAGAAAATATGCCTTAAGATAGAAACGTTCTTCAAGGGGTGCCTGGATGGTTCTGTCAAGTGTTTGCCTTCAGTTCAGGTAATGATCTCGGGGTCCTGGGATTGAGCCCCATGTTGGGCTCCCTGATCAGCAGGAAGTCTGCTTCTCCCTCTGCCCCTCTCCCTGCTCATGATCTCTCTCTCTCTCTTTCAAATAATTGAAAAAACATCTAAAAAAAAAAAAATTTCTTCAAAGTTTGCGATCAGTTATATAACAATATTTTCCCCCAAAGGTAAGACCAGGCTACATTTTTCTGCAGCAGTGATTTTCCTTTTTGCATGAGCAAATTACACATCAAATCAGCTACACAAAGCATCTTAGAAAAGAGAATAAATATGATATAAGGAGCATTTTACTGATTGTTAGGGAGAGAAGACACAAAGTAGACAGTAAAGATAATACATGTGTTGATGTACCTATGTAATAATCTACTACAGTTTTTAACTATATTTTTCCCAAAAAGTCAATATATTGACATCAGATAGTTACATTCTCAAAATATACTGACTGATTATAAGTGAAGCCAGTAGGAAATTCAATATATTTGTAACTCTGAAGTTTGTAAGTTAAATTTTATTGTAAGGTAAATTATATTTTAATTGCCTTTGTCAAGAGTTTTAATTAAGGAGATTCATTCATTCATTAGCCAGATATTTATGGAGCATTACTATGTACCAGGCACTGTGCAATGTAGTAGAGACTGAACAAGGAACAGACACAATTCATACTCTGAAGAACCTAGGAAGAAGAAAATACAATACAATGACAATATAATGGAGTGCACATGGCGTAAATGAAAGGAGAGCTTTAGTCTGTGGAAGTCTGTGGTAAGGATTCATAGGTAAAGGGAAATCCAAAACTATGCCACAAACTAATTCTCCATGAGGGTGAAAACGAACAAATATAAAGACAGAGAGCTCAGGGCCAACTTGGTATATTTAGTGAAAGGCAACTTTTCAGTATTGTTAGCCCTTAGGAAATGAATAATGATGGGACTTGAGTGTAGAAAGGTAACCAAGGACATGGATTAGAGAGTGTGAGACTCGTGGCAGGCGGACTTTAGAGGACCTGAGAGACTGTCCAGGGGGAGGAGTGATGAGGATATGATACAGGGCAGAATTGGTAGGGGAAGGAAAGAGTGGTGAGTAGGAAACACCTTTAGAAATTTACAACACTTAGTATCTGATGGTATGGGGAGAGGAACAAATGTAAAAAATGACTCCCAGCTTTCCAGATGTGAGGCTGTGTAAACAACAATGCTAAGCCCTGGATCTGAAAATTCTAAAAAGGACAGGAAACTGAAGAGTCCATGTTGAATCTGAGCATATTTGGCACATCCAGGTGGTGATGTCTAGAAACGCACTTAGGAGCAAACTCCTGGCTGAACAAAGAGATTTTAGAGGTTTTTTGGGTCCACATGGCCATTGAAGACTTAAGAAAACACAAAATACCTCCAATTTGTCTACAGTCTAAATCTGTAGTCTACAGTCTAAAACTAGATTTTCACATATGAAGGTTTGTTGAAAACAGTGGTTCACAAACTTTTGTTTCCTCCTGCAAAACATGCAGTAAATGTGAAACACTCTTAACAGGCACTGGATGCTTAGTACAGCAGGATTTTACCAAACAAAAGTTAAAAAAATTCATGACCACTAACTCAGCCCTACGAGAAATGCTGAAGTAGACTCTTTGAGCAGAAATGAAAGACTATAAAGAAGAGTAAGGAAAAATAGGAAGCAGAAAGGTAGAAAAAAAAAGTATATCTGTAAAAATTGTCAAGGAACCTACAAAATAAAAGAATACAAATTATGACACTGTATACCCAAAACATGGGGAGGACAGGAGTAAAGAATGAGTTTAAACTTAAGTGACCATCAACTTAATATAGACTGCTATATAAAGAAGATGTTATATAAAAACTGAAGGGTAACCATAAATCAAAAAACCAGTAATAAATATGCAAAAAAAAAAGAGAGAGAGAGAGAGAGAAAGAGAAGGGAATCCAAGTATATCACTAAAGAAAACCAAATTATCATGAGAGAAGAGAGTGAGGAAAGGAAGGAATATACTACAACTACAGAGGCACCTGGGTGACTCAGTCAGTTGGGCATGTGCCTTTGACTCAGGTCATCTCAGGATCCTGAATGGAGCCCCACAACAGCTTCCCTGCTCAGCCGGAAGTCTGCTTCTCTGCTCCTTCCCCCTGTTCATGCACTCTCTATCTCTGTCTCTCTCTCTCTCTCTCAAATAAGTAAATAAATAAATAAATCTATCTTTTAAAAAATACAAAACAACCACAAAACAATAAACAAGATGGCAATAAGTACATACCTATTAATAATGACTTTGATGTAAATGGACTAAACATTCCAATCAAAAGACATGACGGTATGGATTAAAAAACAAAATCCATCTGTACAGATTGCCTACTAGAGACACATTTCAGACCTAAAGACACATGTAGATTGAAAGTAAAGGGATGGAGAAGCATTTTTTTTTTAAGATTTTATTTATTTATTTGACAGACAGAGATCACAAGTAGGCTGAGAGGCAGGCAGAGAGAGAAAGAGGAGGAGGCAGGCAGTGAGAGAAAGAGGAGGAAGCAGGCTCCCTGCTGAGCAGAGAGCCCAATGCGGGGGGGGGGGGGGGGGGGGGGGGGCCTCAATCCCAGGATCCTGGGATCATGACCTGAAGCCAAAGGCAGAGGCTTTAACCCACTGAGCCACCCAGGCGCCCCAGAGAAGCATTTTTCATGCAAATGGATGTGAAACGAAGACTGTAACAAGAGAAAAAGGACACTCTGTAATCATTCAGGGAATAATCCAACAAGAAGATTTAACAATTGTAAATACTTACTCACCAAACCGGGGAGCACACAAATACTTAAAACAGTTAATACCAAATGTAAAGGAAATAAATGTCAGTAATACAATAATAGTAGGGGACTTTAACACCCACTTACATCAAGGGACAGATCTTCCAAACAGAAAATCAACGAAGAAACAGTGGCTTTGAATGACACATTGGGCCAGATGGATTTAACAGATATGTTCAGAAAAGTTCATTCATTTCAAGTGTACATGGAACATTTTCAAGAGTAGATCACATATTGCAGCAAAAGTAATTCAGAGAGGCAAGTTCACAGCAATACAGGCCTATCCCAAGAAGCAAGAAAAACTTCAAAAAATTAACCTAATCTTATACTGAAAGGAGCTAGAAAAAAAAAAATACAAAACCACTAGAAGGAAGGAAACAATAAAGATTAGATCAGAAATAAGATAGAAACTTAAACAGTAGCAGTAGAACACCAACAGATCAATGAAATCAGAAGCTGGTTCTTTGAAAAGTTCAACAAAATTTATAAACCTTTAGCCAGATTCACCACCCCCCAAAAAAATAGGACTCAAATAAACAAAATCAGAAATGAAAGAGGAAAAATAACTGACAACACAGAAATACAAAGGATTATAAAAGAATATTATTTTTAAAATGCCAACAAATTGGACAACCTAGAAAAAAATGGATAAATTATTAGAAACATATAACCTCCCAAAATTGACTATATAGAAAACCTTAAAGACCCCACCAAAAAACTACTAGAACTGATATATAAATTCTGTAAGGTCACAAGATACAAAATATATGTATAGAAATCTGTTGCATTCTATACACTAATAAGGAAGCAAGAGAAAGAGAAATTATGAAAGCAATTTCATTTATAATTTAACCAAAAATAATAAAATACCTAGGAGTAAACTTAACCAAGGAGGTAAAAGACCTGTACTCTGTAAACTAAAACACAGTGATGAAAGAAATTGAAGATGACACAAACAAATGGAAAGATATTCCATACTCATGGATTAGAAGAACAAATGTTTAAATATCCACACTATCTTATCAAAATACCAACAGCATTTTCATAGAACTAAAACAAATAATCCTAAAGTTTAGATAAAATCACAAAAACCCCAAATAGCCAAAGCAATCCTGAAAAGGAAAAACAAAACTGGAGGCATTACAATTCCAGATTTCAAGTTACATTACAAAGATATAGTAATCAAAGCAGTACTGTAATGGCACAAAAACAGACACATAAATCAATAGACCAGGACAGAAAGTCCAGAAACAAACCAGGATTATATGGCCAATTAATCTTTGACAAAAGAGGCAAGAATATATAATGGGAAAAAAATCTCTTCAATAAATAGTGTTGGGAAAATTGGAGAGTTACATCCAAAAGAATGAAATTGGAACATTCTCTTACACCATATACAAAAATAAAGTCAAAATGGATTAAAGATCTAAATGTGAGACCTGAAACCATAAAATCCTGGAAGAGAACACAGGCAGCATCCATTCAATATTTTTCTAGATATGCCTCCTGAGGCAAGGGAAATAAAAGCTAAAATAAAAAATAAAACTATTGGGACTACATCAAAATAAAAAGCTTCTGCATAGTGAAGGAAGCAATCAACAAAACTAAAAGATGACCTGCTGAATGGGAGAAGACATTTGCAAATGAGATATCTGATAAAGGGTTAGTATCCAAAGTATATAAAGAACTTACAAAATTCAATGCCAAAACCCCCCAAATGATCCAATTAAAAACAGGCAGAAGACTTGAACAGATATTTCTCCAAAGATGGCCAACAAACACATGAGAAGATGCCCAATATCACTCATCCTCAGGGAAATGAAAATCAAAACTACAATGCTATTATGTCACACCTGTCAGAATGGCTAAAATCAATACACAAGAAACAAGAGGTGTTGGCAAGTATGTGGAGAAAAAGGAACACTCCTGCACTGTTGGTGGAAATGCAAACTGGTATAGCCACTGTGCAAGACAGTATGGAGTTTCCTCAAAAACTTAAAAATACATCTACCCTATGACCCAGTACTACTGGGTATTTACCAGTTGCACTATTGGGTATTTACCCAAAGAATACAAAAACACTAACTTGAGAGGTTATATGCCCTCTATGTTTATTGCAGCATTGTTTACAATAGTCAAATTACTCCAGTCAGAGAAAGACAAAATATCATATGATTTCACTCATCTGTGGTATTTAAGAAATAAAACAAAGGGGAAAAAAAGAGAGAGAGAGAAAAACCAAGAAACAGATTCTTAGCTATATAGAACAGACCGATGGTTACCAGAGAAGAGGTGGGAAGTGATGAGTGAAATAGGTGGTGGGAATTAAAGACTACACTTCTAATGATGAGCACTGAGTAATATATAGAATTGTTGAATGGCTACATTGTATACTATTATAACTATTAATAACAGTTATATTATATGACTATATATTATATTATAAATACATTATATTTTATTTCATATTATATATAATATGACACTATTATAACAGTGTATGCTAAGTATATTGGAATTAAAATTAAAAACTTTAAAAAAATCAGTCCTTCTTGATCACAAATTTCATGTAGTTTATTAAAACTATTTTAAGAATATTATTTCTAAGACTGGAAGAATTTTATGGCCTTATTTCTTTTATAGGAATTCTCATTTTATATACACATACACATGCACACACATAGTTTGCATTAACAAAACATTTCTCTCTTTCTTTTTACATTCTAATTCATATTTTGTATGAAATGCTAAAAGTATCAATTATAGCTCATTGGCTACAATTTGTTTTAAATTACTTTGCTGGAAGGATGATTATTTCGAAGTTTTTGTTAGTAAGACATTTGTGCTTACTTAATGTGTTATGGCAAAAATAATAACACTATTTTATATTTAAATTTTAATTATATTTGCTTCATATAAATGAGAAGAAAGTAGATCTCAGAAATAAACAAGGAGGGATTGGACTGAAATTCTCAAAATCTATACCCATCTAAAAATATTTTACTTCTTTACAATTTTTTTATGAGGAAAAGTAAACCTGAATATCAAGAATATGACAACGTATCCTCTGAAAGCCCATTATATCTGAGTTGTTTCCAAACAGGCCCACCATTTTCACCAAATTTGATCTTTGTAGATTTAATTTGAGTAATCCAAACAACTCTAAGTCTTCCCTTACAGTCATCCTTTTCCTTCCCACCTTCCCTTCCCCTTTCTTGCCCCCCACATCCAAGCCTGGTGACACTGGAGTATAGGGAAGAGAGGGAGAGAGTGTGGTACACAGCGTTCTCAGTGTCTGAAGAAGTGGACTGTTGAATGAGGTGGGGTACCCAAGAGAGCAATTAGCATGGACATGGCAGGTGGTCTATGAATCAGTAGATGGTGGTGGGGGCCAGCATGGATGAAGGAAAATGTGGAGGAGGCAACAGTAGTGGTTGGAGAAAGAGTTGTTTCCTTGAGTAAATAAGGTAATTTGTAGAATAAAGAAGTACATACAAGCAGAGCCAGTTTTCTCACCATTCAGAAAGGGTATACAAAGAAGAGAGAAGACTAGTATAGAAAAAAACTGTGAAATATATTGAAATGGATGAAAAATACAATGAATATCTCTGGAGGAAAACTCGTACTAAGTACACCCTTCTACAGTATTCAGTTTCTAAGGGGTCTTTGTGCCTTTCATTGTCTTTGAGCTACTTTACAGCTCTATAGGTTGTAGATAACAGGTATCAGGGCAGATTTTCTTATTTGTAAACATGTAAAGGAATTTTGTCAAATGGAAACAACTGATCTTTCCCTTTCACCCCTCCCCCAATGACCACCCATGGAATAAGCCAGTTTTGTATCTCCCTTTAAAGTTATTTAAGCATTCCTTATCTGCCTATATACATGTGTGGTTCTTTGACTTCTCTTTTCAGCCAATTGCAATATCATACTATTCACTCATTAATTTGAGTGAAATAAGATATTTGGGAAGTGTTCATCTTATATCTGTATGAGACTTCTAATTTTACTGTTAAAATCTTTTAACACTATTAAACCATCCTGAGGGTTTGAATTAGAATTGAAAGTATCTGCTTGGGGGCACCTGGGTGGCTCAGTGGGTTAAGCCTCTGCCTTCGGCTCAGGTCATGATCCCGGGGTCCTGGGATCGAGCCCTGCATCAGGCTCTCTGCTCAGCAGGGAGCCTGCTTCCCTTCCTCTCTCTCTGACTGCCTCTCTGCCTGCTTGTGATCTCTCTCTGTCAAATAAATAAATAAAAATCTTTAAAATAAAATGAAAAAAAAATAATAATAAATTTTTAAAAAAGTATCTGCTTGAATTGAAAGTTGGGTTTTTAAAATATTCACATAGATTTAAAAATAGTCATGGCAGCCTATACTTAATGTCTCTTTCTCTCTCCTGTTCTCCACTGAATGGAACCTGGGCTTCCTGGAGACCTGGCTGACTCAAGAGACAAACAGGGAAAGAAGGAAAAATGAAGTTGGGGCATTTTTTATGCAACAAAATAAAAATATTTTGAAAGGAGTCAGCTTGAAGGATCTCTTGCTGGTCAAAACTTATATAATTTGAACATCAAAATAAATAATGAGTATATAGAATTACAACTTACAGCATTAAATAGGAACCTGTTATTCCATACTGAAATACATACATACATACATACATATATTTTCTTATTTCTAATAAATAAAAAATAATACAAACGAATAATCAGTTTGGGGCAACTGTTAGAGTATTAGTTGATAAAGATGGAAACTATCAATAAATCCTAAAATTGATGAGATTTGATGAAGACAGCATGTTGGGTATTGTCAGAATAACTTGACACAAAATACAAATCAAATTCAGAGGGGAAATGATGACTTCACATTGACGAAATTTGGCAAACACCAAACTGACCAGGTAACCAGTGATGGACATTAGCTGAAACTGTGGGCACCCTGATGTGATACATGGAGAATGAGAACATTTGTTTTTCCTTGTGTGTTTTCTTTTTCTTTCTTTTTTTTAAATATTCTTGCGAAGAATGCAGAAATACATTCTTGGATTGAGAGTCCAGTCATGAGAAAACATCAGTAAGACTCAGGTTAAGAGCCATCCTCCATAATGACAGCCCTGTACTCTTTGAGACTGTCAAGGGAAGGGGAGACAGGAGAAGTGAGGAACTATTTCCCACTGCTGGAGACTGAGAGCACCTAGCAACTAAATGCCATGTGTGTTTCTGAATTGGATCCTGACCCAGGAAGGAAAAGTATGTCAGTATGATGTTTGGTAAAATTTGAATGGGATTTATGGATTGTATGATAGGACCATGTTATTGTTGATTTGCTAATTTGAAAGGTTGTATGGTATGTAGGAGAGTTTTTATGCCTTAAGGCAATACATCCTGGAATTTAAATATAAACTACATGCCAAGGAAAAGCCTCACAGAAATGTGAAAAAATAACAAGAAGGTCATATTGTCTGGTGAACATTTTCAGCGTGAACTGATCAGGGTCTAGGAGGAAACAGATTCTGAATTGGGCAATTGAGGATAATTCCATAAAGGGACTCTTGTAAAAGATGTGGGCTTTATGTGGAGAAAACACAAGTAAGGGTGTGCTATACTCTCAGACAAAGAATGGCAGGATTCCTGGCGGAGAGCTTCATCCGTGAGTCACGCGGCATGAAGGGAATCAGTACCTTTTCTCCTATTATCTGACTCTAGTGATTTCAGTTACAGCCCTCATTTCCCTGGTGCTGGATAAATCCACAACCCTCACTGCAGCATTCACTCCAAAGCCACAATCACAAGGATAGAATGTTCTCTTCAGAACCCGAATCCTTACTCTGTTTTGGTTGGCTCAGGGATGAGAGAGTAAGATATTTGACTTCTTCCCTTTTCCTCAAGGCTAAGTGAGTGTGCTATCCTTGATTAACCACTCAGCATAGCCTGCCAAAATCAGACTAGTATTGTTTCTGGCACTAAGCAGCTTGGTGGACAAAGGATGATTTGAGTGACCATGAAGAACCTTAAGAGATTCCAACTATTGGCATCATTAGCTTGTAACGCAGAAGCCAACATGTGTTCCAATAATCTGTGTACAATTGCTGCTGAACTTTTCTGGAAATGCTTAGTGATGGTGCAACCAACTCCATCCAATGCTGTTGCCGCGACGACCAACAGATAACACTACAATTTTTACCTTTGGGCTTGTGGATAACAATTTAAGTTGTGTCTTGTTAGGAGCATAATTGAGTTTAAAGAGACTGGCCAGTGATATCAACACGGTTGTTCCATATGGCTGTTTTCCAAGCAACCCTCCAAACAAGGGCTGTCGCTAACACATCAGCCTTCCTTTATTTGCATCACATATCACCCTTTGTTATTTGTTAGGATTTGCCTCCAATTCCGACAAATGCCCAAATTCAAAAGTGGAAGATATGGCAAAGATACTGTAAATAAAATCAAGTCACCATTTTGCTATAGTTTTCAACATTTTGTTCCCAACCCTGAGTACTTTGAAGCTCATTATAATATAAATATACTTGTCTTGGTTTAGATGAATCAACAAGGCATTTTGTTTCACTGTACCAACATAGCCTCATTTTTTTAAATGCATGCTCAAACACATGAATTGTGGTCGGTAAGAAAGGGGTAATGAGATTCGGGGAGAAAAATAAAGGGTTGGGAAAGGGAGGAAAAGAGAGGAGAGGAAAAGGACAATGTTTAGGGAGAGATACAGTATAAATAGATATTCTGAATGTAACTGAGAATATGGTAGTCATCAAAAAAATTAAGAGCAAAAAAACTGTATTCACATCTTTACAGGTTATTCCCCACTATATTAATTTCATGTGGTTACTGCAACAAATGACCACAAACTCTGCGGCTTTCAACATGGAAATTTATTCTGACAGTGTTGGAGGTGAGAATTCCCAAATCTGTTTCCCTGGGCCCAAATCAAGGTATCAGCAAAGGCTCTTTTTTCCAAATAATGTAACATTCACAGTTTCCAGGGGGTGTGGGTCTCTTTGGGGGGCTACCACACCCACTAACACACTATTACAACCACTCTTCTTCCACTGTTACCAGTTGTTAAAACCTGGAAATGGCTTTTGGACACAAAACACCGAGCCTGAAACAATGAGACAAATGTTTATTAATTATTTTTGGTAAATGAGCCATAGCTAGAAATATAGTCTTTCCTTTTCACTCTCATCTGAGAGCTCCTTGAAAATGGAGTCTGTCTTGTTATCTTGGGATCTTCCATGATCAGCTCAGTATTTCCTACTAGTTATATGAAATAAGTGTCTGTGTGACAAACAAGCAAATGTGTGAATGATGGCCACGTATCATCTCGTCTGTGCTTCCTTCAACATTGACGAGATCAACAACGGAGTTCTCGGTTACAGTGAAGGTAAATGATGGGTTCGTTAGTCCTGGGGCTTTACACCTCCGATCCTTAGGGCCTATCTTGTTCCTTTTCCCAGTATAGTGTCATCTGGCTTTTGCTTCTTTCTGTGTCTTGCTCGCTCCTCCAACCACAGCAGCCAGCAACTGGCTCTATTCCCAACGCTGTCGCCTCCAGGAACATATCTCTTGAGCGGAGACCCAGCGTGTGGCAATCCAAGGGTAGACCACAAAAGGCCCTGCAGAGAGACACTGCTCTCAGCCAAGACAGACCATCAAGGCCCATGTTCTGCCTTCATCTGTGTCATGGTTTCTTTCTGAGACATCCTTTTCTAAAACTGGGAGAAAGTCTTTTCTCCTATAAGTCAGCAAACCACACTGAGCACCTTTGGTCAGGGAAGTTTTCTTCACTTTCTTGTTCCCCTAAAATGAAAGCTTTGCTCGCCTTTGAATGCTGTATTAAGAGAATTCCTCTGATTTCTGCCACCATTCCACCCACCAACCATGACCCCCACACTCCCCAGGACCTCCACACTGACCTCCACACTCAGCCACGGCATTCTTTCTCATAGCTTATCTTTTATTCCTTTACTCTAAGAACTTCACCTTCAGACTTGGTTTTTTGATTTCTCATCTCTATTCACCCAGAAGAAAAGTATTTATTCAACTATGGGGCTTGGAGAGAGATTACCAAAGTGGAATCATGCCATGTTCAGGTCACAGATGTTCGCTCAAAAGGGAAGTTTCTCTCAAGGCTTCCTTCCCAGAGCACCATTGCACTGAAAGTGTTCGTGAATTGACTGTAGGATTTGGGGTTCCAGTTGAGCAGCTGCAATCTTTCTATTTACGTTTGAATTTCAACCCATGAAACTGCTCTAAATAGCTTTCTACAACGTCTCCCAAACAGCATTTTTCTGTAGAAATCGCAAGATGGACGAAGTAGAAATCACCTAAATCCTCACTCAGAATATACAGGCATCTTGTAGGCAAGAAGAGACCGTCTCTTAAAGATGATTGGCTTTGTTGATATAAAAAGGACACTAAGGTCAATATCATGAATGAAAAATATGAAAAACTACTTCATAGGGAGAAAAATGGCAGAGGAATAAATGAATAAATGGAGAAAGGGAAGTAAGACCAGAAGAAGTACTAAATAATGGGACAGCTGATTTGTCCAAGATCACATGACCAGTGGTCATAAAGACAGAGTTGGAATCCCAATCTCCAGACCCCTAGTTCAGAGTTATTTCCTCTACCCAGAGTTTCCCTAGTCAGCGTGTCAAGAGTGAGATATAAGTACAGGAAATATTGATTACAAAAGAAATCCTTTTGCACAGCCAGATGGAGACTGGGATGGGAGGACTCCATAAGCCAGTTGCTACTACCAAAAATAGCCCTGTTCTATTTCCAACAGTATGCTATGTATATATAAATTTACTTGTGTTCTGTGATATAAAATAAAAAATGTTTGGAAGCACTGTAAGACTTTGTGAGACCTAGCGGGAAAGTTCTTAGCTAGGATGGTAGGTAGGTGTCTTTGCAAAAATGCCTTGTTTCATGAACCTGAGAGGACATAGGATCTGTGTCAGACAGGGATCCTGAAGCCAAGTACCTCTGAGGTTCTGTGGTAGGTATAAAGACAGGTAGTTCTCCTGGAGGACAATATTATATTGAGAAGACCTATAGTAAGGAAGGAGATTTCTTGAAATCACAGTGAACAGCAGACTTGACATGTGAATAATCTTTTCACACACATCTGTAATGGAGTCATCTAACATACAATAAGTATGATGATGTGAGGACCAGCAAGTAAGCTTGTGGGGGGTTCCCATTTTGGCTTCTCCCTTCCAGCAGGTAACAGACCACTTGATGTGGCTGATGTGAGGGCTTCTTATTGTTCCTGCTAATGCAATGTTACTGAGAAGGGCTTCCTGAAACAAGAATGAGACCCTCACCTCAGAAAAATCTCTAAAGCAACACATGGATAAGCAGCAGCAGCCACAGCTTACTTAGAACCATACTTTCCACAGTAGCCTGATCATAATTTTCCTTTCCTGGTCCTCTTTTCTGCGTTCAGTGGCCTTTAATTCACAAAGCCTATGTCAGTCTCAAAACAGGAATCCAAATGGCATTCAATGCCCTCTTCTCTTGAATGTTGGTGGACTTAGAACATCAGTTGGTGACAGCAAAATGATGCTGTGGGACCTGAGACTCAGTCGGAAAAGGCCATGCAGCCCCCACTCATTCTTTTAAGGAACTTGCTTAGGAAGCCCTGAGCCATCATGTAAAAAGTCCAACTCCCCTAAAACCTCTGTGCTGTGAGGAGGCCCAAGCTACATAGAGAGGCCAAGTGTATGTACTCTGGTCAACCAGCCTCAGCTGAGATCCCAGACAACAGCTGGGATCAATTGCCAGGCATGTAAGGGAAGATGGTTCCAGGAGATTGCAACATCAGGTGTTAAGTTATTCCTGGGGGCTGAGTCCGACCCGGTAAAAACCAGACTCCCAAGCCATTCCTGCCTTAAGCCTGGGTAACCTTCAAAGCATATGTAGCTATCACACCACTCACCTGTGTAAGGTCGATACGGATTCCAAATCTTGCTGAAGCCAGCCCCAATTTAAATGTCTTGTTACTTCTCCATGTCCAATGCCCCTCTGTTGCAGATCTTTGACCATTTTTAAATGGTCAGCCAATTAACACTGAAGACTTATAATAACTACATTTAATAAGTATTTATTAGTAACTTCTCATGTTGTATCTCTGGATTATTTAGCATTAAAATCCACTTTTCTGGCAACGAAATGAGATATGTCCCCTGGGGCTAATAATACATTATATGTTTATTAAAAAATTGAAAAAATTTATTAAAAAAAGAAAAGAGATATGGCAAATAACTGATACAAGTGGAATTATCAGAATAACAAGAATCTGCTTCCTAATCCCCAGCTCTGTGTTCCATGCCTAGGAAATGCTTTGTGACTACAAAGATAGGACAAAGAGGATGGGTACAATAAATGGCCTCCATCTCTTGTTGCTTACTTAATGCTTCCATGTTCGGTACTTTTCCCAGAGCAAATAATTCTTTTACTAACAATACAACCCCTTCTCCACAGAATCTATGTGGTTCTATGCAGTATTTGACAACACTGAAGACATTCCATGTTGCTAGTCATAGGTCCATTTATCTAGGGTGTCAAAGAAAGATAAGAGAGTCTTTCAATCCAAAAGGTTGGGTAGTTAATACACAGACCAGCCAAACTCTTAGACAACTTACGTTTTGGTGTAACATGGCTCACAAGTACTACTCTATGCTGGCCTGAAAAACAGAAATAAGGCAATGATTAATTGATTTTACATTGTGCAAATTACCAAAAGCTAATTATCACTTGAGCCTCAAGCTCGATACTAACTGGAAAATTCCTATAGGGAAGTAAATGGTGTCATCTGATAGTTACTCTGGGCATCCTACTATTAATAAGCTCTTTTTCTTTTTTTTTTTTCTTTTCTGTACTATGAGTGCCTTATGCTTTGACTGCCCAGGAATCCACTTCAAAGAGGCATCCACTTCAAAGACAGCTGTCTCTAATAAACACCTTGTCCACAGCACAACTAGATAAAGAGCTAGGCTGCCTCCCCACACCTGAGGCTCCTTTATTTTAGAGATCTTTTTTTATTTCCTTAACTGACCATTTGGCCATTTATTTTTTTCTCTTCACACTTTAAATTACTGCCCTTATATTTTAAATTTGCCAGTAATGGGGCACCTGTTTGGCTCAGTCAGTAGAGCATGTGACTCTTGATCTCGGGGTTGAGTTCAAGCCCCATGTTGGGCATGGGGGCTACTTAAAAAAAAAAAAAAAAAGGTGACACTGTGAAACCCCAAACTCTACCCCAATAAAAGCGGAACCCCAGGCCCGCATTCCCCTCCCCCTCAATCTCTCTGTGTGGCCCCCGGTGTGCCAAGTGATTTCCATGACTTGTTGGTAATAAACCTTCTTTTTCCCAAAGTTTCCTGATGGTTACTGCTGAGGGCATCTTGCAATCATACAAACTCCAGGGGCTAGTCCAGCCACAACACTGGTTATCGATAGTCTGAAAATAGTAGAAAATATATTTATGTAAAGCTTCTATGTACATTTCAAACAGTCAGAAAAAGTTGGAAAATATTGAATGAGAACCAACATACCCATCATCCAATGTTAAATACTATCATTTTAGCATATGTATTTGATCCTCCTTCTTTTTAAAAATAAATAAAATGTAGCAAATACAACTAAGCAAACATAACCATAGAACATATCCATCACCCCACTCTAATGCTATTCTACTTCCTGTCTTATCATACTATAATATCCTGAAGGGTATACAGAGCTTTCAAGTCAGATTTTAACACTTTACCACAGATGCTTAATTCCAAAACCAACATAATGTTCTCTGGATTTTTAAAAATTACATAAATGGGATGATCGGACCATGTTTTCCAACAACTTGCCTTTTTCTGGATTCATTCATGTTAATACATTTATACATTCATCCACTTAAACACTGGTTAGTACATTTACATGAATATATTACAACATATGTATCTATTCTTTTATTGTTAGAGATTTAGAGGTTTTCCATTTTGCCCATTATAAGCGGTATCCCAAGGAATATCCTCTTGTCTATCTTCTTGTGCCCCTGAGCAAGGGACCTTTAAAGTATCAAACCAGGAGAGCAATGGCTGTGTCACAGGACATGTTCATCTTCAGCTGCACTGGATACTACACAGCAGCAATCCTAAGTGACTGCATCAATTTAAATGCCTGCCTGGAGTGTGCGAGAACTCCCATTTCCCCACATCCAAAGTGATAGGCGGTAGGTAGACATACAACTTTTTTCCATTCCAATGAGAATGATACAGTAATTCATTATTTCCATTTGCATTTCCTACACTGAAACAGAGGCTAAGGATTTTTATTGTTTTTCTTATATTTCTTGGCCACATGTCTGCACTTTCTGTGAATTGCCTTTTTACTAGTCCCTTTCAGGGACAGGAGCCCCTTGGAGGAGTCAGATGATAAAATAGTATTGGGGGTGAGGTCTGTTTTCCAGTCTCTGAGCTCAAGTCTTTAGCCATGTCCATGCTTCCTTTCCCCAACTGAGTGTTTAAGTCCTTAACCTCCACAGTCCATTTCCAGTTATGTTATCACCCAGGCTGCTGAAGCACCACACAGTGCTTGCTAGCTTTGACTGGTTCCCACTTATAGATGATTCCTCTTCCCCTCCTTCCCTCCTTCCAGCTTAGTCACACTTTTATTTTCTTTTGTGCTATATTTGCATAATGAATCTGTAATAGAGGAAGAAAATGGTTGATACCTTAGCCCACCATGTTGCTTGAACTAGAAATCCCTGCCACCTTTATTTCATTTCAAGCCAGTATCTCTACCTATTGTTCTGCCTGATTTCCTTTTTCTTTCCAAGATAGCCATGGAAAATCCCTACATTTCAAAATATCTGTATCCTGTTTTTCTGGACATTTTAGAAAACTACTAGTTGATCAACTAACAACTATGTAAAGGCACTAATTTTAATGAAATGGGAAAAAATGGTGGAAGAGATTATGAGAGATACAGTGGAACAGAGAAAGATTGATCTTTAAATCTTACCTGTACTGATAATTGAGCCCTTTCTAGGCATAGAGTAAGACTAATTCTATTTGGCCACAAGCTGTGGATTGCTCTTAGTGTAAGGTTTAGTTTTCTTGATCAAGTTACCGAAATTTCAGATCAGGAAAGATTCCAGTTGGCACTAGGCACAACCTAGGAAAATAATCCTCCCCAAAAGCCCTATTTTGGTAATGGAATCCCAAGACATTCTACTGTATCTTTAGGCAAACTTCAATTTATTTCTTTTTATTTTTTTATTTTTTAAAGATTTTATTTACTTTTGACAGACAGAAATCACAAATAGGCAGAGAGGCAGGTAGGGAGGGGGTTGGTGGGCAAAGCAGGCTCCCTGCTGAGCAGAGAGCCCAGTACGGGGTTCAATCCCAGGACCCTGGGATCATGACCCAACCTGAAGGCAGAGACTTTAATCCACTGAGCCACTCAGGCGCCCTGGCAAATTTCAGTTTAAAACCACAGTACTTCTGGGCTGAAAATTACCTCAGGGATCAAGGAAAAAGTGAACATTGATAAAAGCAGTCATCATGGTTCAAAAAAACTTGTTAATGCTGGATGCTTTCAGAATTCAGATATTCTGTTTCCTAACTTAGAGCTTTTTGACTTTTTTTTTTTTTTTAACTACCTATATTAACAAAATACCACAGACTAGATGCTTAAAATAACAGTTTATTATTTCATGGTCTAGAGGCTGGAAGTCCAAATTCAAGGTAAAGGCAAGGCCATGTTCTCCAAAACCTATAGAGGAGAATCCTTCCTTGCTTCTTTCTGGTCTCTTGGTGGTTTAGGAGCAATCTTTGGCATTCTTTGGCCTATAGCTACAACTCCTTAATATCTGCCTTGCTGTCACATGGTGTTCTCCCTCCTGTTTCTATGTCTCTTTTTCTTATAAGGACACCAGTTATAGTAGATTCAGAGGCTACCCTACCCCAATATGACCTGTTCTTAACTGATTATATCTATAGTGACCCTGTTTCCAAATAAGGTCACATACTGAGGTACTAGGAATTAGGACATATCTTTTTGGGGACTCAATTCAACATATAATAAACACAATCTTGATAATTTGCAAGAAAGAGCTTAATGGTGATAGCCTTGTTAAAATAGAATTTTCCCAAACTATCAGTGAGAACCAGTGTCTGCTCCTACAAGACATTATATGACAAATGGGTATTTATGCATTTCATCATTTTAAGTAGTTTTATATAAATATTTGTTATGGGTGGAATAGTATCACTCCAAAATTCAGGTCCACCTGGAACATCAGAATATGACCTTATTTGTAAATAGGGTCCTTGCAGATGTAATTAGTTAAAGATCTTGAGATGAAATCATTCTGGATTAAGGGCTGACCTTAAATCCAATCACTAGCATATGGTAAAAGAAACAGAGAACACACACAGACACAAGAAAGGAGGCCATGGGAAGACAAAGCAAAAATTGGAGCTATTCCGGCAAAAAACAAGGAATGCCAGGAGCCACCAGGAGATCAAAGAGACAAGGGAAGATTCTCCCCTAGAACCTTCAGAAGGTTCACAACTCTGCTGGAACTTTGATTCTGGCCTCCAGAAGTGTGCAAGAATAAATTTCTGTCATTTGAAGCCACCAAGTATGTGGTAATTTGTCATGGCACCTCTAGGAAACTAATGCAGTATTCTTTTTATATATAGATTGAGAAAAGTTTAGCTCACCAACCCCTTACGGGTGAACAATCAGGTTGTTTCCAATTAGAAAAGAACAATTAGTTTTTCTGAATTTTCGTGTGGGTTTTTTCTTTTCGCTGTGATAAACAGCAACTACGTGAGTACAGTACATACTTCTTTGTGCATCTTGAAGTTTATCTTATCTTTGTGTATCTAGAAGTTTCACTGAGGATAAATTTCTATACACGGAATTGTTGTTCAAAGGATTTTCAGACTCCTATGTTTAGCAAAGGTACTCCCCACAAAAGGCTACAGCAATGCATATTTCTAGAATATCCAAAAGTATCTCTTTTGTCATTCCCATGATACTCGATATTACTATTTTTCATCTTTGCAGGGGGTGGAAAATTTTTTAATCAGTTTTAACAAGTATATTCTTTATCTTCAAAAATATTGAATATTTTTTATACATTTCTTCACCATTTGCAGTCCTCCCCAGGTGAACTGCCTATTTATACATTTAAGTCATTATTCTATTCACTAAAGTCATAGATATTATAAAAATTATTTTCCAATTTATTGATTACCTTCAGATGTTGCTTAGGAGTATCTTCTAAAGCCCCTGGATAGTTTTAATTTCTGCTTATGGGATCAGACTTCTTTATCTATCTCAGACTTTTATAAATTCTATCACCTTATTCTTATGTTATTATAATTTTATTTTTACATTTTAATCAAGGTATTTTACTCTGCTATAACTTGTATGTTATATATCAAATGTTACTTTTTTTTCTTTTAGATGGCCAATGTGACAACATTATTTGTTGTAATCCTTTTCCCATTAACTTGAAAAGATCCTTTATTATATCCAATTATCATATATGTAATCAGATCTATTAATGGACTTTCTATTATATTCTATAGAATATCTATTCTCATGTCACTGAAATGTCTTTTTTTAACTTGTAGTTTTATATTATGTTGGGAGAATAGATCAAAGGGGAGAAATCGAGGAGACAAGAGGAACAGTTGGGAGTATTTTGCAATGGTTCATATGATGAAGGCCTAAATTAGGGAAGTAGTCATAGGACAGAAAAAAAGGATAGATTTTAGAAATATTTATGGAGTAAAATCAGCAAGACATCTTGCTTAATTGGATGTGTGGGAGGCGAATAAAGAAAGAGAAACATCTAGGATGAACATGAAGTTTTTCACTTTGTTTTGCTTTTTTTACATAAGCAGTTGAATAAATGGTAATGTTATTAACTATTAAAATGAGTTTTGGGGAAGAAAGATAAGATTTCATTCTGAATATAATTATCTTGAAGTGCCTATAAGCAAAAATACTTGTTAAGCATCAAAGTGTATGATTGTGACTTGCAGGGTTAAGTTCAGGGCTGGCAATCAGAACTCAAGGATCTTGATTAAGAATGTGATTATTAAAATCACGACAGTGGACATAATTTCCCAAGGAAAAGATATCAAGCAAGAGTTCTCAAACTTAATTGCACATCAATAATCATTTGGAGATCTAGATTAAAAAAAAAAATACAGGCTCCACTCACAGAGATTTTCATTCACTGGGCCAAGGGTGAGGGCCAGGAGTCTTCGTCTTCCTCAGGTGATCCCGGAGGTACTGATAGAAGGTTGTGGTTCTTTGTGAGATACACTTTTATAGGGGAAGCAAAGCTATGGACCCGAACAAAACACCAAAGAGCTAAAGCTAACAACACTTAACATAGTCCAGGAAAAAGAACCAAGGAGGGAGTGTGTGAGGAATAATCAAAAAGGTAGAAAGGTGATGAGAAGAAGATACAGTAGAAGAAAGGGAGCACAGCCCTTCAGGACCAAGGAGACCTAGAAGTGGAAAACGCAGTATAGGGACCAAAAAGTTTAAAGAGGTGAAGAGTGCTGGGATTAAGAATCTAAGCCTTTCATGACTTGAAGGGGCAAGGGGTTAAGTCAGAAGAAAAACCACTGTGGAAATTGTGATATTTCATTCTCAACAAGAGTGACAAAATTCATGTTCCATGTGGACCCAGTGGAGGCAGGAGGGCTCCAGGCACCCAGAAGGGGTCCCCCCGCAGGACCAGCCAAGAGAGTCCCTGCTGGTGTGAAAGATGGAAAATCAAACGCAAGCCAGTGGGGGGTGAAAGCAGAGTCTATTGAAAATATAGAGAGAGCAGACAACACAGTGTCAGGGAGACTCAGGAAGGAAAGGAGGGAGTCTCTCCTTTGTTCGGGGCCTTGACACAGTGAATGAGAATCTGTTTGGGTTGAGGACAGTGGTCTGGTGTATGACATCTCTTGGGTATCCAGGAACTGAACAAAGATGAGGGCCCAGGTGTTAGTTCTTGGAGTCGGGGGAGGGAGGGGTAGATGTGGGTCTTAGCTTAGAGATGTCTAGCACCAGTGGTCTGGAATGTACATATGATGGCTTCATCCAGTCATTCTTACTCAGTCCTTCTGAGGTGGTTTTGGCCTATTGATGAGGTCCAGAGCCAATGGCCAGGAAAGAATTCTTGAGATGTCTTTGCGGCAAAAAGGCGATTTTATTAAAGCATGGGGACAGTACCCGTGGTTAGAAAGAGCTGCAGCCCCAGGGTTGTAAAAGGTGCCTGATGATACACCTGGGAGCTGGGGCTGGTAAGGAAAAAGGGAGGTGTCCAAAAGGGCTTTGATATGCTGAAGAAGGCTCTCTGGGTAACGGAGGCCTTGCTATTGTCAAGCTAATGTTGTTTTCCCTCTGGAAAAGCATCAACATTAAGGCAGTTGGGAGTTTCCTGGAGGAAGGTTGTACTCTGCCTTTATCAAGTATTTGTCAATGGGCTGCAGGTTATTAAGAAATCTAATTTTATTTACATTTCCTTCTGACTTTGTTTCCCACATCTCTGTGGAGGGGAGGGTGACGTTAGGGCTTCAGGAAATTGAGTTATGGGTCTCTGAAAGTTAGGCTTTTGATAAGAATGGTTTTTCCTTATAAATGTCTAATACATTGGTAAAGTGATGGAGACTCCTGTCCTGCAGGACTGTGATATCGATCAGTTAACCACTTGTTTTTCCCTTCCCTGATTTTGGACAGCTGGAAGTGCCGGAGAAATGTCACACATATTCTATGGGGGGTTCGGGGGGAGTTGCGGGGTGTCAGCTTGTACTACGTCCTCAGCTTGCCTTCTGCTCCTTCATCACTTCCTTAGATGTGACCTAGAGAAAACAACTCCTTGTCCCTTACAAGGAAGACATATGCTATTTGCATTACAAGCCATGTGTAAAGAATTGGGATAGGGGTGCAGGTCCTAGCAAAGAATAGAAGCAGGACAAGGTTTAAAAAGCAGATTTTTAAGGGGCACCTGGGTGGCTCAGTCAGCTAAGCATCCTGCCTCTGGCTCAGAGTCCTGAGATCAATGGAGTCCCGCCCCTTCCCCCAGCTCCTGCTCTCCCCATCTCTCAAATAAATAAATAACATCTTCTAAAAAACAAAAAAACAACAGGTTTTTAAGGAGTCCTTCAGTTTCCTTGTCTCACACAGGGAATGTGTGATTGTTTGGGTTCATACTGTAAGGTTTTATAGGCGAGATAAACACGACACCAGGCCAGGTAGGCACAAGGCAAGATTTATTAAAGGCAATCTCCAGCGAAGTTTCAGGGCTCAGGAGAAGGCGAGCCAGGAAAGCAGCGCCAAGAGGAGGTGGGCACCCTTGGGTGAGGTTCCGTGACTCTGGAAAGCGGAGTTGGGGAAATTGGCACCGGGAGGGAGTCGGCGGGGGTCTTTTACCCAGCCAAGGCAGGGCATGGGCTCACGTCCATATACGGTAGGGTATTTGGTGATTGGAGGGTATGAGGTGGTGGGGGGGGTCCTGATACTTCTGTTTAATGCATAGGTATCAGGTTACCTATGGAGATGTAACCTGGGCGTACATCCTTTTGACAGTAGAGTCAAGGGTTGAGGAAGGGGGGGAGGGGCCTGGAAGATGGGACCTGGCAGTCATTTCTATTATTCCTCCTGCATTCCCGGAGCCACCGACCCAACACATACTCCATATTTTTTTGAATCTTTAGAAAGCATAGTGACCTCTTTGAGATGATGAACAGTTAGTTTGAAGAAATCTTTATCAAACATGTGTTTCAGTAATTTTCAAGTTAGTAGATCAAATGTAGAATAAGAGCCATTCAGTTTTCTATTTCAACATGAGTTTGACACAATTGTGTACAAAACCAGTAGTATAAGTTTGATTTAAAATTAAGCTACGAGAATAATAATGAAGACATTAAATTGTTCCATAGGGACAATTTAAAACTTTTGCCAATCCCCCTACTCTCCACAGGGGGGAAAAACCTATTTCATAAACTGCTTAAAATTCCTGGGAATTTTAATAATTTAAATAACAAATAAATTTTAACAAATTAAATTTTTATAAATTTAAATAACATATGAATTTTCATATGTAGACTAAAACAGATGCATTCATACAAATAACTAATTCATGAAGATACAGCAAAAAAGAATAAACAGCATGATTTTCTTTAATAACTTATCATAAAATAAGTCAATAAAAACATTCACCTTACTTCTTGAAAAGTATTAGATGTACATACCAAGTATTTACTTAGTATTGTTTGAGATTTGATATTATTATTATTACAAAGAACTCTGCATTTGAGAAGCAAAAAACAGGGACAGTGACATTTCCTTTGAAGAAGAAGAGCTCTTTGGAAGAATAAATGACATTACTGCATGGGATTAAGTACTTTGCATATGGTACTTACACAGTGAATGGTAGTGGCTCTCTTCTTTTTCACAAGGTAGAGGAAATACGGCAAAAGCTAAAAAAGGCCTGATTGTAATTAGTAAGAAGGAAATAACTGTCATAATAAAACTGACAAATTCCTTGGTAAATGACCACATGATCTCAAAGTTGATTGGGAAGTTGGCCAAGTTGGGGAAAAGTGAGCATTGTAACATTTTAGACTTTGAGAATTAAATATCCAAAATTTCAGAGAAAATATTGGCATCAACCCCTCAATGGGGCATTTTTAGCAAGAAGCTAAAAAATGTACTTGAACCTGCTGAAAAGAATGGAGGAGATACCCAGATAACCATGAGCTGGAACTAAGATGGATGGGAAGAAGCTACAAGAAAAAATTTCAACTCAAAATAAACATTGTTTAGTAATCAGTACCATTCAAACTGGGAAAATGGCAGCCTTGGAAGAGAGGATACATCTTCATCCTTTTGGCCCACAGAGGAGTGACTATTTTGGTGTGAGTGTTTAGAGGCTATTAAGGCCTCTAAATAGTGAGTTGAACTTGATGGCCATTAAATTTCCTTTTATTCTAAAAGTTTATGAATCTAGCTTCAGGAGCTAGTGCTGGGGGAAAAAAACAGGAAAAAGTAATATCACAATGGAGGAAATCCATTGAAAGAACAAGGCAAACCCCACACACCTCTCTAGCACATAAGAACATTACCACTTTGTCATTCAGAAACAGGAGGTTTAAAAAAGAAATTTTAAAAAATAATGTTACTGGCAAATTAATCTGCCATGACAGGCTTAGAAAGACTGATTCATCATGCACCAATCTAGGGGGGGATTTTGCAGACCACCTCATCCAATACCCTCAATGTATGAGATGTAGAAACTCAACTCAAGAAAGAGTGATGGGGGGTGGGGGGGTGCCTAGGTGGCTCAGTTAGTTAAACATCTGATTCTTGATTTTGGCTCAGGTCATGATCTCAGGAACCTGGGATGAAGAGGGCAAGGGCTCTGTCCTCTCTGCAAGGAGTCTGCCTCTCTGACTCTCTCTCTCCTTCCATCCTTTCATCTCTCCCCCACTCTGGATCTTGCCCACACTCTCTCTTTCAAATGAATAAATAAATCTCAAAGAAGAGAAAAAGAAGAGAAGCGATTGGTCCTAAATCACTTAGCTAATGACAGAAGCAAGACTTCAATCTAGACTTTCAGATTCTACTGCCAAACTGATTTTAAAACTTCTTTACATTTTCAGGTGACAGAATTAGCCTGAAAGAATTGTTCTTTCAACTGACATTTAAAACTTTACGTTCCAAAGGTTGTAACAAATTACACTCTACCAGATGATAACTGTATAGATATTTTCACTTCTTTTAGGGCTTTCCAAATACACAGAACCTTTATTTTCCAATTATGAATCACACCCAGGTGGTGAGATACAGAAATCTTGCAAATATGTTGAAAGTCAGAATTTAATCATCTGCGTGCTTGTGAACTATTCCAACATTAAATATATTTACACCCACATTAGCTAATCTTATATAATTATCATGCTGAAGTTTTTATAATAAAAAAAAGTGCGATACTTTTTCCCCTTGTAAATGAGTGTGAATATTATGGAAATGTCATGTTTATTTCTCTTTTAGTATGTAATACTGCTATTATTCAACCACCTCCAAAATACCCCAAAAGACTATTTATATAATATAGAAACTTATAGTAATTTGGGAAAGTGATTATGAAATAAAAATGTGAAAACATGTATGATCTCAAAACATAAAATATCCAAAAAAAAAAATGCATGGATATAAGGCAATAAATCAAAACACTAACAGCATGAGGTTATCCCCTCCTCTGTGTTTTTCAAATTTTCTATAATGATCACATATTTCACAGCAATAATAAAAATAAAATATTCTACAGATTAAAATGAACCTAAAAAACAAGATAGTATGAAAATCTGATTTCTAAACTAAATCATAAAGCTCACCTATACTCCACCTAAAGGGATAAAATTCCTTAATACATAAGATATGATTTGCTATATACACATACATTTTTAATTTTTTTAATTTTTTAAAATGATTTTATTTATTTACCTCAGAGAGACGAGAGACAGTGACAATATCGAGAGAGAGCATGAGCTGGGAGGAGAGGGAGAAGCAGACTCCCTGCTGAGCAGGGAGCCTGATGCAGGGCTGGATCCCAGGATCCTGGGATCATGAGCTGAAGGCAGATGCTTCACTGACTGAGCTACCCAGGTGCCCCTTTAAATACACTTTTAAATCTTAGAATACTTCTATAGAGGGTTGTTGTAAATAAGTATTTGTCTATATGGGGCCTTGAGTAGTTCATGATAAGTAACTGAACAATCTCATCAAGTTTCAAATGAATAGGAATGCTGTATGTAGAATGCTTTAATGTTAATGCAGTACCTGGCATTAACAAATTTGCTCACCATATGCTTTCCTTTTCCTCCCTAGCTTCCTGTGCATCTATTCGGATGATGAAGGAAGTTTCTGGATCTTATTCAGCATGAATCCAGCTGGAGATCATTTTCAAATTAATATGCAACTGATAGGAACATTGTATTTATAAATTCTTTTAAAAATAATCATAATGACTTAGAGGTCTTTGTATATCAATGGTTATAGGTAACTTGGTTTTCCATATCACTATTTCTCATCCAATTTTGTCAGTTGTAATCGGCCTTTCAGACATAGTAATGGTTTATTCTAAAGAAATCCTATCAACATTAAAGAGATTTTCCATTATAATTAAACTAAACAAAGAAAACACATATGAGATAAACTGAAACTAGCTCTTGACTGGCAGTTGTTTCAAGGTGGGGTTTTTTGTTTTTTTGTTTTTTTTTTACATTTAAACAATTTACTGAAATGTATGCTAATTTAAAATATATTTGCAAATATTATCTTCCCATGAGGACCATATACCTCTCAGAAATAAATACGTGTGCACCTTGAAAATCATGTGCAAAAAAAACCTAAGGAAGATAAAATATGTGCAATAGCTAGTGGTTTATAGACACAGATTTCCACTGATTATGTACTAGCATATTATTAATCAATATCAAAAACATCGGCTAAATTGCAAATTATGTAAAACTCTTTATAAAGAGTACTATAGATTGGATATCCACTGGTATCCAGAACAAGAACAAATGGGATTCCTAAATGCCTAAATTGATCCCTCATTTCTTTTCCCAATAGTCTCTTTACTTTTTTTTTTTTTTTTTTTTTAGGTAGGCGCCACGCCCAACAGGGGTCTTAAACTCATGAGCCTGAGATCCAAGAGTCCCATGCTCTACCAACTGAGCCAGCCAGGTGTCCCTAGTCTCCTTACCTCTGACTCCTACATTCAATGAATGTATATCCTTATTTATCATCTCTCCACAAAGTGCTGCCACTGTTTCTGGGCATGGGTCAATACCAACCCCACCTTACAGGCAATGGCAGAGTCACAAAGCTTATGACAACAACATTTATTATGAGTATTTTATTCTGACTTTCCAATTCAGTAGTTCTCTCCAGATGTGTCTATAATC
This sequence comes from Enhydra lutris kenyoni, assembly GCF_002288905.1. Taxonomy (NCBI): domain Eukaryota; kingdom Metazoa; phylum Chordata; class Mammalia; order Carnivora; family Mustelidae; genus Enhydra; species Enhydra lutris. Next base: position 43,570,440 of record NW_019154089.1, read on the forward strand.
TTTTGGTGGGCAGATCCTAAGATGGTCCCCAATGATTCACACCTCCTTCTGTTCATGCCTTTGTGTAGTCCCCTCTCCTTGTTTCTGGACTGGACATAATGACTTGGCTTTTGACCAAGTTTTGTTAGCAGACTCTCTGTAGGTTTTCTCTGGGAAGTTGCCATGTTATAGGCTGTTCTAATGGAGAGGCCCAAATGGCAAAAACCTGAAGGATGCCTTCCTCTAATGGCCAAGAAAGAACTGAGGCCCTCAGTGCAACAATCTGGAGAGACTATATACATTTAAAGCAGATTTCTCCCTACCTGAGCCTTGAGATGAGACCCTACCCCTCGCCAAGACCTTGATTGTGGCCTCGTGAATGGCTCTGAAGCAGGCCCAGGTAAGCTATGCCTGGACTCCTCACCCACAGAAACTGTAAAGCAATAAATGTGTGTTGTTTTAAAAGCTAAGTAGGCAATTAATTATGTAGATTGGATAACTAATACAGTGTTTTGAGTTAATTTTATTTTTTTTTTCAGTTCTCCAATATTTGACACTTTTTCAAGTCTTCAGTAATTTTTTTTTATAATTTCCAGTTCTCTGCTGAAATTTTCAATCTTTTATCTCCTTGAACATAGTAGCCATATTAATTTTAAAGTCTATCTCACTATCCAAATATTTGGTGCCACTTTGGGTCTGTTTCTATTGTCTACTATTTCTGCTGGTTTTCGTTCCTGTTGTCTTTCTTCTCCTGTGCCCAGTTATTATATGCAGATACTGTTAATTTGAAGTTTGAAAAGTTATTTCTAAAAATAATTTGAGGCCTAGGAAAATGTTCTCTTTCTCCAGATTTGCATCTTCCAGATTCCTAGGGACATTAGAAATCACAGGTCATATCAATCCACTTTCAAATTTCAGACATTTCTGAGATGTCTAGATGACTCCATTGTAAACTATATTCTGCATGAATGGCTTACTTCTTTCTGGCTCACCCTACCATTACTGCTAGGATGTGGTGCTTCAGGTTTCATACCAAAGAATTCTACCAGTCTCAAATTTAGAGGTCCTATACTCTAACTTTTATCCTTCTGGTCTCAGAAAGCTATTAAAATGTTAATCCTCCTCTTAGCTTCCTCTTCTAGATTAATAATTTCCCCCTCTCCAGAGCAAATGTATTCTCAATACCAGGCTCATCTTTCTGAAGCCTTTCCATTTTCTTCCAGATACCAGCTTGACTATGATTCACTACCTTGTTAGCTCTCTAATGCCTCAAGAGGGTATTATATTTAGTCAGAAAGATCAGAATAATCTAGTCCGCCATTTCTGGAAGTAGAAGTGGAAGTTTGGGGTTTTTTCTTTTTTAATGGGTTATCTCACAGTTTTCTAGCCAGTCTGTGTTTGAGTTACCAATTGGGCACCTTCTCTTAGTGCTCAACTCTGTAAAGAGCATCCTATCTGTCTACGACAGGGGAGGTCAATGCTGGAGACAACCCAATTTAGGTTAAAAAAGGAAAATAAATACTAAGAGTAGTGTCTGAATATTGGTTCAAAACTGGTTGCCAATTTTGACTCTATGAAAATGGGCAAAATTTCTCCCAACTTCGTGGTAACTGTCAAAACAAATCCAGATTCATCCTGCCATTCATTTAGCAGAAGAGGAAGGGAACAGAAGTTCATATATTTTGCTGAGTAACTGTACATATCATCCTTCAACTCAAAGACCAGGTTTTGTTTATCTGAAATGAAACTGAATTTCTCTGAATTTATCATCACTATTATATTTGTTGTTAAAAAACTAAGATTTCTAAAGCCTAAAATATAATTGTAAAGGTTGACTTTTGCCACCAATAATATGAGTTCTTAATAGCAATATGGACCTCAGGCACCATCAACTCAATGCCTCAGGGACAAAGCATGTAACGGAAATTAGTGAGGTATGCCCAGTGATGTTGGCCAAGTAAAGAGAAGAAATAAGGAGGTGGGGGGTGCTGTGAAACCCTGCAGAGTATGTCCCATCTCAAGGGACCCAGAGTAGATAATTTCCAGCTCCTGTCTATTGATAACATGCAGAGCGTACATAGATCTGGCATAGAATGGGAACCTGGAGCTATCAGATCTTAATTTTCCAAAAGAATCTGAAATCTGGATGTTTTATAAGCCCTCTCTCTTTTATTGTTGATAATTAAAACAAAAAACCCACACTGGGTGGGGCAAAGATAAATAGCATAAACAAAGCTCAATTGCTAAATGAAATTGTCCCTACTGCCGATTTCAGCTTTAAATCCTGGCCACCTTCTTTATTACTCATGACTGAGAGACAATACTTCTTCAAAGACTTCAGAAAATCCTAATAAAGTGTTTATAACATAAATATTGTTAGTTTACAAATAAAAGCAAAGTTTTACATGGACTGAACACCCAAAGAAATATTTCCCAAGTGGCTAAGTATCATGCAAGCTTTCATTTTCCCAAGATGAGGACAGTTTTTAGTAATTCAAAACTGGAATTAAAATAACAAGAAAGTACAGCTAGTAAATTTATAAAGCTACTTGGGGTATTATATTGCTGCATTATGAAATACCTCTACAATACGAAAAAAGCCATAAGGCCATAGCAAAAATGAGTATGATGATCCTCATTTTGTATATATATATATCTCACACCTAAACGATGCTAAATTTGCATCTTTATATCACACACAATTATCATAACAACATTCTGAGGGTGTATTTTGAATTAAAATATTAAAGTACCAAGTTTATAATCATTTACACAGTTACTTAATTCAAAAATAAAGATGATTAGTTTCTTCTGTCTTCAGAATTTTTCTAAACTGGCTGATGTATTATTGGCTTTTGCTGACTAAATATATATGTCACCAAGCGAGCACTACAGTAAAACTTCATTTATTTTGTCCCAAAACTAAAAAGGTAAAACAAACAAAAGCAAAACCCAAGGAGATCCCATTTGCATTTATCAACTTGGAATTCCCATCAATTTAATTAATTTCTAGAGAATATTGCATTTTAAATCCAATGGCAGTTCCTTTCCATAATTTTAGGAACAAATCAAATTACTATAAGTACAACCTTCTTTTAAAAATAAAGAAAGTCGGGACGCCTGGGTGGCTCAGTTGGTTAAGCAGCTGCCTTCGGCTCAGGTCATGATCCCAGCGTCCTGGGATCGAGTCCCACATAGGGCTCCTTGCTCGTCAGGGAGCCTGCTTCTCCCTCTGCCTCTGCCTGCCATTCTGTCTGCCTGTGCTCGCTCTCTCTCCTTCTCTCTCTCTCTGACAAATAAATAAATAAAATCTTTAAAAAAAAAAAATAAAGTCAAAATCATAACCTATACATTAAGACTCAGACTTACATATAAACTATTATACAAGTTTTAGAAGCCAGCTTCAAGTGTCAAATACTATTAACAACAATTTTACAAAGTGACATGCAGAATTCTATAGGATGACAATGAACAAAAAATGCAATCGAGCTGAGACAGAATTCAGTACTTTTTACACAGAGAAGAACTAACAAATGTGATTGAGAAATGGAAATTAATTTGTACTAAAAAGAATGGCTTACAGAAGCATTAATTTAAAGCAGGCTGAAAGTACTCTTAAAGTTATCTTTCACATAAGCTACATTTAGTGCCTAGATAAGCTTACTTAGATACTATTGCCAAATTTTAGTCTACAATGCACTTATTACTCCAAGACAGTAACCATGTCTATATATTTGGCATATAATTACTTAAATACTCTCGTTCTTTGTGGAATTAATTACTTTTCCCCAGTTTTTTTTTTAATTGCTATTGTTGGTTTTATACTTCTCATATTGAGCTTTGTACAACTAAGGCATTTTTATGACAAATTCAACCTACTCCTATTAAATATTGGCCATATCGATGTTGTACACCCATGGACCTGTTTTATTTCTTTTTTCAAAATTCTCTAGTGATTTTTTTCCCATTTATTTTGCTTTTTGTACTTTCTCCTGCCTCTGCCCAAAACCATTCTTCCAATTTCTGTAGTAATAAATGAATAAATTTTAAAAATTATTGTACCTAACATTTTATGTGAATTAACCTTACCTCATATTTAATTTAGTTCAAGCATTATCCAAAATGGGCTAGAATTTAATATAAAATGCAAAATGCATAGTAATTAAGTTGTCTATTAAGATATCTCGTGAAAAAATCTAAAGCCTTCATATCTAGTATGGTCCAGGGGCCAACAACATAAAATGATTTAAAATACTTGTGTGATGAAACTTACGTGAATCTTGTTGAATAAACATTTTTTCTAGCAACTAATATAATCAAGAAATACTTTCTCAAACACAATTCCACAATGAGGTTATTTATAATGGAGAGGAGTTTGACATTGAATGGTTGTTCCATATTAGAGTCCATTTAAGAAAAACAACTAATTTCAAATAAAATGAAATAATTTTTCCTTTTCTTACCCACTGAGCCACCCAGGCACCCCAAAATAATTTTTTTCTGATTATAAAAATAATATGTATTTTCCAGGAATTTAGAAAATTTGAAAATTAGGGGGAAAAAAAATCCCCAGTAATATAATCACTCAAACTTGGTCAGTTACAATGGTGATATATACAGTTCAGATATGAAACAAAATTGAAATCAAATTATAATTATGAACGTGTTTATAAATATGCTTAAATCCATGGGACTTGATAAGGTTATTTAGGGAAAGACTGTGGATAAAGAAAAGATGGAGCCTAGACGGAACCTGGAGGTATACCAATATTTGAATGAAGATTAGAGGAAGAACAGCAAGGGGGAATGTGAAAGAATGGTCAACGAGAAAGGAGGAAAACCAAGTGTATTTTTCATCGAAGGCAATAGGAGACACTGTAACACTACATGAAGAATGAAGGAGTGGTCAGCCACGCCAAATGAGTCAGATGTACTGAGTAAAATAAGGTCATAGAACTAACGGTCTGGTGGATTTTGCTACATGAAGGTTAATGACCATCTATGCTGATAAGCAGTTTTAGGGGAACCCAAAAATGACTGGACCTCTACACCTCGTGAGACTCAACTAAAACATTCTTTGTTTTTAAGGTTTTTACGTTTTTTAAAGATTTATTTATTTACTTGAGAGACAGCGTGAGCACGTGCATGTGTGCATGGGGTAAGGGGCAGAGGATTAAAACCTTCAAGGGACTCTGCACTGAGTGTAGAGCCTGACTCGGGCTTAATTCCACAACCCTGAAATCAAGACTGAGCAGAAGCCAAGAGTCAGCTGCTCAACCAACTGAGCCACCCAGGTGCCCCTCAACTAAAAAATTATTGATTTAATGAACTAATTAGATGGTCTTTTACAAAATAAACATATATCAATCAATAGTAGTACAAAAGCCATTTTTAAAAGCTATAAACAATATAATTGGAAAGAAAATATTCACTCACAATTACACAAAAATCTAATCATAAATAGTGGTGCCTGGATGGCTCAGTGGGTTAAAGCCTCTGCCTTTGGCTCAGGTCATGATCTCAGGGTTCTGGGATCCAGCCCCGAATCAGGTTCTCTGCTCTGTGGGGAGCCTACCCCGCCCCTGCTCTCCCTGCCTGCCTCTCTGCCTGCTTGTGATCTCTCTCTGTGTCAAATAAATTTAAAAAAAATTTTTTAAATCTAATCATAAATAAATGTGTGGCAAGCTTTATAAAGGAAACCGTAAATTTTGCGAGATATAAAAGGTGCAAATAACAAGGAGATACACCAAATCTCAAGCTAAAAATTTCATTAGTTCATTGGTTTACATGCACTCAACAAACTCTCAGTGCGTACCTACTTCTCTGATTCCAGCACTTGGACTGGATCAGCAAACAAAATACACAAAGATCAAAGCTGGCAGTCTTATTTGACTTCGGTGGGAGTAACACTTGTTTCACAGTTAAACATAAGTCCGAAGTCAACTAATATAAGGCTCTCATTAAAATATCTTTCTATTAATACTTACCTATGTTTCTTTCCTTTTTAAAACAAGAGTAAGAATTTTATCAAAAGCCTTACTTTCCTCCTTTGAATCACTAATGTCCTCTATTAGTCTATTTCCTAACATAATATCCATCCATTACCAAATTTCCATGATTAAACCTATCTTATTAGGATGGATTCTTTTAATAACTGTTGAATTTGGTACATAAGCATTTTATTTGGGATTTCAGCATTTATACTGAAATGTGCACTTAATTTACACATCTCTTAGTGATTTTCTTTTAACTGGAAAAATGAGCATGTAATAAAACAAACTGAGTATCATCCCAAAATTTAGGTTGTTTCCTGGAAATTTTCAAGAATCCATGGGTAAACTCCGGTTGCTTTGGAGTTTCTCTTGCATGGAGTTTCTCGGAAACGTTTTGTTTCTTCCATGGACAGTTTAAGTTTTCTATCTTTACTTGATTTACTCTTATTTATATTTCTCAGGGGAAAATGTCCAAATTTCCTATATGTAGTATTTTCTTATCCAGAGTCTCCACCATGTATATTACATCATCTTTTCCAATTTTAAGTGTTTTCTTTTCCCTCTTGATTAGATTTGCCATAATATTATCTTTTACTTACACGGGAGAGGCTACAATATAGAACCAGTTACTGTATCTATTTGTCAATTCTGTTTTCTCTTCCGTGTCATCAACTTCTACATTTACACTTTTGTTCTAATTTTCCTTATTCTTTTTAACTCTCTGACAAATGCTGATTTTTCTTATTTTATATAAACACATGGCATTATAAATTTGCCATTAAGTAAACTGGCAAATGGGTTTCAGATCTAAGACTAAAGAGCCGAAGATCTGAAGCTACTCCAGAGCGTTGGGGTTCATGTAAAATATGAAATCATCCGTAGTATCTGGCTTGCTAAAACGTAACCCCGAGGCCACTGGGCGCTTGACAGGTTTCCGAGAGGGGCTGAGGCCTTGGAATGCCGAGGCCTGCGGGACCAATATGCGGTAGGAATGTGGTAGGGAGTTTGCCTTCCCTCAAGCTTTCTCAGCCAGAACAGCTGCCCTGTGACCTAAGAGATGTATCCATTGTCCCTAAAGCTGTTTAGGAGAATTTGTGGAACACGCTGATCAGCATATCTTTCCCGTAACCAGACTCTTCTATTTTCTCTAAGACCCCTTGCCACATATCCCTTGCTTGAGAAACAGAGTGATAAAGACTTACGATCGTCCTGAAGCACAAATAAAGGCAGAGCAAAGAAGAGCAAAGGGTCTTCCTCTCTGAGCGTTGACCCTCTTGCCTTCTCCTCTCTTTCACAGCAAAATTTGGAGTAATCTTTCATCTGTCGATACAAGGATCGCTGGCCATTCCCAGCACCAGAGTTTTGAGATTAGTGAAAGTTTCTTTGAACTTCATGTTTTATCTCTTTAAAAATTATGTGGCTTTTTATATTCTACTCCATGTGTTTAATAGAAATACAATTTTTCTCAGGGTATTAAAGCCAAGTCGGTTGACAGCTGCAGAGGGAAGATCAATCATGTTTATTTAGTGGTGATGTCCTGCAGCATCTTCATGTATCCCTAAGAGTAAATGTGTTTAGAATAACTCTGCCTAGGGGCACCTGGGTGGCTCAGCGGTTAAGCCTCTGCCTTCGGCTCAGGTCATGATCCTAGGGTCCTGGGATTGAGCCCCACATCGGGCTCTCTGCTCGGCAGGGAGCCTGCTTCCTCCTCTCTCTCTGCCTGCCTCTCTGCCTACTTGTGATCTCTGTCTGTCAAATAAATAAATTAAAAAAAAAAAAAAAAAGAATAACTCTGCCTATAACCTACCAGCTTTACATGCAATTTATTACATTTTAGTCTAGCTTAAGTTTTATTTTTACATTAATAAAATGTTTTCTTGGTCCAAAAAAATCAATTTGTCAAGCAGAGGAAATGTCTAGATTATATAAAAATATATGTGACTAAAAATGAAAAGGCAAGTAAGATAGCTGTCATTTTTAGATTGTGATATAGCTCTGGGAATGTTTGATTATACACTGAATATTCTGTCCAGGAAAACTAATAGCGACTCTATAGTTATTTAGAAAGACACTTTTATTTTCAAATGATTACATGTTTCTGATTAAAACTATTTTAACAACTTTTAGATGTACTGTGACATGGATAGTGTTCATGACCTCTATAATTCTGGCTTTTAAGCATTTCCTGAAGGGATGCCTGGGGGGCTCAGTAGGTTAAGCATCTGCCTTCAGCTCAGGTTATGATCCCAGGGTCTTGGGATTGAGTCCTGCAGTGGGCTCCTTGCTCAGCAGGAAGCCTGCTTTTCCCTCTGCCTGCCGCTCTCCCTGCTTCTGCTCTCTGACAAATAAAGTCTTAGAAAAAACAAACTCCTGAGACTTTCTGTAGTCTAATCAATGATTTTGTACACAAGTTCTGTCCCATTTTTAAAACTTTTTTCTAAGGTACCAAAATTTCTTAAGTAAATTTTACTAATTATTCCTTATTTTTAGTTACTCCAACTTAAGATTTACATCAACATTCCGCATACTCATAACAATCTACGACATATTAATGACCTTTTAACACTGGAATTTTGTTTTTGCTCTCAACTGCTTGTAATTAATACTGCTAACTCTGCTTCATGCTTAATTTTGCCTGGTACTCATATTCATTTTGTATCTCCATTCATTGGTTCCTCCTATTATCATTTGCTAATCAACCGCAGTACACTTTCATAAACTTATAAGTGACTTGGGTTCTGACTTTTTTTCTTCAATTGTTCTATATTGCGAATTATCTTGACTGGTCCTAGATTTTTTTTTTTTTTTTTAAAGATTTTATTTATTTATTTGACAGACATAGATCACAAGTAGGCAGAGAGGCAGGCAGAGAGAGAGAGAGAGGAGGAAGCAGGCTCCCTGCGGAGCAGAGAGCCCGACGTGGGGCTCGATCCCAGGACCCTGGGATCATGACCTGAGCTGAAGGCAGAGGCTTTAACCCACTGAGCCACCCAGGTGCCCCTGGTCCTAGATTTCTTATTGTGAATTTCCTCTGGAAGTCTGACAGGGCTACATTGTCTCCTAACGCTCAGTGTTATGCAGAAGTCTGAGCCCAGTTAGATTTTTGTTTCTCGGTAAATAATTTTTGTTTTCCCCAGCTGCTTTTAAGCCACATGCAACTTGTGTAAATGAAGTTACTGCCTATTTCCCAAGTACGTCCTGCAGCTTTCCACCTTCACTCACAGTTCCACCCACTTACTGTCCTCTTGCTGGAAAATGCCACCTATCAAAACCAATTCAAATGCCACTTGTGCCAAGACACATTTTCAGGATTCATACTGTTCAGAATTAACCCATCCTGTATCTAAATTTATGTCACTGTTGTACTTCTGTAGCACTGATATCTACAGCGTACTATTAAAGAATATACACCAGAGTGGTTGTAAGAAAGTTCTGGAGTCAGATCACCAGGGCTCAAATTTCAACCCTGCTGCATTCTAGCTATACGATCTTCAGTAAGTTGTTGGATTTTCTGTGCCATTAACTCATCTGCAGAAGGGAAATAGTATCTAGCTCCTGGGATGGTTCTGATGATTAAATGAGCTAATATACGTAAACCATCTAGACCATGCTCTAGAATATAGTAAGTGCTACGCGAGGTCCTGGCATGTATTATATGTACGTATGTACATACGTGGGATGTGTTCTCCATTTGGAATGAGGAAAATTATTATTTTTTTAAAAAAGATTTTATTTATTCATTTGACACAGAGAGAGAGATCACAAGCAGGCAGAGAGAGAGGGAGAAACAGGCTACCCGCTGAGCAGAGAGCCCGACGCGGGGCTGAGACCCCTGAGACCCCAAGACCCTGAGACCATGACCCAAGCCAAAGGCAGAGGCCTAACCCCCTGAGCCACCCAGGCGCCCCTGGAATGAGGAAAATTATTACAAGAGAATGAAACAGGTGCTACCAGAGGTTTAAGTGTTCAAAGGATGGGACAATTAAACATGAATGAAATATAATCAGCTTCGGGAAAGCAATGGTATTTCAACGGAGTCCTAAATATTTTCATTATATAGAATTTTAAAAGCACTTTCATATGCATTTAATCCTTGAACTCTGGGAGCAGAAATAAAGGATGGCAACTCAAACTGCCCAAGATGCAAAGAGAAAAAAGAGAAGTGAAAGCGGACTTTAAGAGAAATACCACTGTACTTGGAGCTTGGTGGTTCTCTGTACATCTGACTTTTTCCATCAAGGATGAATGGGGAAGCAATACACGGATTGAACAGATAGGACCAAAGGTAAAGAACAGTATTCTAAGCTTTGGAAACTGCTTAAATTAACAAATGGTGGTATGAAATGACACGGCTTTCTGGGTAAACTGAAAATAATGTGCTAAAAATGGAACATAGTACAGTGTCTTACAAAGCAAGACTTTGGCTGAACTGAACAACGTCTTTTAGATGCTATTCAGTTTAGCAATCATCTATGGCAATAATACCTAGGCTTCTAGCTGAGGATTGATCAATGTAACTGTGGCCTTTGTCTTGAAAGACAGAGAGCAAGAGAGGGAGGTCAGGAGGGAAGGAAGTAAGAACAGAGATTATCTGTCATATGACTATAGTACCTAATGGAGTGTTTTAAATATGCGCAACAGAAGGTTATATAAAATAAAGAGTTAGTATGATTATACAAAGGTAATCCTTTTTTCTCATTAAAAATGTTTTGAAGGAATCTTAATTCTCAACAAGATTTAACCATTTTACCATCTGACAACTGATTTTGAAACATAGTGAACCTGTTTCCTCATCTTTGGGATAGAGCAAAACATGAATGGAAATATGTTAACATTGCCTTTTTAATTTATTTATTTATTTTTAAAGATTTTAAGTAATCTCTACACCCAACATGGGGTTTGAGCTTACGATCCTGAGATTAGGAGTCACACACTCTACTGATTGAGCCAGCCCGGTGCCCCCGGGTCAAATATTTATTGAGTACCCTGTGCCATGAGTTAGGTGCTGACACTAAACAACAGTTCTGTACTTGTTAATGTTACCTCTGAGTGCTAAGAACGTAAGTTGCATTTAATTCATCAGTTATATTATTAATCATCAGTGAAATTGTGGAAAAATCACTTAACTCCTCTGGGCCTTAGTTTCCCATATTTGCAAAATATTGTTCTATCAAGGATAGAACAGTTTTAAAGCAGTTTGAGCAAGACTCTGAAACTGTATCATTTATCAATGAAAAAATTAAAAACAAAAAAGAAAAATATAACATGTCTACTTATTCTCAAACTTCTGAATTACTGTCCTTCCATTCCTTTCAAAATCACAAGCAACTAATACCAAGTATTGTGGATAGCTCAACTGGTCTCACCAATTGGTCATTTTGAATGAAATTACCTTCAAATCAACATACTCTATTTAAAATTAAGTCTTTCAGGGATGCCTGGGTGGCTCAGTTGGTTGGACGACTGCTTTCGGCTCAGGTCACGATCCCGGAGTTCCGGGATCGAGTCCCGCATCGGGCTCCCAGCTCCACGGGGAGTCTGCTTCTCCCTCTGACCTTCTCCTCGCTCATGCTCTCTCTCACTGCCTCTCTCTCAAATAAATAAAATCTTTAAAAAAATTAAAAAAATTAAAAAAAATAAAATAAAATTAAGTCTTGGGGCGCCTGGGTGGCTCAGTGGGTTAAATCCTCTGCCTTCAGCTCAGGTCATGATCCCAGGGTCCTGGGATCGAGCCCCGCATCCGGCTCTCCGCTTGGTGGCGAGTCTGCTTCCCCCTCTCTCTCTCTCTCTGCCTGCCTCTCTGCCTACTTGTGATCTCTCTCTCTGTCAAATAAATAATAAAATCTTTAAAAAAAAAAATAAAATAAAATTAAGTCTTTCAGTGTGTAGACTGAGAAGAATGAGAGGTCGAAATCACAGGTTAACATAAGAAATATCTGTCTCAAAACAATGCATTTGACAAGTCTCATTATTAAAATTCCTTTTATTTTCCCTTCAGTGAAACTGAAGTATTCCCAAAGTCCTGAATCAGTTATTTCTTCTTAGTTTTCCAACAGCTGTCATTTGTCTTCTTTTGGTCTGTTCAGTAGAAAGTGAACTATCTGGAGTAGAACATCATCATTAAAACCTTTCACATTATTATCTTCAATTGTTTCATAAAGAGGCGTACTTTGTGTCCCCCAACATATATTTTTACGAGGGTTATTTTGATCAGCTTGTGCAGTCAGTGCCAAAGTATTTAACTGATAGCAGAAAAAGGAAAAGTATTTTCCATCTGTGATCACACCCTGAGAGACAAACGGCCGAGTGACATCTGCTTCACTCCAAAACCCTACAGAAAAGAGTTATACTGACATTTACACACAGAATACATTTTACCGCAACGAAACATTTACACAGTCGAGGGTACTAAATATCCCCCAAAACCTAAATATCTTACCTACAAATTCCTTAAGATCTCAAAGTTTTCCTCATCTTCTCCATTCTAATCCTGTATTCTATTTCTGCATGAAAAATTATTTCCTCCCTTCTGATATCCCCAAACTCGTGACATATTCTCAACAACTTTGCTCTTCAACAGCTTACCTCACTTCATCTAAAAAAAAGGCAGCAAGTTCTATCAATGCAGATCTCCCCTACATCTGGTACTAACTCTGTCCAAATACACTTATTTTCCCGGTACCAGTGGCATCTACCACCTAATAACCATTACGGCCATTTACTTCACCAAAATCTACAAAAAAAAAAAAAAAAAACCTTCAGGAAAAAATGGACTTTCTAAGCATTGCAATCAAGTATCATAGACAAGTTCTATTCTTCCTTTACATATTTTTTTAAAATTGGCTTTATGAGCTGCTGTTATTTTGCCTTGTGTATCTTGTGTCATAGGTTCCAGGATGCCTTTCATACCTTTACCACTCAAATTTTCTGGCTACTTCTTGCTCTAGACTGACTGGCTTTAACACTTTTAAATCCCACTGCCAGGGCCAAGCAGTAATGTTCTTCCCTCATACATACTTTCTATCAGCCTTCAGGAAGATAGCCAATGAATAACATTGTTAGCATTTGTAATTAAATATAGGAAAAAAGTAGCACATTACTTTTAATGCAGAAACAGTGCCATTCTAATGTTTTTGTGAAAGATTCCTGTTTCTGCTTCTGTCTAATCCTGTTCCGATTCTCTCCATTTAAGGAAAAAATTGTGAGTAAAAGATTAAATCATATATATAAAAATATACATATATATAAAAATATGTATATACACAGATTGATCCTATATGAGTTCTCAGGAGGAATTTAATATAGATTTAATTATTTTCTAGGCTCATATATATATATACATACACACACACACACATATATATAAAATATGTATATGTACATATTTTATGTATATATTTATATATATATGTACATATACATATTTTATATATATATTTATATATATATATATATAAAATCTCTCCATACACACACACATGGAGAAAAAGGGTGAGCCTAGAAAACAATTAAATCTATATTAAATTCCTCCTGAGAACTCATATAGGATCAATCTGGTTACTTACAGTTCATTACTTCAGGTTTTGTAATAAAATCCAAATGCCTCACAATGGGCTCTCAAAGTCCTCTGAGCTATGGCCTCTGGTTTCCTTTAATCTCATCCTCCATTATTCCCCCCCTCCCTTTCTTTATTTTCTTTAAACACTTCAAGGCTGTTCCTACAGGTCTGGTCTTCATTCAGATGTCATTTTTTAGAGACCACCCCAAGTTCCTCCATTTAAATAAATTCGGCCCAATATCTCATTTATACCCGCACACAGTAAGTCATTTTATCCCTTATGTGTAGTATATTATCTTTTACTCTCCTCACTATAAGCTCCAAGACAGCAGGATCTCTCTGCCTCATTCGACATTACATCCCCAAGTCTAACACTGCTTGGTTACTAGAAAGAATTCACTATTTACTGAATGTCTAATAAACAATCTTCTAATCCATATCCTGGATATAGCCTTTAAAGATATTACATAGAATAACTGTGATTTAATCTAAAATTTAACCCATCAAAGCATTTCCTTTTCCAGCTTCAGAAAGCTGCGAGCATTAAGGAGCTGACTTAGCCGGCTAGTCTTTCACCCGCTTGACGCCATCAGAAAAAAAATCATTCATACACAAAAGTGGTCAAAGTAAAAGATCAAAATAACTATTTAAACACCACTTGCCAACTGCAAATGTAAAATATCTAATTGTGAATTTTAAAACAACTGTGTTTTGTGTCACTGCAAGTTTTCAAAATGTTAAGATTCACCCTACACTTAACCCAAAGAAACCACTAAATTCTTAAAATGTCACACATACCTTCCAAAAACAAGGCCATAAAATCAGTTTTACCTTGATACATAGCTTGTGCTCCAGTCCAAGCAAAGAGGCTTGCAATAGCATTAGCTCTAAAAACAACTTCTATCTGATCGGCACAGTTCCGTTTCAAAAGCCTTTCCCTTTTCAGTTTGTCAGGTAACAGATGAAACTGTGTGTGACCGTAACAGTATGGATCTGCTGTCTTTGAGCCTGAAGAGTAAAATAAAAACATTTCAGATGAAATCTGCATGTGAACATCTGGAGCACATGTCTTTAGTCTCTCTTTCAAACCCACCTTTCTCCTCTACACGTCCTGTAATCAGTATTCGAAATACACAAGTAGGAAGGTTGTTATTTATTTCACTGATTATAATGAAGTTAAACTTCGTGTGAAAGTAAACCTGCTATCATCAAGTCCACTATGATGATACAGGATAAGTCAAAAGAATGTTATGTAAAGTTTTCTTAAAATTCCCTATTATGTAGTTTTTTCAAACCTTTTATTCATCATTGGGAGCTATGGTATTTTCCTTGTCTTATTCTACAAATGATACCTACATTTCATTAAAGTCTCCTTTTTCATTTTAATGTAATAATTACATACCTTGTTCCTAATTTTAAAAAAAATTTTATACTGTATTTCCAAGTAAGGAAAATGAGAGACAATATTTCATGAAATGCTCATATTCCTGACTTTAGTAGTAAAGTAAACCTCAACCAAAAGTTCCCACAATTCACACTGTAAGAGCACAGTGACACAGAAGGCACTGATAAAATACACCTGGAGGATTAGTATAAAGCTGGTTTCTTAAAATCTTTAAGTTAGCCAGGAATTAATAGATAAAAAGACAGCAAAAGTATAAGCTACACAAGGCCAGACATCAGGCCTTATTAATTTTTATATTCCTAATGGTTACCACAGTGTGTGGCACAAACAGAAGACTTTTACAAAAAAGCCAATCACTGCCTCAAATCTGGCTCTGCACTGGTTTACTTCTGAAAAAGGAAAAATTACTTTTTCTACATAACAGATCAACAAAACTTAGTAGTAAAAATAGTACAAATACTATTACAATAGTACTATTTACAAAAAATAGTAAAACTATTTTTTAAAGTTAAATGCTGCTAGTTTAGTAGAAACAAGTAAAATTTTTAAATGGTGAGCTAAAAGAATATTTCTCTCCCAATTTCCAAACATGTTACAACCACCTCAGTTTATAAATTGCAATGCTTGTAAACTATCTGACCTTTGGTCATCAAGAATTAATTATTTAAATATGCACAGGATCCTTCGGATACATTGATGGCAAAATATTTCAAAAGAAAACTTACCAATAAATATGGTATTTTCATACTGTCGTTTGAATAATGGAAGTTTGTCTGGCTTACAAGTTATAACAGGGATTTCGACAGGTACAGAATAATCCAGCGGCACAAACTTCAAGAAAATGAAACGTCATAAATGAATTCACAACAACACTAGTACTAATGTACATATTTTACTCACATTCTTTGGTTTTTGTTTTTTTTTCAAAGATTTTATTTATTTGTCAGAGAGAGTGAGAGCACAAGCAGGGGCAATAGCAGGCAGAGGGAGAAACAGGCTCCCTGCTGAACAAGGAGCGCAATGTGGGACTCAATTCTAGGACCCTAGGATCATAACTTGAGCCAAAGACAGACCCTTAACCGACTGAGCCACCCAGGCATCCCAACTCACATTCTTAATACACTTCAAAGTCTTAAAATGAGATGTTTTTTGACAAATGATTTGGTAACACAACCTATTGATGGGCCAAATCCAGCCAGCCACTTGATTGTACAAATAAAGTTTAATTGCAACACGGTCAGGCACATTCATTCACATAACTGCTGTTATATTATTTAAGAACTAAGATGAAGAGCTGCAACACAGGTTTATGGCCCCCCAAAGCCTCAGATATTTCCTGTATTTACTGTCAGATATTTACCTTTAGGGAAAACGTGTGCACGTGTCTGTACACAGCACTCAAAATATACTTATTTTCTCTGAAAGAACTATAAATATAAAAAATGACGAGATCACAATTATAAAAATGCCTTGATTTACGATTAGGTACTGTAGTCTATGATAAATCACAACCATAACTATTATCAATTGTTTATATGTATTTTTAAAGATTTTACTATTTATTTGAGAGAGAGCACAAGCGGGGTGGGAGAGGCAAAGGAAGAGGGAGAAGCAGACTCCCCACTGAGCAGGAAGCCCACTGGGCTTGATCCCAGGACCGTGGCATCATGACCTAAGCTGAAGGCAGACGCTTAACTGACTGAGCCACCCAAGTGCCCAATATTTTTAGAGTAAGAAAAAGAAAAGATCTGTACGGTCCTAAAAACTGATGCCTTAATCCTGCTTAAAAATGATTACTTGACCTTTGAGGACTATACATACCGTAACAGGTTAAAAAGCTGAAAAAGAATTTGGGATGAGAAGTATGCGCAAGAAATTCGAAAGGGCCCCACCCAATACTTTTTACTCTATTAAGCCCATTACCTAGGCTGCCTATGACAATAAATCCTTACCTCTGGGAGTTGTTTGGATATTCGAATCTGGTTGTGCGGTTTATCATTTATTTGGTATCGCAAAGCATCAACTCGACCTTTCCGATGACCCCTAGAAATAATTTCTTCACCTCGCAACCAGTAAAAGTGAACCGGGCATTTGCAATCTATCAAAAGATATTCAAAATTTTATTTAATCATTTAGATAAATTTGGTTATTATTAGAATACCAGCAATACAGAACTTAAGAATAGTTGTGCAAATTAAAAATTATCAAAAATTACTCCTTGATGTAAGAGAGTCTGGGTTATATGATGATTTAAGTCAAATGACTGACTTAAATATTATGCTCAAACATTTATTGTCTACTTGTGCCACCAATCATACACTAAACACTGTAGCAATTAAGAATAAATGTAACAGGAACATTACTCAGCAGAAATAAAAAGTTTTTAATAGGACTCAGAACTACTAAATCAATCTTCACAATAACCGTCAAAGGTATGTATAGCTGTCATCACCTCCAGTTTATAGAAGAGTAATCTGGATCTTAACAAAGTCAAGTTTTCCTAAGCCAACAGGAGTAGTCAAAATCCAGGAGGCTTCTCTGAAGTCCACTTC
The DNA here is from genome assembly GCF_002288905.1 of Enhydra lutris kenyoni. Classification (NCBI taxonomy): domain Eukaryota; kingdom Metazoa; phylum Chordata; class Mammalia; order Carnivora; family Mustelidae; genus Enhydra; species Enhydra lutris. The sequence continues at coordinate 43,587,927 of NW_019154089.1, forward strand.
CTTCCCAACTGAGACAGAAGTAAAGTAACATGCACACACACTACAGGACTCAGTTGAGCACACATCTACAGTTATAATAACTGTAGATTAATTCAATAAATATTTATTAAGACACCTACCAGGCAGTAGACATAAAGTAATGAATGCCTCAGAAACACTGATTTTTAAAATTTTTAATTAATTATTATTATTAACATATAATGTATTATTTGCCCCAGGGGTACAGGTCTGTGAATCGCCAGGTTTTATACACTTCACAGCACTCACCATAGCACATACCCTCCCCAATGTCCATAACCCCACCACCCTCTCCCTCTCCCCCTCCCCCCAGCAACCCTCAGTTTGTTTTGTGAGATTAAGAGTCTCTTATGGTTTGTCTCTCTCCAGATCCCATCTTGAGGAACACTGATTTTTAAAACCGTCCATTAATTTTTCACGTGTCCACTGAGCAGTTAAAAGAAGCTGCTGACTGGTTCCTGGGAATGGCTAGGTTTGAATCCTGAACTCCTACCCACCACCTACAGGCTCTCTGACCAGGTTCATTTTACCTTCCTGCACCTCAAGTTGGTTTTCCCATTTATAAAACAATATAACCGCCCTACCTACTATAAACGGTTACTGTGAGGATTAAATTGGTCGGCATATATAAAAATTTGGAAGAGGGCTTGGCACCTAATAAGTATTGAGTCAATGTTACGTATTTAAATCTGTATCACTTTTAATGTTCACGCGTCTACGAGAAAGTACTATTACCGTAACTCTCATCTTAAGAATGAGAAAAACTGCTTTAACCTAAAAGAGGTTAATGAAGTGACATACAGTCATGTAGCTTCTTGGTGGAAGGGCCAAAAGTCAAGTTCAGGTGCGCCCCGCCCGCCGAGAGCCCCTTCTGACCAACACTGCTCTCCCATTCCGTTTGGCCGGACCTTCACAACGCGGAACCAAAGACTGGAGTCGTGGGAGGTGGTATGGCTAGTAAGTGGCGGCACAGGCCCGGAGGGAACCCAGTCTGCAGATTCTTAGTGCGGGGGCCGCTACTAAACCTGGTGGCACCTGGCGAGGCGCGAAAGGCCTAGAAATAGAATGAACGACGCAGAAAGAAAGAAATGAACAGTCCCCCCACCTTCCCCGCCCGGCGTCGCAGCCCCAAGACTCACCGAGGGTGGCGCTGGCCAGGGCTGGGTTGTGCGCGCCGAGCAGGCCCATGAGGGTGGCCACCAGCTGATCCAGGAAGGGCGAGGCGAGAGCCTCGCGTTCCTGGTAGAGCGCAAGGCGCCCCTTGCGCCGCAGGTAGAAGTGCTCCTGCAGGAGGCAGTCACACGCGGCGGCGCGCAGGGCCGCGAGGTCCAGGGCGGGGGCGGGCTCGGCGGGCGGCGGCGGCAGGCCCGACAGGAACGCGGTCTTGGTGAAGTCCTGATACCAGCGGTCAGCGTTCAGGGCGAAAGTCTGCGGATAAACCACGTATTTCATGAACTGCATCTTGGTGAGGATTCGCAGCTTCTCGTCCACCGACTCGGCCGCGTGCACCGTCGCCTGCCACCGCTCCACTCGCCGCTGCCGTGCCGCCTTGCTCTTGGCCGTCAGGGAGGCCACAATCGGCGGGTAGCGCGCCACGGGGGCCGCCGTGACATCGGGGCCGGTCACTTCTCGACCCGTGACGGCGGCTTCGGCCGCAGTGTGCAATGACAGCCCCGGCCCGCGGAGCGCTAGCCTGCAACACCTGGCCGCCGCCATCTTTACTCGGGGTTGCCGACCCAGGGGTTAATTTCAGGAAAGGTCGCAGCTCTCTTGCGTAAGGACCAATCAGAAGCGGAATTTAAGCCAGGCTTGGGCAAGCCGATTCTCAGTGGGCCTGAGATTCGTTGCGTCATTCATTTTTTTTAGCCAATCAGATCCCTCTCCAACTAAGTTTCCAGCGCCTCGGAGGCTCTGTACACCGAAGGCAGGATTTGAGAGCCTGTAGTTTTTCCGCAGACCTGGGTGGGAGGAGTGGGGATTCCGGTTGAGGCCTCCTAGGCTGCTCTTCCGACCTCGACGCAGACCTCTTGCCCAAAATCATTTTAGGAATGTTCTGCACCGGAACCTCTAGCCCCTCTAGTTGAACTCTAGTTAAATTTACTGGTTTCACTTGGGTGTAGCACATCCCACCTCTTGTCTTAGTTCCTGGGGTTGAAATTTATTGAAAATATTGTTCTGACATGTTTTATTGCTAATACATTCTTATTTGTTAAATGATGCACGTATCACTCATAGGTCACCACTGCTAATCTTTGGAAAAATAATTCCATATGCTAATTGATGCATAAATAATTAGATACATAAATAATTTCCCCTAATTTACAATACGTTTAGTTGGATTTAACTGGGGGAAAAAAAACCCCACAATAATAAGAAAAACGGGGGCACCTGGGTGGCTCAGTCGTTGGGCGTCTGCCTTCGGCTCAGGTCATGATCCCAGGATTCTGGGATCGAGCCCCGCATCGGGCTCCCGGCTTGGTGGGAAGCCTGCTTCTCCCTCTCTCACTCCCCCTGCTTGTGTTCCCTCTCTCGCTGTGTCTCTCTGTCAAATAAATAAATACAATATTTAAAAAAAAAAAAAATAAGAAAAACGGGTGTCTGGGTGGCTCAGTCTTTAGGCATCTGCTTTTGGCTCAGGTCATACTCCCAGGGTCCTGGGTTCCAGCCCCGCATCCGGCTCCCTGCTCAGCGGAAAGCCTTCTTCCATTCCCTCTGGCTGTGTTCCCTCTCTCTCGTTCCCTCCCTGCCAAATAAGTAAAGTCTTAAAATAAATAAATAAATAAACCTAAGAATTGTATTTAAATTTTGCTTTGTATTAAAACTCAGTATTTCAACATGAGTTGATACCTACTAATCTTTCAGCAACTTGAAGAAAGGAACTGTTATATTTTTAATCCTCAGCAATCATTCAATACCTGTGCCTAGTGGGTAATCACTAAATACCTGCTGAAAAAGACACCTGAATTTCTAGAAATTTAAGCTCATTTCAGATAATCTAACTCATTGACTCACTCTTTTATTACTGCTAGGAACTGGAAAAGTATTTACTTGGATTTATTGCAATAATTCTCGAGGGTATTGAAAACCAAACATTTGTTGCTAAAAAAGAAGTTATAACTTAGGTGTACCTTTATATTAGAAGTGATGATGCAATTTAACTATGAAGTTGCAAGTCTATTAAACTGACATTTAGAATACCTACTTCAAACTCATTACAATATCTTCTGTGAGAAGTTGCTAGCAGAATCTCAATACCCTTTTGACACTAATACTACAAAAAGAAGGCATAAGAGAGTTAAGATCTTTAAACCTTATTCAGTATTTCAAAGAGAAGAATGAGGCGCTCAATGTTACGTAAATTGAAGTGACACTTATTTGTGTGAAAAAATAATATATTTTTAGAGAATACATCACAGAAATCCTAGGTTAATAATTGTAGTATTCTCATACCATTCCAGCCTAGATTTTAGAATTAGAAATCAGAACAAGAGACCAATTAACACTGTAAGCCAGAACACTGTTTTCAGAAGTTGCTTTTATACTTTGATTATTTCAATTGAAATTGAAATTTCAATTTGTCCAATATTTGCTGATTATCAACATTATGAACGAGGGAGGGAGGCCCTGGGAAAGGAAAGAGCTTGCTTAGTGAAGGATGGGGCAGGACCGTACAGTATGAACACAAGAGCATACTGGTGAGAAAGAATCAAGCCAGGACCGTGGAGAAAAGTCAGCATTCTTTCTAGTATGATCCAAAATTTCTGTGTTACAAAGAAAGAAATATAAAGCTGAGTCATACAGCATGGTAAGAGCAGTATTGGGACTGAAACTCAGGTTATCTTCCTGTTAGTTTTATTCAGTGAATAATTGTTTCATGCATTTTATGTGGTAGGGAGTGAACCAAGTGCTCAGGATACTCAGTGAATCAGACAAAAGCTTATACTCTAACAGAAAGAAACATGCAATACAATATGAAAATAATAATATGATTTATTAAAAGTGGGTACATGTTATGGAAAAGAAATAGGACAGGGGAAGTAAGGATCATCAGTACCTTCTGCAGAGGGAGGGCTTGTTTGCAGTTTAAAGTGTATGGTCAGAGTAGTGCTCATGGAAAAGATGACACTACGGAAAAGGCCTGAAGGAAGTGAGGGAGTGAGTGATGTCAATATCTAGAGAAAGAGGATTCCAGCAGGCAGAACAGCTAGTGCAGAGACTCTGTGATGGGAACATGCCTGGTGGCTTCGAGAATAGGAAGGAGGCCAGTGTGCCTGAAGGAAATGGTAGAGGTGGAGCGTAGTAGGAAATGGCATGAGGAAGAAAAGGAGCCAGAATTTATAGGTTCCCAGAGGCAGCTTCTAGGATTGTTAAGGCTCTTAAGAGTCTTGAGAGGAATAGGAAACCATTAGAAGGTTCTACTCAGAAGGAGTTCATAGTATGACTTAGGTCTCAGAATACTTACTCCATGTATTAGGTAGTTTGGGTGCTGAAACAACAGAAATTTATTTTCTCCTGGTTCTAAAAGCAGAAGTCTGAGATCTGGGAGCCAGCATGGTGGGGCTCTGGTGAGAGCTCTCTTCCTGGCTTGAAGAAGGCTGCCTTCTTGCAGTGTCCTCACATGGCAGAGGGAGTCTGAGCTCACTCATATCTCTTATTATAAGGTGAAAAGCTTATTAGATTAATGTCCTAACCACATGACCCCATTTAACCTTAATGACTTCCATAAAGGCTCTGTCTCCAAATACAGTCACATGGGGGATTACAGCTCAAACATATGAATTTTAGGACACAATGCAGTCCAGAACACTATGACTGATTGGAAAATAAAGATTGTGGAGGGTCAAATTTGGAAGCAGGGAAACCAGTTAGAAGACAATTTTCCATATTTCGGGAAGAGCTGATAGTGGCCAGAAAGGATAACAGCAGTAAAGATAGTGGGAGTGGTTACAGATTCTCAGTTGAGTAAGGGTAGGAGAAAGTCTCCAAAATTTGGGGCCTGAACAGTCAAATAAAGACATAGAGAAGGCCTATGGACAAGAGAAGCATTTTTCCTTTGATTTCTCATCTTTTTCAGGGTGGGTGTTGGAGAGGGAGGTGATTTGGGGAAGGAAATAGAAGAATTTGTGAAATATGAATTTATCTATTTTTATGTGTTTATTTGATTGACATTCTCCTAGAAGAACAGAGATTATAAAGATTTAATATCCCTATTAAAGTTGCCGCTGGTCTTAGATTTAAGTATTCTAGTCAAAAGCTATGACACTCAGCAATGATTTTTGAACAGTCTCTACTTCATTCTCTCAATAAATATTTATCAAGTGACTGCTATATGTCAGCACTGTTCTAGGTACAAAGGGTATAGCAGTGAAAATGACCTTCATGGAGGTTACCTGCTAGTGGATAAAATAATCCAATCAAATATATCAAATGAGCAAATATACGTGTTTTATGTTAGATGGTGATAGGAGGCAATAGGAAAATACAGGAGGGAAGGAGACCAGATCATTCTGGGTGGGGTGGGGTGATTTCAATAGACAGGGCAGAGATGGCTGCCCTGAGAAGGTGACATTACAATAACATCTGAAGGAGATGAAGGCTAGAACCATGTGGATGTCTGGGCACAAATCTGAGCCAGGGCAAAAGCCACAGTATATCTGGGAAGTGGGAGGAACAGCAAGGAGGCCAGAGAGCTAACATGAAAAGGGACACTTGCATTTTGTCAGTGGTAGCCAGTATCTTATTCAGAAACAGGTTCTGATGAGTTGTGTGATGTACAGATTTTTGGGTTTTTTTTCCCCCCTATTGTGGTTGGGCATCAGAACAGTTCTGTTATATTGGGATGAGATGAAAGCCGCCTGGTAGATTGTAGTCCTTACCAGAGCTTTTTATATCTAAAGCTGAGAATGTGGGAAGGAAATGGCAACAGGATATTTTGTACGTACAGATGTGGATGGGAGTGACGGCTGGTCTTTTTGAGCTGTTTCCTTCGTGTGTGTGTGTGTGTGTGTGTGTGTGTGTGTGTGTCTGTATTTTTTTAAACCAATGGTGTATTTCGTACCTGGTTGCATATACAACACATTTCAAGAAAACTGAAGACACAAAGTACTACTAGAGGAGAGGTGTGTGTGAGCGTGTGTATGTGAACAATTTTTGATGGTTGGTTTAAAATCAGTAGGAAGGAATCTAAGTGTCTACATCGTATGCCAGGTACTATATTAAATATTTCATATGGGTCATCCCCCATAATCTCACAATCATGCTCCAAAGGGAATAGTATTTTTCTTCTGTTTTTCTTGTTTTTGTTTTCATTTTTTGCAAAATCACAGAACTCTTGCTCACAACAGATAACGAATAGCTAAAACATTTTTTTAAAGGGTTTTATTCATTTATGAGAGACAGAGTGTGAACACGAGGGGAAAGAGGAGCCAAGGGAAAGGGAGAAGCAGACTCCCAGGTGAGCAGAGAGCCCAGTGTAGGGCAGGATCCCAGGACCTTGAGATCATGACTTGAGCCAAAGTCAGAAGCTTAACCAACAGAGCCACCCTGCCCCCTCTAGCTAAAACAGTTTTGAAAAAGAATAATAAAGGATCAGCCTACTTGATTTCAAGGCTTTGGAGACCATAATCAATGGAGGAAAGCTAGCTTTATCAACAAATGGTGCTGGAGAAATTGGACATTGACAGGCCAAAATTGAAACAAAATAAAAAACTTTGATGTATCTATTCCATCTTCTGCAAAAATTAACTCCAAGTGGATCAAAGACTTAAATTTAAATATAAAATTATTAGGAAAAAAAACAAGAGAAGAAAATCTGTAGGGGCTAGGGCTAGGCAAAGAGCTGTTAGAGTTGACCAAAAGCATGATCCATAAAAGAAAATTAATAAATTGGGCATCATCAAATTAAAACTTTTGTTTTGCAAAATACCCTGTTAATACCTTTAGTGAGGAGGGCACTTGTAATGAGCACTGGTATTGTATGTAAACGATGAACCACTGAGTTCTATTCCTGAAACCAATATTGTGCTGTCTGTTAACTAACTAGAATTTAAATAAAAATTTGAAAAAAAAATCCACAAAAATACCCTGTTAAAGGATGAAAAAGACAAGCTGCAGTTGTGAGTGAAAATAATTGCAAACCATATATCTGACAAACAACTGGTATCTGGCTTTGTTATTTCGCTTTCTCTTGCCTTATTTAGTCTAGATTAATTATACCACTTGACAAGTTTGTTACAGGGATATATGAGGTGACATATGTAAATGATGCAAAACAACATTTGCTGAGTATCAAATACTTTATATATGGCAATGGTTTTAATTTCCTCAGCAACATACTTTAAATCAGAACACTGATCTTCGTGAGAGGTAAGGGATTTGCTCAAGCTCTTAAATTCCAGAACTAGCACTAAACCATGATCTCTGACCATGAAGTCCATGCTGTTTACATCCATAGTTTTGTAAATTAGAATGATTCTTCCGGAAGCGATTCAGGAATTCTTTAAAGGTAGAAAGTCAACTTCCTAAGACTATATGCACAATTTAGTAATAATAGGAAATTAGAATAGTATGAAAATCATCTATAACTACTTAGTATAAAAGAATATTTCAGAGTTGCTTGTGTGCTATTTTGACTAGTTCTTCATGGTTCTTCCTATCCAAGAAATAAGAAACATGAGGGAAACTAAATATTTTCTCCTGGCCTCAAAAATCTTATCAGAAATACTGGGGTAATAGGACAGCATAGCAATGGTCAAACAGTTCTGAGTCTGCTAAGCTATTCAACACAGGAGATCACAGTGGAATTCCTATGAATAATGTTGACATGATACCAGAGACAAACCTAAGACACAGATTGGAACACCTGGGTGGCTCAGTCGTTAAGCGTCTGCCTTCCGCTCAGGCCATGATCCCAGGGTCCTGGGATGGAGCCCCCTGCTCAGCAGGAAGCCTGCTTCTCCCTCTCCCACTCCCCCTGCTTGTGCTCCCTCTCTCACTCTCTATCTCTCTGTCAAATAAATAAATAAAATCTTAAAAAAAAAAAAAGACTTAGATTGTGCGGATGACTGGAGAAAGTTGACGGCCACAGCAAATAATTACTTATCTAATCTTGCTCCCATGGAATAAGAACATTTCAACTTTTATTATAATCAGGATAGATCCTCCACTGTGGGTATGGGTGAACAACTCCGGCTTTAGTGGCCTGGAAATCTACCTAACAACAAGAAAACATGATCATGACAAAGGATGATTCACTAAATAAAAAATAGTAACTGGGATCAATGTCTATATCAATAGCATAATGTGGCAGACAATTATCCACAGAAATTAAGGCTTGTACATCAATTTTAAAAAACCCACAAAATTTATCAGTTTCCACAGCAAAATTTTTACCCCAGGCACTGGTAAAGCTCCAAAGTTTGTGGGATTTAAGTGGGGTGCTTTCCTTAGGGACTATACTTTGAATCATGATTAACACAGAGCACTGAGCTTTCATATAATGATCTGTCTTAAAAGGGTGAGTTGAAAAATAACCTGCAAAGTACCTTCTTAAGAACTTGAAGAGTATAAGTATTTCCCATCGCTGTTGTTGGTGTTGGTGCTGGTGCTGTAGGTGGTGGTAGGTAAGCAGTACACTTATCGATAGAGGTATAACTCTTGCTTTGATTAGGTATGTATGTTGGTCATAGATATTCATAACTGAAAATTGCAACTTCAAAAATAACTAAAATGAGAATACTTCCATGATTTTCACTTTCCAAGATAAGTTTGATTAACAAGTAGATAACATCTCAGATTTACAAGAAACTGCTAATTACAGGATTCTCAAACTTCTTGGTTGGCTTCTTCTATTGGTATTCTGTTGATCAGAACTTGCAGCTTTTCAGCCTGTTTACATAATATATAGTTGATGTTTACAAAGGGAAATCAGAGCAGAGGTTCAGTGGCCTTCTCAAAATCAATGTAAAAATAATATTAATTAAATTATAATTTAAATTTTATAATATTTATAAATTTATAAATATTTACTTATATTTATAAAGTTATTTATAATATGTATAAAGTAATATTTATTTATATATAAATATAAATATATAAATATAAAATAATATTTACAATAATATTTATAAATTTATAAATATTAATTAAATTATAATTAAAATATAATTAATTAAATAATAAATGCCCAAGGAAAACAACTCAGAGTCCAAGAGATGGGCAGTGAAAATCTCTCTTCATTCCTCAGTCCCAGTCCCCTCTTTTCCTTCTCCGGAGGCAGCCTCCTGTATATTCTTCTAAAGAATTCTATTCCTGCGTAAGAAGATCTACATATATATACACACACATTCAAAAGGACGTGTGAAATGCTATTTATTCTTGTTACTGACTGCCTATTCAAACTTGCTCTGAAAAGCTGTTTCTTTCCTGCATTTGGAGAAAATTTAAGGCAAGTTCTATTATTTTTCTAGTTGATCTTAGATAAGTCCTCCAGTTGCTTCTAGGCAGAAAAATATCTTAGTTGTGTAATTACATGCTCAGCGCAATGCAATAAGAAACAGGAAAAAAAAATGCCGTGAACTTTATTTAAAGTTCTATGTTCTCTCCACACGTATCTCCGTCTGCCTAGGCTGTCTGCTTGCTGTAGGAGGTGGCTAGGGTGGGCTTCCTCTTCCTCAGTTTCCCCACAGCTGCTTCTCCCCCTGCTCGCTAGGCTGCCAAGTTGTGAAACAGGCACCAGTCCAGTATGTTCTCAAACACCAGAAGCCCAGTACTAAGCTCCTCCAAAGTGCCCCATTACAAGGTCATTTTCTAGCTAAGCTGGAGATAAGGGAAAATCACCTCTCCTGCCCCCTCAATGATGAGGTTGGGGTGGGGGAGGCTCCCGGCATACCCTCTCAGTCTCTCCTGTCTTTTAGGTTGAGGGGAGGGGTTAAAAAAATACGGAATCATGTTTCGTAAACTTCTTTGCAATTCCTGGCATGGGTAGCCTAGCAATTTACCTAATATGGAGTTAGCTGGTACTTCCTGTTTGGGGGCTTCAGCTGAAAATAAGACAGAAATAGTCACACACACACACACACATTATTATTACATATAGTATATAAGTAGTATAGTATATATTACACTATAGTGCAATATATAATAGTAAATATTCTAATGTCATGTATGTATGTGTGTATATAAGAGAAAATGAGAGAGAGAAATGGGGTGGGAGAGAGAGAGAGAAAGAGAGCTTTATCCTTTTTCTTGAAATTATTTTAGGTATCACATCAAGGAACCAAATATACTCATCATAATTTTTAAGTTTTATTACTTTTTTTTTAAAGATTTACTTATTTATCTGACAGAGGGAGAGAGTGAGAGTGGGAACACAAGCAGGGGGAGTGGAAGAGGGAGATGCAGGCTTTCCGCCCAGCAGGGAGCCTGATGCGGGGTTCGATTCCAGGACCTTGGGATCATGACCCGAGCCGCTGGCAGACGTCCAACGACTGAGCCACCCAGGTGCCCCAAGTTTTATTACATACAAGCATTGATTGCCCACTGGTATGTATGGTTATTTTATAAGAATAATCATATTTGATTAATCAAATCACCCATTTCCCAACTTTTGCCTTACTAAGAAAGTCCCTGGGGAAAGCAATCTTTCCAGATCATAAAGGCAAGCTTCACAGGGAAAGGCTGCCTGCCCCCCAACTCTTTTTTTTTTTTTTTTTCTTTCTGGAATGAACATGCAGGAAGACATAAACCATCAAGATAAAAGCCCCATTCTAAGCATGGATAAGTAGCAGAAAGAGGTGTGTCGGGACATTACTATCTTCTTTAAGTCATGCACTAACCCAGATGCTTGCCTCCAGACTTTCTGTTTTGGGAGGGGAAAAAATGAACAATACTGGTTTATTGCAATGCCGTAGATATGTTTATCTGCAATCTGTTTTCTTTTACTCTTGGCTTCAGAGCAGCAGACCTGACCACTGCCTCCCACAAAGCTCATAAAGCTATAAATATTTTATATTGATGCTTATATAGAGAGAAAACATATGATTTCTTTTTCTGTTTGAAGAGGATTTGTTTTAAATAAAAAGGGAATTAATCTCATACATAATATGAACAGTGCTCTAGGGCAGTAGATAAAAATGTAACTCACTTTTTTCTGTAGCTGCATTATAGTCCATGGTACACATTTGCCATAATTCATTTAGGCAATCTCTTGGACGAACATTCAGGTTAATTCATTTTTTCTAATTTCTTTTTTTTTTTTTAACATTATAAGCAATACTGTGATAAATATTTTTAGTACTGATGCTTTTACTTTTGTGGGCTAGACGCTGAAGAGGGGAGTTTCTGTGACACAGGTAATGTGCATTTTTATTTTTAGATATGTTACCAACAATTTATGCACCTACCGTAGAGCATAAGGCACACATTTTCTCACACTCCCATCTTATTTGCCAAGGTATATGAAATGTCACCACTCTTTTTTTTTTTTTAAGATTTTATCTATTTATTTGAGAGCGAGTGCATGAGCCGGGGTGGGGGGCAGTGGGAGAAGCAGACTTCCCGCTGATCAGGGAGCCCAGTGGGGCTCCATCCCAGGACCCTGGGCTCACAACCTGAACCGAAGGCAGACACTTAACCAACTGAGTCACCTAGGTGCCCTGAAACGTCCCCATTCTTTGTATCTACATATATCTCCCATAATATAAATTCCATGAGAGCCAAAATCTTATCTTTTTCACAGCTATCTCCCTAGCATAAGGAGAATATATATTTCTATCCCGAACAACTAAGACGATATCTTATCTCTGGGTGTATTCTTTTTAAACACATACATATACCCTAAGAATAATAATGTAATTACCCTTCAGTATTCATGTGCCATAAGATTATTTATTATCTTGTCTTTGACTAGCTAGGAGAAGAATAGCTAGGAATAGAATTATTTTAAGACTTATTTGGTGGTGGTGAGGTAAGAAAGATGGAAATCTTTGGAAACATGAGAAACAGCTCAAGAAGGAAAGGTCTGGTTGGAGAATATAGCAGGAGCTTCCAACTCTTTTGGTGGCCATGTGAATAGGCAGCCCTCCTGAGCCGAGACAGGACTACAAGGGGAGAAAAGAGTAAGTGGGGCAAGCATGCAGAGCCCTGCACCTCCAGGGCAAACTCAAGGGGCTCAAAAAACTCAGTAATCAACATAATATTTTCATGAAACATCTTTAAGCCAATCAAAATTAATATCAAAAGGTCCATAAGGAACAAACTATGAACATTTTAAATAAAGACAGGAAGAGCAGAAGCGCTGATTACTCACCATCTACTCAGAGTGAGTCTAGAAGTGACCCCCTGCTTCCTTACATACTAAACTGGTGACTTTCCCTTCATCCTATTCTCTATCTGCCTGTTGTTTCTGGTCCTTCCTCCCCAACAAGGACGTCTTAGGAAGACACCAATGAAACTGAATATACTTTGGGGGGAGCGGCACACGGAGGGCTAGAGAAAGAATCTTAAGCAGGCCAGGAGCCTCGATCTCCCAACCTTGAGATCATGACCTGAGCTGAAATCAAGAGTTGGTTGCTCAACTGACTGAGCCACCCAGGTGTTCCATGAATATATACATATGCATATATATATATATGCGCAAATATATATATACACATAATTTTTTATATACAGGGCCAGATTTTAATATGGCTTAGTACTCCACCAAACTGATTATACCCTAAGCATGAGGCTATATATCCTATTTCTTTGTCACTGAAATATGAACATGTCTGCAATATGAACTATCTGAAATCCAAACATATATTTCAAATGTTCTTTCAACTTGCACAACACAGTGTTCCTTAACTTACGCACATGGCAGTAATCTGTTATATTTAGAACATATGGCTGCATTTGATATATCAAATGTCTTTTGCAAGTGAAGTCATCATCCCAGTTTTATGGAAACTTGTCTGCAATACAACATAGGGGAAAAAGGAAAAACAAAGATTTTCCTCTCATTATTCATTAGATTTTTTTTTCATATTCACATCAATATGAGTTGCTCTTAAAATTATTTTTTTCTAAAATAACTCAAGTAGTTAAAATAATCTTAAATAACTTATAAACAGCCATCAAAGTGTGTTATTCACAGTGGGAAAGTAAATTGTTAGCACCTTTCAGGAGAGTACTTTGGTGATTTGGTTCAGCCTTCTAAAGGCCCATTACTTCTGACCTTGAAGAAATAACAGTTCAAAGGGAGTGACTCGATGTAATTTCAGAAATTAAAATATGTATCCATCTCTATATATACTTTGTATATATTTGTATTGTATTTACACACACACACACACACACACACAACTTGTAAAGATGACCATAGGTTGACTGCTGTCCGCTCCCAGGAAAAAATTTAGCTTTGCCCAGGTGGGGCCAGAGACTCACTTCTCATGCACCATTACCCCCAGGAGCAGATCTAAGTTCCTGCTCTCTTATCAGGATACTTAAAGATCCCCGAACTGCTGAACTGCCTATAGGATCAGTCCTTCTTCCCGGACTGCTAGTCTGTGAATCTTTCTACCCAGGTCCCTGGTTCTGCACCAGCAACACGTTTCCCTTCTCTTTCCAATTAGTGCTTCTTCTTCCCTTTCTCTCCTGCATTTGAGTTGCCACTCCGCCTCTTCCTCTCCTTCCTCTATTTGATATAGTCATGTGTGAGAGGGAAAAAGCCCTGAATAATGGCCTTCACTTCGGGGTTACAGGAATCCAATCATTGTTTATCCTTCAGTAAAGTCCGAGGTGGAGAAAATGGTCCCAGGACAAAAGTGAAAGAGGGGAAGAGGGAAAAATGTGAAGAATAACTTGCTTGGCACCTGGCAATATAATCTTTGTTATTTGTAGTAGGAAATTGGTGATTGTAAATAGTAAACATTTGTAAGAGCAAATAGCACACGTACACACAATATCTAACAACAGGGGACTGTTTGAGTAAGTTGTAGTACATTTACATTAAAAAATCCAATGAAGGGCGCCTGGGTGGCTCAGTGGGTTGGGCCGCTGCCTTCGGCTCAGGTCGTGATCTCAGGGTCCTGGGATCGAGTCCCGCATCGGGCTCTCTGCTTGGCGGGGAGCCTGCTTCCCTCCCTCTCTCTGCCTGCCTCTCTGTCTACTTGTGATCTCTCTCTGTCAAATAAATAAATAAAATCTTTAAAAAAAAAAATCCAATGAAAGCATTAAAATAAAATTTATAAAATAATAAAATGCTTTTGAAATAAAGATATGTTTAAACACCAAGATGAAAAAAACCTTGCAGAAACTACATGATCTAATAGGAAATAGATACACACAAAGACACAGAAAAACCCAGGAAGGAAGTACGATTAAAATGTTGACAAAAGTTGAAAGCAGGTGATGACATTATTGGCATTTTTCTATTTTCTTTTCTTTTCTTTTCTTTTTTTTTTTAAGATTTTATTTATTTATTTGACACAGAGAGAGCACAAGGAGAGGGACCAGCAGGCAGAGGCAGAGGGAGAAGGAGGCTTGCTGAGCAGGGACCCCAGGGTAGGACTCAATCCCAGGATCCTGAGCCCATGACCCAAGCTGAAGGCAGCTGCTTAACGGACTGAGCCATTCAGGCATCCTATTGGCATTTTTCTTCCCTGCAATTTCTAATTTATCTTTATTGGATGTGTCTTTACTCTTTCTTCCTTTTACAAATCAGAATAAGATTTAACTTAGAAGAGGTTCAGAAAAAAGCTAAGATATTACCAGAATCTCAATAGATGCCTCATATATTATTCCATCGGAGAGTCAATACCTGCTAAATATATCGGATCACGTAGTAAAATTCTAACCCAAAGTAGAATTCTGGCCTACAACTTGGGCTGACAATGCAACAACCACAACAGAAGAGTTGCAGAGGTATCACAAGAAGACAGGTAGCAGGAAGAGGACCAACCTGGCAGGCACAATTCATGTCCAACCTGTCTGCTCTACATCAATGGGAGAATAAACAGAATATTAGACTTGTGCCCACAATGAACTACAGAGAAAGTGATGCCCTTGGCAGAGGAGTTTCTTCTTTTATAGACTCATGACTCCATGACTCATTGAGCCCAGCAGTAATCAGAACATGAAATCTTTGACGTGGGCTGAAGATTTGGGACCCAAGTTTATCCTTTATATTGTAATGACCATATCTTCTATGTAAAGGCTTGTATGCCACATAAATTTTGCATATGATTTTTGAGGTGATGGTCAACTATGGCAGAACTATGAACAGAGAAATTATGCCATATGGAAAAGTAACTGCTGACAGCAAAGAATAAATGTGAAGGGTCAGAGTGGGGGAATTGGAATTGTCAAGAGAAAAATGTTGAGACACTGAGCAAATTGGCTGAAGTGGTGGTGGAAAGAGTAATCTATAGGAGAGACATTTTGGATGTAAAACGAACTGAACGCATACGTGGAAAATAAAAGAAAATGAGAAATCTTCTAGAACAACTCTAGTGGAAACAATACAGATAGTAGCATCCTTTTCTAAATGTGAAGGAAAGAAGGTTTTTGTGGGAGAATGATGAATCCAGTTTTGAAAGGCCTCTTACCAACTGTTTGATATATGACAATGGAACTCAGGGCAAACAACTAGCTAGATATACAGATGTTGGAGTCAATAAACACGTGGTAGGTTGAAACCACAGACATCAGTGAGATTGCCTTGAGACATTGTTGAGAATGAGATGAGAGTGGTTTGGACCTTGACGGAAACCAGTATTTTAGGAGTTGACATATTAGAGAAACTTTGCCAAGGCAAAGGAAGAGAGACATTTTCAAAGGTAGGGAGAAGGTCTGGAAAGAGTAGTTTGGTAGAAATCATACCAGAGAATCCCAATTAGTGTTGAACCATGAAGAGAACTCCAATAAGAAAAAAATCATTCCAATTGATCTGAGAACAAAGAAGCTATGAGTGACATTAGTGAGAACATATTTGTGGGGTAAACTGAAAACTAGTTTGCTCTGGGGTGTGCAGCTGAGGAAATGGAGTCTGTAAGTTCTTTTCAAAAACTGTAATTTAATATTGAATACATGCAAGATGATATTGATAACATTTTTCTAAAATTTAAAGAATAAAACAAAATAAACAGCCAGGTATCCATCACTCAGTTCAGTACATTACCAGAAGCTTTGAGGAATTTCCCCTCCTTTGACACCCCAATTTTATCCCTCCTACTCCTCACCCAGAGATAGCTTTGTGTTTGCAATTCTTTTGTTTGTCTGTATAGTTTTTATCATCAGTGGATCTGCTTTAAATATTTATTTTCCAAATGTCAGCCCTGGACTTGTGCAGTGAACAACTTATGTGACTGTTCAAGGTAGTCCTAGTTATATATTGTTTAGTTTTGATGTTTTGGAACTTTTTATAAGTGGAGTCATGCTATATTTATTTTCATCTGTGATGAGCTTAACTATTTAACTTTAGGTTTCTGAGATTTACCCATTTTGAATATAATAATTGTAGTTTACTTTTATGTTATATAGTATTATCTTTTATGGGAGGTAATCAATAGGGTAATCTTCTTCTTGTTCAACATTTGCATTGTTTCTCACTATTGGCTATTTCAAATAGAAATGGAATGGTTGGGTCATCTTCAACTTTATTAGAGTGTCAAATATTTTTTCAAAGAAATTATTTTCACTTACTAGAAATTTATCATCAGCAACACTTGATATTGTGAGACTTAAACTTCTGCTCATCCGATGTATGTAAAATGATATTTTTTGGTGTGGTTCTAATCTACATCTCCCTGACCACTGGTGAATTGGAACATGCCTTAATATATTTACTGGTCATTTGTATTTTGTCTGCTATGACATACCTGTTCAGGAGTTATTCATCTGTTTTTAAATGATTTTCCAGTTTGTGGTCCAACTTTTCACTTTCCTTTTTGTTATCATTTGATAAATATAATTTCTTAACTTCAATGTGGTCATTTTTATGTGTTGTTCATTTTAAAATCTGGTTGAAGAGATACTTCTCAACCCTGATGTTATAGATATATTATCTTTATTTTATTGATTTTTTCACATTTTAGTCTTTAATTCATCCGGAGTTGATTTTTGTGGATAGTGTGAGATAAAGATCCATTTTCCATGTGTTTCCTTATGACTAATAAATCATTTTTCTCCATACTATGGGCAGCTGAGACCAATGCAGGTGACATTCTGTACCACGAATAGTTGCATTTCTGGATTTCCTGAAAGCCACCTTCCTGCCTCTAATATTAGTCAAGAGTAAAAACTTGAATTTGCTAACAATAATCTAGAAGATTCTAAAATTTTTCCCAAACAATGGAGCAAAAAAGACAGCTGGGGACAGCACAGAAGGGTATGCAAGCTTCAGGAGATGACAGGACATTAAGGTTTATAGACTAGGTGATTAGAATAATGCACTATAGAGTCCAGATTGGACAGGAGGGTGGTGTCTGTTCACACATGCACACGTGAGCACACGTGGGTACACACAGAAACAACCCTCAACATTCTCATTTTGGTTTTTGAACATTGTTTAGCAAATATTAATATTCCTCAAATTGTCTTTTGCATAGTGAATTTGAATTTCAATGCATCAGAAAAGAGGAGACTTCAACCTCTAGTTCAAAAAGTGGAAGGCAAAGATCGCTAGAATTGATAGCACTTAGAAATATATGAAGATCAGTCTATTTCTTTTTTTTTTAAGATTTTATTTATTTATTTGACAGAGAGAGAGATCACAAGTAGGCAGAGAAGCAGGCAGAGAGAGAGGGGAAAGCATGCTCCCCACTGTGCAGAGAGCCTGATGTAGGGCTCCATCCCAGGACCCTGAGATCAATGACGTTAGCCGAAGGCAGAGGCTTTAACCCACTGAGCCACCCAGGTGACCCAAGATCAGTCTATTTGATTCAGGGACTTAAATTACATGAATTATGCAGTTCATCTTTAAAACAGAAACAATAGCATTTCTACCTGATAGTGATATTATTATGTTTAAATAAGATGATGCTACATCCAAGTGCTTAAAAGAGCAATAAGCACATTGGGAATGTTCAATAAATTTTAGCCATTATTATGATTATCTAGCGCCCTGTCATCTTTGGGAGAGGATCAGGAAGACGGACTAGTCCACACATCCTAATGAGATAAAACACACTATTTTTCCTGAGCCTGCCTTCACCTCCTCATCTTCCGACACTCACACGGTATCTATTTTATGTTTGTGGGAAGTTTTCATGTATAACACGCCAACATATAGCACTTAGGATCGTAAAAGAATATTCCGTAGAGCAGTGATAACATTGCTGTAACACAGGGTCCTCAAACTAACAGTTATTAGCATCACCTGGGAACTCGGGAGAAATGTGTATTTGGGAACCTCCCCCTAGAGCTACTAAAACAGAAACTCTGGAGGGTGGTGCTCAGCATACCGTATTTTAGCAAATGCCTCAGTTCATTCTGACGCATGCTAAAATTTGAGAACCACTCTTTAGGGTGTCCTTCTGGGTCACAGTTGGAGAAAGAATTTACCGCATATGGGACACTTAGATTTCAATTAGCAGGATACTTGCAGAGGGGTGGGCAGGAAGTGAGCAGCTGAGGGATGGGGAAATGCTCAGAGACGAGCCAACAGTAAGCGGACATGCCCACCTGAAGTTCTAAAGGGCCAAAAAAGAAAGCACATTACGAGAGCCCTCAGAGAGCTGTCGTCTGAAGGAGGAACACTTGATGGGACCTGTCGTCATGGGAAATCCAGGTACAAAACACAGAGGACATAGGGAAGAAATACCCTAACTTCTCTCTTGAGACTCTATCCAAGCCCATAGAAACCAGTCAGCAAAGGAGCCCCCAGGGGAAGGCCGTTCTCAGGACTCAGCTTTCCAGTGTGGGGAGCGTGGCAGAGAAGGGCGGAGAACAGATCTGGCAGCTGGGTGCAGATGGAGAACCACCGGTGCATATACTGTGTAGCTTGTGCGAAGAGGAAGACAGAAACGGGAGCTGTGGCTGGAATTCGAAAGACAGATCAGGTGTCTCCTCCGTGTCTCCTTTTTCTATCTGCAGCTGTTAGAAGGACTGGAATAGCAGATGCTAGTCTCAGATGAGAAAATTTTGGCTTCACTGAACAAATGCCAAGTGCATATCATGTACTTGACATTATCCTAGGCACGAAGGAGTCAGCTGTGAAATAAAACAAAACTCTTAATCTCCTGAAGCTTAGGTGCCAGCCCAGGGAGACAGAAAATCAACAAGTATGTAATACTCCTTGTGGTGGATAAGCGCTCTGGAGGATAATGAAGTATAAGACACAAGAACAGAGAGCGATGATGGAGATTTTCATCTAAGCTGATCAGGAAAAACTTCGCTAAGGGACACTTGAACAGAGAATGGAAGGGAACGAAGGAGTGAGACTTGACGGTATCCGAGGACAGAGTTCTTAGGCAGACACAAGAGCAAGTGCACAGGTTCTCAGGTGAGAAGGAAAAGGACGAAGGAGGGTGGGCAGGAGACAATATCAAAGCTAGCAGGAGTCACCTCCATTGTATTCATAATTCCATGATGAAATCATTTTGTTTATGGTTGGTATCCAGGGTTAAGCCCTAAGCCTTCGTTCTGTAAAGAAATAAGGTTTTTTATTAGTTGCATATTTACAGCAATACAAATTCACTCCATAAGATCTCTTTCTTTCTGTAAATCTTTGTTGTTGTTACTGGTTTCTTATTTTGGGAGAGTGATAGGTCCCATCCAATAAATCCAATAATATTTCATATTTGAGAGTGTCTTAAAATTTAAGTAAAATTTAAAAAATTTTAGTATTAAGACTAACAGAACAGTTGCAAAGATATTGTAGAATTCTATTTCCATATTCCCCTCAACCAGTTTCTCTTGCTTTTAACATTTTATGTTACTGTAGGTCATACCTTAGTAACCAGCGTCTGTGCGTTTCTATTAACTAAACTCCACTGTATTTGGAATCTAATAGTCTTTCTGTAATTTCCCTTTTCTATTCCAGGATCCCATCCAAGATACTACATTACATTTAGTTTTCATGTCTCATTAGCATCCCCTGGTCTGTGATAGCTTTCTAGATTTTCCTAGTTTCTCATAACCTTGACAGTTGGGAGAAGTATTGGTCAGTTAATCTGGAAAGTACCCCTCAAAGGGATTTGTTTGATATTTTCTTCATGGTTAGATTGGGGTGATGGGTTTCAGGGAAGAACACCACAGAAGTAAAGTGCCATTCTTATCAAATAATATTAAGCATACATACAATCAACAGGACACATTTTTTGGATGAATTAAACAAGGAATTTACAATTGAAAATTTGCAGATGGGATAAGCACCACAAAAATATTTGGAAGTGCCAGGGGAAATTGGGTATTTTTGCAATAAAACAAAAGGATATATTTCTGTACTTTGCACACACACACACACACACACACACACACACGAAAAAGAGATATTTTTGTACTTTACATATGTATGCATAGGTATGTTTTTAAAAGTAAAAACTGACCACAAGATGTCACTGTTAACTAATGTTTGAGCAAGAAAGTTGCCTCAAAGAGCAGTTAGGTTTTGCAGGGCCTATGTGGTTAGAAACCATTATTTTAAAAATCTTGGTAATAATTAACCCCCCAAATGTTTCAGTTTTGCAAAACCACTAGAATGTTTTGAGTTTGGGATGTTACATTTTTTTTCTTTGAGTTTCACAAAATATTTTTTCTTGAATTCACACCCAAGTATGTTTATTTGGAAATTTAATTTAAAACAATATGGTTTGCTAATGAAGTTGAATGCTCTATTCTTAAATAGAGAACAAATCCACAGAAATCACTCCGAGTTTATATTACCCTTTTGACCAGCAACAATAGCATTATTCTCACTAATGAACATTTCCTCGAGAAAAAATTCAATAGAAGATGAAAGAAGAGCATCATACAAGATGCTTTACATAACTAGAACTGGTCTCATCCCCAAACAATAACTGAGAAATAAAATTATTAAATTTGCATTGCTTACTTTTCCACTACAAAATTTATAAAATGACTCTGCAGGTAGAGTGGGAAGAAGTCTATTTTTAACCCTCTGCTTCCAGCATATCTATATTTAAACTTTCCTGGATAGAACAGTTTTGATTTCCAAAGCAGATCCTGTAACTCTGGCTCTCTGATGGTTTTGCTGTTTCCTCACCCTGCTTTCTTTCTTTTTTTTTTTTTTTTTTTGCTTTTGAAGATTTTATTTATTTGACAGAGATCACAAGTAGGCAGAGAGCAGGCAGAGAGAGGACAAAGGCAGAGGCTTTAACCCACTGAGCCACTCCAGCACCCCTCACCCTGCTTTCTCTAGAGTCCTTTCTCCTCTCGGTTTTCTTCTGCCCCTGACAGTACCTTTCACTTTTTCCATTCTTTGTGAATTTATGGTAGCCTTGTCCATTGTTGAATAATAATAATGACTAGAAAGTTCTTCCTAGTTGAGCCAGCCACTTCTTTATAGCTTTTACCCACTGGTCCTACTTGTGTCCTTGGGAGCCACACAAAGCTAAATCTTTTCCTGTTTCTACATAACAGAATTCCAAACACTTTGTAACAATTGTCATTTACTTCCCTAAGCTTCTCTTTCCTTTTCTTGAACTCACCCAGACTTTCTGGCCATTTTAATATTAGTATTACTTTTAGATCCCCATCATCCTGCTACTCTCCTCTGATACTATAGACTTACAACAGTCTTAAAATTGGACGCCCAGAATGGAAATTTAAGATGGCAGACCTAGCTGGAGGAGCCCAGAAGGCATTGGGACCATTTGGGTAGCCTAATGACATCATTCACTTTCTTACTTTATCAATCCTTTGTAAACCCTGTGCTAATGGAATACTGCCACCTAGGTTCCTAGTGGTCTGCTCTGTGTGTGTGTTGTGTGTGTGTGTGTGTGTGTGTGTGTGTGCGCGCGTGCGTCTGACCCCCGTCTACCTCTCTAGCCTTATTCTGAACCTTTATGCTTCTTACATCTAGGCTATGGGTGACTAAGTAGAAGACATCTATCCTCTCAGCTTCATTTCCTCTTTTAACAGCACAGGCCACGATGTGTATGTTTGAGGTACAATTATACCTCTCTCTATATGTATATCTCTGTGTGTGTATGTGCGTGTGTGTTTTCAATGAGTTCTTTTTATTTTTATTTTTTAAAATATTTTATTTATTTATTTCACACAGAGAGAGACAGAGACAGAGCACAAGCAGGGAGGAGCAGCAGAGGGAGAAGCAGACTGAGCAAGGAAAGCCCGATGTAGGACTTGATCCCAGGACCCTGGGATCATGCCCTGAGCCGGAGGCAGCTGGTTAACGGACTGAGCCACCCAGGCGCCCCTCTTCAATAAGTTCTTATATAATTTATGTAGAATCCTTTCTATGGGATTATCAGTAATACAGAAAAGGGAAAAGTCGTATTTGTAGATTTCTTGTAATAATGTAGCCAAAGCAGGCCAGCTGGAACTGGACTTGAAATCCCACATGTTTGAACTGTCATCTCGATTTAAATAAACCTATGAATTAATGAACCCTTTGGAATAGAACACCTAGGCTTGATGGCTATCAGTAAACAGAAAACGATGGGACAGTAGGATAACGAAGTGGCTTTGAATGTAAGAATAAGAAACAGATGGACTGGTGTCAGGTCTTCCGTTTCCCATTTCCCAGCAATGATACACTGAGCAGCTTTCGTATTTGGTTTGATCTACTCCGTGTCACTGGAAGCGTTGACGGAGGTGAGGTATATAGGCTCTTAGAATGGCACCTGCTCTATAGAGGGCACTCGGTAAAATATAGCTGTTATGATTAATAAACAGTTCTTAAATAGTCCGTACTTTCTGTGTACATAGAATTGACATATATTTAAAGAAGCACACTGACGGGTTTACAGTGATACCAGAATTCATGGCCCCCTCTGTAATCCAGTTACTGGTTATGAGAAAGCCATCAAGAACTGGAGAATTGGCTTCCTGGGATGGGTTAGAACTATCTCACACAGGACTGATTTTTAACTGAAGCTGGATCAGCAATCTAACCGACTGACCTTCCTCCTTTCGTTAGTGTGGTGACAGTAGCATTTAGCTCTGGTTGGTTTGACCACCAAATATGAGTCTGCATAGGGTTCTAAGAGAGAAGGTAGCTAAATCTCCTTCATTTCTCCCCTCACTACCTTTTTAAATTCTGGATCTTCTTTTTCACTTGGGGCTCTCCAAAAACAGAAACTTCCTGGAAGAAAATGAAAACCTTCATATAATATACCACACTTCATTCCCGCAGTCTTTCAGAAAATGACTCCAAGGAAATCAAGACCTCTACATTGGTTCCTTTAAATAAAGACAGTTTGGAGAATTTCAAAAGGCTTTCCGCATTACCTCATTTCCATCCGCTGGGTGCCTTTAAGTAGCTAGCTCAGCAGGAAATCAGATGATAAATGTCTCAATATTGTATTATAAACTGAAGATTCACTGACTTTCCTCCCATGTCCACTACCCATCATTCTCAATCTCTCCACAGGAAACTGTCATCTGGGCAAGGGTCTTACAATATCTTGCCGCAACATAATTTGATTCAGGCACAGTGACAATTTCGTCTTCACTGACAATCTAGTGATTTCTTTCCACTGATTGCTGTCAAAATGGTGATACCAGTCTATGTCATAATTACAATATAGATATGCTATTATGAATTATGTGTATTATTATCGAGAAAGCAGACTGAGCCATATGCACTTACAGGCTCTGTGGTACTACCAAGTTTAAATTAGGCAATGTTAGAAAATTCATGAATTCTCTTTAGCAATTTACTAAAGAAGTTCTGTATTCACAAGTATATTGTCAAGTTATTTATACAGATATCCAGACCAGGGATCTACAAGATCTATAATTTTCCCCTACTTTTCTTTTGACTTTATTTAAAGGACAATTTTATCATATATAAAGCCAAAATGGTTTTTTGTTTTTGTTTTTGTTTTGTTTTGTTTTGCATTGATACTTTGCACTGAAAGATAGGTTCTTAAGTCAGGGAATTTCAAATATGGATTCATAGTCCCCTTCCTCTCCAGTCTGTGAGAACAATTTTTCCCTTTGAAAGGAATCTGTACATTAACTTGAGAAGTAATACTTTCAGAGTACATTTATAAGCAACAAGCGCAATCTCATTAAGTATCTTTAATTTAATTTCAATGATATTGATTTTATCTGAAGGACACATTATTCTTAATTTTTCAGATGCACAAGACTGAAAACAAATTACTGTAAACCCCACTCTCTGGTCTTTTTCCTCAAGGATAGTTGAGGTCAGCAATGATGTATGTTCGAGGACATGGTCAGCAAGGAGTGTAAAAGGTCCTCTAAAAGCCATCCCCTCGGGGCGCCTGGGTGGCTCAGTGGGTTAAAGCCTCTGCTTTCGGCTCAGGTCATGATCTCAGGGTCCTGAGATGGAGCCCCACATCGGTCTCTCTGCTCGGCAGGGAGTCTGCTTCCCTTCTCTCTCTGCCTGCCTCTCTGCCTAGTTGTGATCTCTATCTGTCAAATAAATAAGTGAAAAATCTTAAAAAAAATAATAAAAGCCATCCCCTTCACTTGTCTTCTTATAACGGGAGACGTGGGGGGAATTGTCCACCAACATGGTAGCTGGCTCTCAGTCTGTGTGTCCTCACTGGCACTCAGCACATTCTGAGCCTTGGGACAGAATCTCTGTGGGAGCTTGTGGAAGTTCATCACTCAGCCATGTGGTTATAGACCACAAACGTTCCAGGAAAACATCACAGAGAGGGGGCCTGTTGGGTACATGGCCCCAGATTCTCAGTCGGTCCTCTTTGACACAAGTGAAATAATACGGGCTCTAAAACATGTTGCCTTTGCAATTCAAGGGATCACTAAACCATTTATATTGTGATGTTAACTCAGCTTCGAAACTTGGTCATTGAATACCAGGAACAGCGTACTGACTTAAAACTGGAAGACAGATTTAGCTTGACTTCATGTTTGTTCTGTATAAGATAGAGAAACAAAAGAACTACAAACTTTGACATATGGATATAAAATGGGTAATCACATCACAACTTACTTATAAGTGATAAATTTGTGGGAACATGAAGGGTTATGATGATTAATTTCATGTGCGCATGCCTCTGCAATGTTACAAAACTCACACGATTTTCCAAAGAAAAGCATATTTTTCCTCCTGCTGAGCAGATCCCTCTGATTCTGCTCATTTATGCACTATGGACATCAGTAGGGAATCTGGCTGAGGGACTCTCTGCTATTAATGACTTTGGATCAGGATGTTTCCTTGAAATTGATCTTGGAACTGGAAATAATCTTCAGTTAATGTCTTGAGTTTAGATGACTTATTGGATTTGGAATGGCTCATTTTAATGTGCAGTTCTAGATGACTCCCATGGATCATCATTAAAAGCTGTATATTAAAACTCTGTTACTCAACACTATCTATTACATGACATGGATTAGAAGCCCTTCAATGAAGTAAAATGGATGGGCTATGGATCTATTTCTACATCAAAACGTAGGCACTGAACTACGTAAGGCTGGCAGCTAGTCACTGATCTTGTCTTCGTTACTGCCCTCTTACCCCCAGGGATTACATAGACAAATGTAGTTTCAAGTCCCTTCCCCCTTCCCGTCCATCTGCCACATAGTCACTTTTCACCAGCACTTAATTCTCTATCAAAATATTTTTCCAGGATGAGAAAAGAACCAACTTCCAGGCAAGAGAAAAAAGAGAATGAGTGATTCTAGTTAATGACTTCCAGATAAGAATTTGCTTATTTTCCTAATGGCCTACTGTGTCCTGCTAAGCTATCCTGTCACAAACAGAACAGATAACTTTAATGGGAGAACCGCCTCAGGATCTTGGGACAGAGCCACAGCACCTCTGGCTACATAAAATATTTTTTTAAATAAATAAATTAATGGGAGCAGCAAACAAGTGGAATCTAAGAATAATATAACCAAGTCTTCAGGCAAAATATTTTTACAACATGTGAAATTAATAAAAGTAAAATCTCTGAAGGCTACATGCACAACTTTTTGTCTACCATGAAAAAACATGTTCTGTTCCTAGGCGATGGTGTGGAGAAAGATGTGAATGTAGGGAGAATGTATTTGTTCACTCGAAGGCTGGATTGAGAATTCCAGGCTAGCTTTGCATCACGCAGACATCCTTCTGCTCTTTTCCACCATAACGATCTGAGATACGTCTCCCAGAGTAGCCACTAATATGAAACCCCCCGCTAAACAAAATGTAAACGCTAAACAAATAGTTAATGATGGTTTTTAGTTCACCACAGTGGTCTGGCCACATCAAACATGAAGGAGTAGGTGGTTTCCAGAACACTGTCGACTAACAGAAAACAATCTGTTGCTGAAAATAACATTGAGTGGTGGAGGGAGAGATCCCTAAATTGTTTCACCTTCATAAATAATAAATGAAATATAGAAAAACTATTAATAAAAAACACAATAGCAGATCAGGACTATCATTTAAGAAAACCATTCAGTATGTCCTACTATAATGAACAGTTAGAGAAAAAGAAAAATTGGTCACCATTTTCAGCACTACTCTAGCAGGGAGAGGACCGTACCTGCCTCCAGGAACATACTTAATTTTTGACTACTTTTATCAATCCGTGAATGATGCCCAGGAGGAAAAAGAGAAGTCCTACTTTAAGGAGATAGTGGATTTAATGTTTGCAAAATGGCTTGTTTGCCTAGAATTTTTTTTTAAATAAAGTACAAAGTATTATTATAGCATTTGTGGCATTTAAACCTATAATTAAAGTGACCAGATATTTTCCATAAACCCTCCTTTATATTTAGTCCTTTACAAAATTTTTGCAAGTTCGTAATTTGAAGCTAAAACTTTCCATGTTCTATATATTAGTAGTTTGGAATCACTTAAAAATTACTCAGACAAGTTTGAATTTTAGTGATTTGTCTGGGATAATTTGAAAGCCACTGATATGTCTGTGTAAGGCAAAAAGAATTCTATATTTTGGAGTAGACCTTAAAAGCATATGCAGCATGTTGGAAACCACAGGGAGCTTACATACAGTTGGAAAATAATAGTTTAATCATAATAATGTCATCACAGATTAAAACCATGATCTAAACATGTTCTGTTGCAAATTTTACTTTGGAAATGCATTCTTGATACTGGGATCAGTTCCTCCTCTCTCATGGGACTTACCACCTCATAAATTGGCTGTTTGAGTGCTGTACAGAAAACCTAGAATATAACATTTTCCTATTTTGAAAAAGACTGTATTTCTAGAAGTAGTATAGACTCCAGAATTTTCCATTATATCATACTTCTCTTCATCATTTAAGAAAAAAGTGAGCATGTAAACCTTTGAGATGAATTATGATCTTATAAATATATGCTATAAATTCAATCAGAGGTTAATTACAATATGTTAGCTTTTCCTCTTTAACACTTAGCCAATAGGCTTTATGAGACAGGGGGTACAGGATGAGGGCAGAGAAGAGGGAAATGAATAATCCCTTCGGTTTTACATATCATGTACACATTTCTTTCATATTTGTTTAAAATCTGGTATCCAGAAAGTGCAGCTAGCCAGGCTATTCCCTCTATGTTATAAATGAAAGGAAACAAACTGATGATGATTCATTTTTTTTTAATTCTCAGAGGTCTGGTAAAGATACTGGCGTATTTTGCACACCTAAGTTGAGAGCACAGGTCATTCATCACACATTTATTGAGAATATTCTATGTCCCGCTGGCTTAGGCAAAAGCAGCACCAAAGATTTAGACACAAATAGAAAGTTGTTTCAAGGAACTGAGGGGAACAGAAAGTAATTTCAATTCAGGTGTTGGAATGGTACCTTGAAAGTAAATTTTCAGGGTTTAGGGATAGCTGGAGAAGAAAGTTGTAACAGCTCTGGACAGTTGGCAAAGCCAGTTTCGAGGATGGTAAGCTATCCCCAAATTTCTCCAGTCAGTTTCCACATACTCTGAAATTTAATGAGGTCCTTGTTTCTCATTGTGTGGTCCATGGACTGGCATTGGCATTTTCTGGAAGTTTGTAGATATACAGAATTTGGGGGCCCCAATCCAGACCTACTAAATAAGAATCTGCATTTTTAAAGAGATTGCTAGGCAATTCATATGGATATTAAAGTTTGAGAATCACTGCCCTAGATTCTGTCTTCCAAATAACTTTCAAACCCAACAGAAGGCAGAAGTTTTTATTTCCTTCTGTGTTTGAAGTTTGGGAAGATCCCTCTCAAAGAGCACCTTGAATCATGTTTATTTCAAGCAGTGAGAATGGGCCCGAAATAACTCTTGATTCTGTGTGAACGCAAAAGATTCACAAGTTCCTGTTTGTCAGGGGCATTTCAGAGTGATAATAAGAAGCCCCGGGGTCTGAAGCCACAGGGGATTAGGACCGGGAAGGGGAAAGTAGTCAGGATGTGGGTCTTCTGACTGGGTGGGGATTGTGACATGACCATGACTATTGGCAACAGCAGCACAGGCTCTGGGCAGAAGGGAACAGATACATCAACAATGGAGACCAGAAAGGATCAAGAGGGCAGCTCACGGAACAGAAGTCCCTTCTATCTCAGTCTTAGAAGCTTTTCCTTATGCTCAGATACCCTCCAGGGAGGGTGAGAAAGAAGGGTGATGAGGAATGGGAGAATTAGCGCACGGGGAGAGCCTTTGATTTAGCCAGCTAACCTGACAGAGACTCAGTTCTAAACTGAGTTTATAAGTTACGTTTATAAGTTTTTTTCTCTATTAGAAGATAAGGGCTATGAGCAAAAACAATTCTTTTATGGAAAATGAAATTGTACTTCTGTACATCTAACTAATAATATGACAAATTTTAAACCACCATATAGGGGTGCCTGGGTGTATCAGTGGGTTAAGCCTCTGCCTTCCACTCAGGTCATGACCTCAGGGTCCTGGAATTGAGCCCCACATTGGGCTCTCTGCTCAGCGGGGAGCCTATTTCCCCACCCCCCACCCCTGCCTCTCTGCCTACTTGTGATCTCTCTCTCTCTCTGTCAAATAAATAAATAAAATCTTTAAACACACACACACACACACACACACACACACACACACACACACACACACACAATATAAACAAGAGGTATCTTTACTTAAAATCTTTCAGTGACTTCAAAGGGCACTTGAGTGGCTCAGTCAGTTAAGTGGCTGGCTCTTGGTTTCGACTCAGGTCATGATCTCAGGGTCATGAGATTGAGCCCCATGTTGGGCTCTGAGCTGGGCATGGAGCCTGCTTAAGATTCTCTCTCTCCCTCCCTCTCCTGCCACTTGCACGTTTGAAAGGAAAGAGAGAGAGAGAGAGAAAGAAAAAAAGAGAAAAGAAAGAAAGAAAGAAAGAAAGGAAGGAAGGAAGGAAGGAAAGGTGGGTAGGTTATTTAAAAAGTCCTTCAGTGACTTCTTATGGCTATGAAATTAGAAATTATAACTTGGCATATACCATTTTAATTTGGTTCTTGCCTACCTTTCTAGCATCACATCCTGAAACCAGCAATGGAGTCTGGGGGGGACAGAAAGGGGGTGTCAAAGAAATATAGGGAAACGTCAATGCAAGTTTTAAGCCATTTAGACCTATATTGGTGAGAGTGTGTATATGTGTTTGTGTCTGTCTCTCTGACTATAATACATATGACAGTGTTACTCCTTTACCAGTTAACCTTGACCAAAATAATGTTACATTAAAAATGTCATCCCAAAACTGAGTAAGAGGGAAAATAGAGAGCCAAATATATAACTTACATCAGTATCATATAAAAAATTTGTTAAAAATTCTAATTCTTGAAACCAGATTGGCTTAAAACACTAAATCCCTTGTACTCACTTATCTGCACATTGGCTGAAGATTTTCTCAGCTGGGCTTGTCTGGATGGTTCTACTGGTCATAATCAGACTCACTCATGTTTCTGAAGCCAGCCTGGTAAGCTGAGGGGTGCTTTTTTGTTTGTTTGTTTGTTTGTTTGTTTGTTTGTAAAGATTATATTTATTTATTTGACAGAGAGAGATCACAAGTAGGCAGAGAGGCAGGCAGAGAGAGAAGGGGAAACAGGCTCCCTGCTGAGCAGAGAGCCCGACGCGGGGCTCAATCCTAGGACCCTGGGATCATGACCTGAACCAAAGGAAGAGGTTTAACCCACTGAGCAACCCAGGCACCCCTGCCAAGAGGTGCTTCTACCCCACATGTTTGATAGCTTCCTCATGAGACCAGAGGCTATCCTAATCATGCCCTTCTCATTGTGTTGGCAGAAATTCGAAACTATAGAGTCAATCATGCTATAGCTTTATAAACCTATTTATGTCATATGTGCTAATTTATGCCAAATATGACCAAAGATAGCCGGTCACATGAAAACATCCTTTGTCAAGGGGTGGGAAAGTCTGCTCCTCCAATTACAGAAAAGCACTGAAAGTTACATGCCAAAGAATATGGATTTATAATTCGATATTATGGATGGAATGAAGAATGAAAAGTAATCCACTTCAACACAAATCCCTTTTTCAAAATAGCTGACACCACATCAGAAAGATCTAGCAGTTGGTAACAATTAGAGATGCAAACTGTGGTCCAGTGGTGGTTATCTCTCTGTAATATGTCCCCATAATCAAGCCCTTTTTTTTATTTTTCTTTTAGAAAAATTAATTATAAAATTAATCAACAAATTATGTTTCTTAATTTAGACACTAATGTGATTTAATTACTTTCATGTTCTATAGAGAGGTCAATGAACTATAGCCTACAGGCCAAATCTGGCCAACCCACCTGATTTTGTAAATAAAGTTTTATTGGAACACAGCCACTCTCATTTGCTCACTTACTGTTTATGGCTGCTCTTGCACAGTTGAACACTTGAGATAGAGATCATATTGCCAGTTGAGATATTTTCTGAAAAGCTGAAAATATTTATTCTCTCACCCTTTACAGAAAACTAGACACTTCTGCTTATCATATTAGAGGCATGTACCAACCAGTTAATTCCTTTTAGGTATCACCAAAGATTATCTTCTTTCAAAAAGAAGAAAGCTTTAATTGCTAACAGAACCAGGATCTCAATGCACTGGCTGACTCTAAAACCAATGCTCTTTCCAGCATTCCACACCGTGCCCATAGTATTTGCACTGCTTTTAACAAAATTCTATCTATTCTGATGTGGAAGGGAAACTAGAGGGACCAAATGTATCATTTACATCAAATCATGTGAAAAACTTGTTAAAAATTGAGCCTCTTGAGAAGAGTAAATGAAACAAGATGGGATTGGGAGGGAGACAAACCATAAGTGATTCTTAATCTCACAAAACAAACTGAGGGTTAATGGGGGGAGGGGGGTTGGGGGGGTGGGATTATGGACATTGGGGAGGGTATGTGCTATGATGAGTGCTGTGAAGTGTGTAAACCTGGTGATTCACAGACCTGTACCCCTGGGGATAAAAATATATTATATGTTTATAAAAAATAAAATTTAATAAAAAAAATTTAAAAAAAAATTGAGCCTCTTAAAACAAACTCTATACTTGAGACTTGGAAATCTTAACAAATGACATAAGTGATCCTATTCACACTAAAAGAAGAAATAAGAGGTATGAGTGAAAGAAATGACTTGTGATGTCAGATTTGAAGACAGTTGTAAAATCTTCACATCATTATGGTAGTAAATTGAGAAGTTATGAGGTCGGGGAAATAAAGGATTACTAAGGAGCACTAAGTCCTTCATTTGAAGTCATCTAAAATACAACTGGAACACATTTTATTCCAGACCTTTCTCAGTTCCTTACCTTGGCTCTACTTTTGTTAATCATGATTCTCATGTGAGTCTCCAATCCAGAAGTAATGCAGGTAAATAGAACACTTGGGAGGACAATGGTAATGTCTGCATGCTATAGATACACAGATGTCTGTTTTATGAATGGAATTTTCTAATAACCACTTTTTCAAAAAGCATTTGGGGCAGGTTCTAACAACAAAAAACATGGCACAATATTAATGCGGTAGAAATAGATTATCTTAGTGTATATCTATACTGTGAATTTTCTTTGATTCAAAATGTTGAATGTGACTTTTCTTTGTTTAGAAATTTCAGTAGAGGACTAACCTAGACTGATTGTTATTGGCACTCCATTTCCCAGGTTCAGGGAGATGTCTAGAGTGGGCTCCAGCCTCTAAGCTGTAGGGCTTGCTGAGA
Organism: Enhydra lutris kenyoni; assembly: GCF_002288905.1. Classification (NCBI taxonomy): domain Eukaryota; kingdom Metazoa; phylum Chordata; class Mammalia; order Carnivora; family Mustelidae; genus Enhydra; species Enhydra lutris. The sequence continues at coordinate 43,620,207 of NW_019154089.1, forward strand.
GGGGTTGGAAGCAGTCTTATTATCACTGCTTATCTAACATACATTGGGGCAGTGTTGCTTTTCCCATCCAAAAGCCATGTTAGGCACTGAAAACCTTCCATAAAGACTGGAGAGTGCCTGCCCAAAGAAATGCCTGGCATCTGGTCTTTCCCAATTCAAGACTTCCTGAGATACAAAAACAAAAAGCCCAACTCAAACCACTATTAGAGAAGATTCCAGAAAGAAAATTCTCAGGATAACATTTTGAAAAGCTAAGAGTATATTATACTACTTTCTTCAGTTGCTTTCCTTCAAGTATGAGGAAAAATTAGAGCTAATTGATATGCATCTTCTGAAATTTGAAAATAGAGACATGTTTCCTCTTCTGTAGAGAGATTTCTGAGGCCTGGAGGTCTATTAAAATGGGCTATGGCTTCTGGTCTTCAAGGGGCCATGGCAAAATGTGTCTAGGAAGATGGGACAACTTTATTGCTGACCTAGTTTTCTGCAGTATTTTAAGAGTGTAAGAGAGGATCTCAAAGGATCTTGATGCTCCATGAAAAGGAGAGTGGGCTTCTCAAGAGGTCATAGAGGTCAGGTGATTAGGCATCCATTCCAGAGAAAGTATTGATGATTCTGTACCTTTGGCTTGTCAAAAGGAGTCAGGGCTGTCCTTTGGAAAGAGAAAGGAGTCTGGGCAAGGTGAAAAAAAAAAAATGCCCATACATTACCTAAGCATCATATTAATAGAAGATAGTGGGAGAAGATGAGAGCAATCAATACCAGAGTGAGGCCAGAGACATTTCACTCCCACCCACACTATTGCTCCACCTTGTCTCCAAGAGCAGAGAGTAAGTGCCTACAAAGTGAAGAGGATGAAGCATCTTTGAGCCAGAACCTGCCATCTTACTCCAAGAGCTGTGGAAGCAAGATTTTAGCTTGTGATGGGTCAGGAAAGGAAATGATCTCTGAACCAAACTGACATGAAAGTTTTTATGACAAGAAGGAATATATCCAATACTCCAACAAACAAAGAGAAATCTCGACTATAACTGAAATCATTTCTGGGAGAAAATTCCCCATGAGTCTCTTGCATTTCTGCATTGCCTTTTCAAGGATAGCTGTATTGTATAGCACAGAAGACAGGTACAGTGTCCCCTGAAGCAGAAGGTCAGTATAATAAACCTAATATCTTCTTTCAGAGCAAGAGTTAGCAAGTTTACTGCCCATACTAAACAACTTGGGTTCTATTAGCTTGAAATTCCTCTCCCGTAATATAACCTACTATGTGTGCAGTTGCGATATGGTCCTATGTCACCCTGTGAGAATTGAGACTTAAGCACCTAGCATAAAAATGGTAATTCTCTGTCAACTACTATTGCTGAGGGTAATAATCTATCTTTTAGCTCCAACTAAAGAATCTTGTGCCTTCTACCACTATCAGTGAAACTGTGGCAGGCTAACCGATCTCATTTTTTATAGTTTTAACAGAGCATACATGAGGGTGTGTACATCAGGGGATGTGGAGGAAAGGAACCTTTGTGCACTGTTGGCGGAAATGCAAACTGGTGTAGCCACTATGGAAAACAGTATGGAGGTTCCTCAAATAATTAAAACTAGAACTATTATATGATCCACTAATTCCACATCTGGGTATTTATCTGAAGGAAATGAAAACATTAGCTCAAAAAAATGTACCCCGTGTTTATTAGTATTATTTACTATAGCCAAGACACAGAAGACTCCTGGAAAGGATTCTTGGCTACTTTTCTTGAATTAGTGATGTATTTATTGAGTTCCAGAGATAAATGTAAAGTTTCTCTCACCCAACTTAAGTATTTTAATTCCATAATTTCCTGTTAATAATATCCATCAAAAGGATTACATTGACTCTTTCCAAGCTGTTACTCAGGGGGAAATGTATACCTGTATGTTCTTATTTTGACTTGTTTCTTATTAAGTCTTACAGTCTTTACACAGTTTGTTTTTCCTCTGAGAGCAAATGAATTATGAAAAAAAAAAAAGCTATGAAATTGATTTCAAGAAAAGTAGCCAAGAATCTTTTCCAGTGGGAGTGGTAACTTCAATATTTCAGATGGTTTTTATATAAATTGTCCCATTTGATTTTCACAAGAACATCAGATAGCATGGCAGGCATTTTTATACATATTTCACTAAGTTAATTCTCTCAGAATTGCAAGTGGGCTATTGTGGGGATTAGAAATAGAATTGAGAAGTGTCTCACAACCTTTAATTGTTCAATAAATGGTAGCTGTCATTGCTATTATTTTATGTGTCTGAGAAGTGAGACTCAGAGCGATTACTGTTTCCCTCCATCTTCTGACTCACAGTCGGAAGTGCCTCATGGAGACCCCAGTTAGTTTCTCCCTCCCAAGAATGGGGATTGATTTATCAATAGAAAAACGACCAGCATAATTGGTCTGATGGTTTTCCACATGCAGGACTTTAAGTTAGGCTCAACAGTTACTTCTAGACAAGGGGCTCTACCAAGCCCCTGATCCCATCAACCTCCTATACTCCCAGTGTTTATCTTTAGAAGAGAAAACTTAGTCCTTTCCTCTTAAAGACGGGGTTGGGGGAAACACCTTTTGAAACAACTCCTGCTGTCAAAATCCAGGCCTTGATTTGTGAAGTCTGGTATTGGAAAAGTACTAAATCAAAGTAAAATGGATTTACTTTTGTAAACTTTGTTCTCCCTTAATGGCATTAAAAAGACCACTCATATTAAACAAACAAAAACACCAGTCCAGCGTTGAGACAGGTAAGACAGTAAATTAACTGCACACAAACTCTGCAAGTCAGTGTGAACTCAGGCCTAGAAATTTTATTTTAAGACAGTCTGAAGAGTCAAAAACCTCCCTATTGGTACATTTTCACACCTCCTCTTTACCTGAGCCATGCGCAAAAAGCCACAAACGCAAATGCAAGGAAGCTGGTGGGAGAGCAGTTAAAAGGCAGGTCTTCTAAACCTGAACTTCTCCAGATGTGAAGATGTAAGCGTGAGGATTTAAATAAACTCAGACACAGGCAACAACGCGGCTGTTGAAAATCTTCTCAATATGCAGAGAAGAAATGCACAACATTTTCCAGAATATACAGCAGTAAAAAGTTTTCTTATTTAAAAAGAAAAATGATCTTAAGCATTCCCAAGTAAATTAGCTCTGAATATTTCAAGCACTAGGAGAACCTGGTCATCATCATCCGTATGACCCATTGTCTGCTCACACTTCTGAAAGAATTCTTGAAATCTTTTAATTATATCTGTTTACATTTTTATCTGTTCCCAAAGAAGACTTAGTGTTGTCTTCACTTTCTGGCCTCGGTTCTCACTGACATCAGATTTCTCCACGTGAAAATCAAGCAAAGCGTACGAAATAAAAACGCGAAGCATGTGATTTTTTTTTTTTAAGATTTTATTTATTTGACAGAGAGAGACCACAAGTAGGCAGAGAGGCAGGCAGAGAGAGAGAGGGGAGGAAACAGGCTCCCCGCGGAACAGAGAGCCCGACGCGGGGCTCGATCCCAGGACCCTGGGATCATGACCTGAACTGAAGGCAGAGGCTTTAACCCACTGAGCCACCCAGGTGCCCCGAAGCGTGTGATTTTTATCAATCTGTTTTGTCTTTGTGGCTTTGCCTATATAAGGAAGTTGCAACTAAATCTGTAAACTCCAGTGATAGTCTCATTTGATCTGAGAGAGAAAGGTCGTGTCAGGGCTTAAGAAGTCACAGGGCTGGTGAGGGGGTCAAGTTGATAGAATAAGAAAAGGGGTCAATAGATAAACCCATATTCTCATACTAAAAGTTTAAAAAACTAAGAAGGCTGGCAGAAGCTGTAGGGTAAGTTCAGCAAGGCGATCAGACAACTGGGTTTGAGGACCAAGGTGAGGGAAGTGGCCAAAAGAGGCCCAGACCCAAATCAATCCATCTGAGGAACAAAGCAGTATCTGGGCATAATGTCTTGAGGGATCAGGAAATAGTCATGCAAATTATCTGTGAGTCTCCCAGAAGCCTTTTCTCAAAGAGCGGCTATGAGACATTAAGAGGCATTTTAGGTGTGTCTGGTGTTTGTGCAAACATCTCCAAATGCAGACATCTAGATGGTATTGTCCTGAGGCTGAATCACCAAACAAAATGAATCTTGACTCCATGGACGCTGCTGTTAGCAAGCTCGGCCCTGAAATTCTGATGTTAAAATTGCTTTCACAGCCTACTTAAACACCACAGGGTGAGATCGATAATATTTTCCCTGGAGAAGGTAAGCAGAATTTATGTTTATGCTTCTGCTGTCCAGTCTGCTTCCAGAACTCACCCCTACACTCACCATAATCTCAAGTAAAGGTAAAAGAATAAATGAGCCATTTCCTGTTGTGGCAATCAGATATTTTAAAATAAAAATGGGGAAGGCTGCCTCATTTACCTCCTCATATCACCAACAGTGGCCTCGTGAGAGTGGTACAGAAGGATTCCTGGCATGAAATAGCTCATTCTCAGTAGGTATTAGAAAGTTCCAATAGTTACAAAGGGTTGTATGGGACTGGGTTGCATTGTAGTGACTGCAGTAACCCCAGTGAATGTTCTCCTGAAAACATACACTTCTCATCATTTTATCTTGGATGCCCCAATTCTATTGACTGGACTGCCATGGACCCTCTATATACTGGCACACTGGCTGAATCCCTTCCCAAGACCACAGATAGAAAGCAGACTGATGCATATAGTTCTTGCCCAATGTGGACTGATTAAATGCCAGTGGGTGCTACTGGTCTGAGATAGGATCTCCTAACCCTCAATGCTTAATTTCACGGTACTCTGAATAAATGAAATATTTTCAGAACTTGAGTATTCACCGTTCTCAGTTCTTTCTCATTAATATCTTCCCATAAAACTTCATCTGTAGGGATTATACCTCCCAGGATGTCGAACAATATCACTAGGCCACCTCTTCCCAACACAAACGCACACATACACACATTCCTGACCAGTTATTTTCACTTTTTATCATCACCAAAGAGATGTACAAGGAGGGAGAGTCATAACAGTAATCGTCATTGGGTTGTGGGGAGGGAAGAGGGATCTCAGAATACAGCACCCATTTAGTAGGTACCTAGCTTCTAGATTGATGATTTACTGTGGAAACAGGAAAAAAGAGCAGAGAGGGAAAATTTTATCTACTTTTACTTGTCAAAGCTTGGGATACCTATTGTAAGTTTTTGATCCAATTCTCTTTATAGTTTATGAAAATTCTTCATGGATACTTGTAATGGGTTAATTGTCAATGCTGGTTTATAGTAATCTAACTTTGGTGATTTTCCTCTGCCTTCACTTCACAGATACTTTTGTGCAGAGTTGAGACCAGCTGGATCATGGGCTGCAAACCATATGCCGTTTACACCAGAAACCTCTTTCCCCTTTGGTCCTGCTCGCAATTACTCCCATCTTCTGATTTCCTGGATTTTTGGCACCTCGGTCCAGTTTTTACATCTGCTTCCTAACTGTTTGGTTTGGTGAATATCGCTTTCCAAGCTTCTTGGACTTAGGTTCTGCATACACTTCTGGGATCTGTTCCTTCCTTTGGTTTTGGTGACTTCTATCCCTGACTCCCAACCTATTATCATTCTAGTTTTTGTACTGATACGATCACTAAATGGACTTATCCCCCCATCCACCCAGAATGACAACCAAACACAGGGTAGTAATGATTATACAGTATAAGTATAGTCTTGAATCAGGGGAGTTTTTCTTTCTGGAGTATATTACATTACTATTACGTATTTATTAATGTTTTTGTGTGTAGTGTATGGCCTTTTACCACTAAAGACAATTCCCCCATCATGTGCACGAAAGAGAAAGTATATTCATTTAGACAAGAGCCTACATGGGGTTTGGATTGCCAGAGAATATGTTATGTTTGGAAAACGAACACAAAATTATACATGAGATAATTTGAAGGTCTATATAAAAAGCTGAAACAAGCATATGAAATGTGATGTAAGTAAAATTTTGAGTTAAGATCTGGAACTCTTATGCTTACAGTATTATTTTAAACTTAATCTAATGCAACTCAACTGATTCAGAGGATGACTCTCACACTAGTCACGCTGAATTGTATTAATCCTCATCTTTCCTTATCTTTCTGGACACAGAGATGGGAAGAAAGAAGAATTTTGGCATTTGGTGCTCTTGACCAAGCACTGAAGCAGTTTACAAGTGAAGAAAGGCTTGTGCTCTTGAACTGACTGGGAATGATCTCACAGTGGATCTTAAAATATGCCAGTTAAAGCTTGTTCTAAAATGTAATTATCTAGTTATTAAAATGAAGCATCGTAAGTTAGCTGCTATTGTTGGCAGCTGAACGAACAGCAGAACTGATTTAGAGAACTTAGGAGAATTCTTCAGATATCCTCTAAAAATCAGAAGTCCAGCACCATGAACAATGATGTCACTATCTTTAAGGTGACTATTCTAGTAATATGTTATCTGTGGATGTCCTGTCTCTCTAACTCTTCAAACTTTTATCATGTAGTTAAAACATCTATATTATTAATATATTTCTATGGAACGGTATACATTTCTTTATTCATCTGATCTCAAAATCCCTTTTGGATAAAAAAAGGCATGAGATACACAGCATACTTTTGAGTTGTCATTTAATTTGTTTAGTTACATATCATCTTTCCCTTTGTGAAAGGATATGATTGATTGATTTTTTAAAGCTTTTGTTTATTTATTTGGGAGAAAGAGAACACAAGCAGGGAGGAGAGGCAGAGGGAGAAGCAAGCTCCCCGCTGAGCAGGGAGCCCAATGTGGGGCTTGATCCCAGAACCCTGGGATCATCACCTGACCCAAAGACAGTTGCTTAACTGACTGAGCCACCCAGGTGCCCCTTTATTTTTTCTTTAAACATCTCGGTCTTATTCTTTGGAACTTGAGGTCAACATTCTTTGAGATATTACGTCTTTGAGGGGCACCTGCATGGCCAGTTGGTTAAGCCTTTGCCTTCGGCTCAGGTCATGATCCCAGAGATCCAGTGATCGAGCCCCACATCATCATTGGGCTCCCTGCTCAGCGGGGAGCCTGCTTGTCCCTTTGCCCCCACTCCACTTGTGTGCTCTCTCTCTCTCTCTCAAATGGATAATAAATAAAATCTTTAAGAAAAAGATATTACATCTTTGAATCTAAAGTCTTAATTTGATGTGACCCACTTTCCCTCTACATTTTAAATATCTAATTTTTAAAATTGATTTTGTTTGCTGCTATACAGAACATTGAATTATACTACTAATGAACAAGATGATGAGGACTTTTTATTGTCTTTCTCTACTTTTCTTTTTTAATGGCACTTTTTCCTTCAGAAAATTCTATGATTTAGGATATACAGTCTGCCGACTTTGACCCATTTCACTGCTGCGTTCGTTATTTCATTGTGATGCTGTATTGGGGGGCATTCGTGTATATTGAAGAGGGGCTGTGCAGGGCATGGAAGATGAGCGGACAACAATAGATCATCAACAGTGAACTAGAGAGAAGAGAGCAAAAGCAGAACTTACGATTAAGATGCAGGAACATCTCTGAGAAAGTAGTTTCAGTTCAGCAGGACTATAGTTTGATTTTCATGAAGTGGACTCTGGGTACCGCCAACTTCACTGGCAACAAAGTCTTCTAGAGAGATAGCATGATATGCATTGAACAACAGTAGTCACAATTAGTTATTAACAAACCGTAAGCTCTTTGTTGGCAGGAACTCCGTGTATTTATTCTTTGAATAACCTAAAATATTGAATTATCTATTAAAAAACTTGCTGAACTCCTCAAATGTAGTAGATTTTGTTGTTCATGAATTGGGAAGTCCTTGGCATTCAAGAGTTCAGTGTTGCAGGAAGGAAGACAGAGGGTAAGCCAGGAGTCACAGATTATTACGAACTGGTCTTCAAATGTTTGCATTTATACAATTCATCAACAAAAAATTTTAAGGCATGCATCTTCAATATATGTACTTTTATTCATAAATATTTTATACATACCTCTATTAATGCTTAATATCTTAAGCTACAATTTATGCTAAAAGTTCATCATTAATGACCTTGGGTATAAATCCACATTCAAATAGCTTTCTTAATTATTTCAATTTTTTAATCTGATTTCCTTAGATAATTTTATTAATCTTAGCAAATGCTTTTTAATGTGAGCTCTGCCATTTTTTTCCCTCATAGGCGCTTGCATTATTGGCATTATGTTTAATCCACTTTGCAGAAACTTTAAGAAGCCATTCTTTAAAGGTTTACTTCAGGGGTGCCTGGGTGCCTCAGTTGGCTGGGCATCTGCCTTCAGCTCAGATCATGATCCCAGATCCCCGGGATTGAGCTCCATTCTCTCTCTGCTTCTCCCTTTCTCTCTGCTTCTTCTTCTCCCTCTGCCTTTCCCCTCCCCTCTTCTCTCACTCAAATGAATAAACAAAATCTTAAAAAAATATATAGACTTGCTGCAAAACTTTAACTTGATAACATAATACATAAATCTAATAATCTGGGCACATGCCAGATTGCCAGCGGGGTCTGTGGCCCAGTCCCTTGAGAGATGACCCTTCCTAGCAAGCATTCATATATAAGAAATCTCTCACATATACACCCAACCTTCATGTTCCCTCCCCAACTCATGTGCAATGCTATTCTATGTAATAACATTGCTCAATAATGAACCAAATAAAAGATCAGAACATAGAATGGCATTTTCCATTTGAATAAGTCTGTGAAGAAAAATGCCAATGAGCAATTTGATGGAAAAAAATGTTAGGTAAAACCATTAAGAAAACACAAAGTTTGAATAGGGAAAGAGCTAAAATTTGTCCACATGGGGGAAAATAAGCAGTCCGCCAAAATATAGAATACAGATACAGTAGTAGAAAGATGTAAGAAGAGAAAGACATTGAAATGACATTAATGGAAATTTTATGAATCTTTTTGTTTGTTTCTTTTTTTTTTAAGGTTTATATATTTATTTGAGAGAGAGAGGGCACCAGCACAGGGGAGAGGCACAGGGAGAGGGAGAAGTAGAGAAGTAGTCCCTCAAGGGTCTCGATTCCAGGACCACAGGATCATGACCTGAGCCGAAGGCAGACACTTAACCAACTGAGCCACCCAGGTGTCCCCACAATAAAAGTTTTAAGCAACTTCTGCTCTGTTAATAAATATGTCAGCCAACAAAATGTTGCTTCTTGTCATCAAACTTTGATACAATAAGAAATAATAATAAATGCAAGTAAATAGAAAAAAAAAGGATACCTCTTTTACTGAAAGCCATTTAACTTTTCATGCAGACCACTTTTTGAAATACATGTTCAGATAAGAATTAAGACATTGAAACACATCACACAGTTAATAATTCCTTTTTTTTTTTTTTAAGATTTTATTTATTCACTTGAAAGAGAGAGCACAAGTAGAGGGGACAGCAGAGGGAGAGGGAGAAGCAGACTCCCCACTGAGCAGGGAGCCTAATGCAGGGCTCAAACCCAGGACCCTGAGATCATGTTCTGAGTTGAGGGCAATTGAATGAGCCACCCAGGCACCAGTTATTATTTCTTAATACACAGATGCTAAAACATAGTTTGTTATTAAAAGTCATCCAAGAAATGCAGGTTCTCATTGCTTCCCAGAAATTTCCTTTGCATGTAATTGGCAAAATGAAGAAATTTAACATCTTAGGTTCATATGTGTATCTTTCAGCTGCCCAGAGAATGCAAAAATATTTTTTAAAACCCAAAGATGATATGGATCTAATTTATGGTTTCCTGTCTTGCTAAATTAAGTGGATATAGACAACATTCAGAATACACCTTTTTTAAAACTGAGGAAATGCCATCTGAGCTATTTGTAACAGTTACTTTTATTTAAACAGAAAGACAAAGGCATTCATGCGATTCTTCAGGCCAGCACTGGTTTGATGTGACAAAGAGAAACAATCATCAAAATGCAGCTCCTTAAGTAAGTGTCTGATTTCACACTTTTAGAAAATGTGAAATCTTTCTGGTTGAGCCAGCAAGAATTGAGAAAGATTAAGAAAGTGTTTAAAGATGTTCATTAAAAAGTAGTTATAAAGATGTGAAAGAGACACGGCACCAAGCATGCCAAATAGAGTAAAACTGTCATCAAAAAGATTCAACAGCTATGGAAAGAGTTCTTCAAAATCTGCCATTTTTTTTTCTAGATAACAAAATCTATCAATTCCAAATGTCCACATTAGTCATGCATAAAGGCACCACTGTTTCACAGAAAACAAATAATCTATTCCAAGGAATCCTTGCTTTTTATCACATCCACCAAAAAGGCTAGAAAAAGTCAGCTTCTTGAGAGTATAATTCTAAGTGAAGTTTTAGTTCTCAGTGAACTTTTTAGTCATAAGATGTTTTGCAAGAACAGGAGCATTATAGCTATTTGGTTTTGCTTAAAGTTTTGTGGTCACAATTTTTGTTATTCTATTTTTATTTTATTTTTCATGACACTTTTAAAGATTATATAAGAACAACATACTCATATAATTTGGGAAATAATACAAGACATAGAAAGAAAAGGTTAAACATTTTTTTCCTTCTCCAAAATCTCTATGTTCATTGCTCTAGGAAATGTGCTAATAGCCAGATGTGTTTTCTTCCACATGGGTTTCCTTGCTCATAAATACTTATCAACTCATAAATACACGTATATCCATTTTGATTTTTTATTCTTATTACACTGATTTTTTATAAAACAAAACAGTAATTCTGCAACTTGCTTTTTAAATTGAACTATGTGTCCCTGCCATTCAGATCAATACAGTTGATGATTAGCACAATTGTTTTAATAGTTACACGGTATCTATAGTATGGCTTATTCCATCATTTGCGTGTGACTGTGTGTGTGTGTGTGTGTGTAAATGGTATTCAGGGATCTCCCCTCCCCATATTTCCCCACTACCAACAATGCTGAAGAAAATAATTCTTACTTCCCTTTATATAATGTTTGCTATTTCATTAATTTCTATTAATTTTTATTATGTTCCTCCACTTTCTTCAGGGTTTATTCATGGTATCTTTTGAAATTTTCTTTCCATTATATACATTTAAAGCTGTGAATGTCTCTCAGAGTACAAGAGAACTATTCATGTTGCGGCAGGTCAGCCTCCTAAAGTTGGGAGCAATAATGAGAGGAAAGCCAACAAAGGGAAGATATCAGGTTTCCTTGATTTCTTTTTCTTGAATGGATTCCCCAATCTTTTTCTTTAGTCACTTGTTAATACTTTTAAATGGATTATACTTATTATTTATCTAGCTATTCTAGTTTTAGGTTTTTTTTAATAGAAATCTTAGTTATAAATGACATATTCTACCATTACTAAAACCTGGAATTTACTTTTATATATGATGTAATCTATGCTTTTCCCCAAATAACTATGTCAATGTCATTAATTATATGAACCATCATTTTCCTCAGAATTAAGGAACGCCAATTTTGCTAAGCCAAACCTTTAATTATGAACCAAATGTTTGGCTTAACAAAATTAGCATTCATTTAATTAATTAATAATTAATTCATAACTGAAATGTATAATATAGAATATTATATATATAAAAGTAAATCAAATGCTGGTTTCTCTATTCTGTTTGACTACTTATTTGTCCATTCCTGTAGCAGTATTTTCTATTACATTAGCTATGATTAATCTGAGCATTCCAATTTTGCTATGATTAAAAATCATTTTCTATATGATTTCCTAAGTACTGTGAATATTGTAGCTTCTAATACCTAGTTAGTTTGCAGGATGATAAATTTTTACAACGTTAAATCACCTCATCAGTGAACAGGGTATGTTTATTTACTTTGATTCTATATGTGACATTAAAAAAATTTTTATCTATAAGGGTCGTTTTTTCAAGTCTTTTTAACAGATAATCTAGTTGTGTCACTTTTTAAAAATGGTATATTATTTGTTTGGGACATTCTGTTGGGACTATTTAGTTATTGATTTTGTGAGGTTTCCTATGCAGATGTCTATAAAATACACAAATAATAATAGTTTTATTTATTTTCTAATTCTTATATATGTTTTTCTTTTCTTGAGCATTAGCCAGGATTTCTAATACAGTTTTAAATAGAGGTGATGATACTGAGCATCCTTGTCTCAATCCCGCTCTTGACCCCATTAAGTTTATCTGAGTGTTATGTTTGTAGAGATTTGTGTATGTAGTTTTTATAAAGTGAAAAAAGGTTTCTGTGTCTTATTTTTTCAGCCTTTCAAGTAATAAATAGATGGTGAGATATTTGTATTGCTTTCTCCAAATCACTTGAGGGAATATTATTTTCCTTATGATCCATTAAATAATGAAATACATTGAAAGTTATCTGATACTGAACCATCCTTTAATTTCACAGAGACCCTTACTTAAAAAATTCTTCATTATTATTTAAATAATCCATTCCTTCGATTTGTACTTATGTTTCAGAAATTCCACGATAAAGATGTTGATGCTTCCTTCCTTTCTTAGCTCTTAGAGTTCCTAATTCTTTATCACTTTTTGATGTCTTCTGAAAAAAGTTATTCAATTAGAAATTCTTACCCACTAACTCATTATTTGGCTAGTCATCCTCTCAGAAGAGCTCTTTATTTAAACAATTTCATTTTTCATTCTCAGTATTTCCCCTTGGATACTTTATATAACTGCTTGCTCCTACTTCATGTTATCACTACCTTATTCCTGTGAGAATTTATATTTATTTTAATTTCTTGACTTTTTCAAAAATCTTTATTCTATGATAGCAAATCACAGAAAACAGTGCAGCTCTCTGCCCAGGCACTGGTTCTATGGAGGTTTCGGCCCCGGCATTTTTGAACCCAGAGCTGACAGCTCACAGGAATTTCCTCACTTACATCTCACTTGATGACATAAGACCATTTTTCTCATCTGTTCCCATTTATTCCAGAATGGTTTTTAATGATCTAAACTGTAACCACTATGTTCTTATTTTGAATAATTTTTGAAATCCACCTTTCTCATATAACCCCAAACTTATCATTAAAAAATCATTTATTCAGGGATAATCACTAAATCTATGTTCAACCTCTTTCCTACCTTCTTTAACTAATTCTGTCAGGTGAACTAGGTAATCATTCCCAAAGTAGTATTGAGGGCTGTCATTTAAGGCTAATAGGGCTTCCTCAAATAGAACATTATTTTCTAAAACACACTGAAAGCCTGATACATTACTTGAGAAGCTTTGTAAGAACTTAAATCTATAATGATTCACTTGAGAGAAGATCTGATAGAACAAAAAAATCCACACCTGCTTTACATGCGAGCATTTATGTAGTCATTCTTCTCGCTTATTCCCCATAATTCTGAAACAATTGACTCATTTAAGATATAAATTCTCTCTTAAGTGCAGCTCCTTTATGTCTCCTAGGTAAGTTTTATTTTCAGTTTCTCTTTGACTCAGGGGCTCCTAATAAGCGATTCTTAATTTCCAATATTTCACCTTTTATTGCTGATTTCTAGTTTTATTAGATTATCATTGAATATATACAAGTGGCTCTTTGTTTTTGTTTTTGGTTTTGGGTTTTTTGTTTTTGTTTTTGTTTTTGTTTTTTGCCCCAACAAACAAACAAGCAAATACCTGGTAAACCCTTACCCTTCTAGGAGCCATGTGGGAGAAGTCTCTCTCCTCTAGGTATTCTCCTTGTGCCAAGCGCATTTCTCTCCCAGCTGCTGGGATGGGGAACAGTTCAGGCCAGTAGCACAGAGACCCTTCTCTTCTAACAGCGCTGGCATGAGCAGTGTCACCAAGCGCAAGTCCGGGCGTAGCCGCTCTGCAAAGGAATCAACAGGATTCTGCCACTTGAAGTATTCCTGTAAGATGTTTGCCCGGTTTCTGAGTACAGTCGTCTTCCCTGCCAATAGTCTCTTGGCTCCTGCCTGGTACCAAACAGAAAGAAGTCCTACAGCTCCTCTGCCTCCTGCTGTGTCCTCTCCAGGTGAGGGCAGCAAGCCTCTCGGTATTTTGTAAACTCCCGGAGAGAGAGAAGGGAGGATGAGGGCACGGAGGAATGTGGCCAAAATGTCATCCTCCTGGAATTTCTCCAGCTGGCAGCCAAGAAAGTCTGAATCCAATGTTTCAGTAGCAATCTTAAACACAGATGAGATGATCACATTGTCTCCAGTATGGGTCTAAACGGCTGTTACAAATACATTCTGTGAGATATTAATAGGTGATAATAAGTCAAGTATGGAAAGATTGGCCAAATCAATGCATTTGCAAAACAGTTATATCTGAAAATTCTCTCCTGCAAGATTTTTAAGAGGCTTGAGTATGTGAATATACATTATCACTGTCTGTGGTACAGTTCACAGTGTTTCTGATTATTTTTACCTAAAAGCGCTTTTTTGTCATGTTGTTATTATGGCTGTTGTCATTGTTTTAACATCACTTCCAAGACAGTATTTCTATAAAACATACTTTGGAAAAAGTTGGCCTTTACTTTCCTCCAAAAAATTACAAAGTATATTATTAGTTTCTCAATTTTCAAGATAGTTATTATACAATTTTAATTATAGAATAATTATACGACTTTACTGAAAATAATTTATGTAGTTGATAAAAGTGATTAAATCATCAAAAATTATTTTATGATTTTAATAGTCAAACCACACAATAGGGGATAGAATACAGACTTGGTCTCTCCCATCCTAAAATCCAGCCCAACTCCCCAGAAGTTAACACACACACATACACACACACACATACACACACACACACACACACACACACACACACACACACACACACTCATTTTCTAGTTAAATGTTTTAAACAATTTATGTAATTAGTCACATATTCTAATCCCTGTTTGGGTCGTTTTCAAAATAGTCTTAATTTTACCTTTGGATGTCTCTGCATTACATGCATATTGCTCACACTTAATAATTGTGTGGTATTCCATTATATGGATATATTATAATTTATTTAATTACTCCCCCTGTTGAAAGGCTTTTAGATTCTTCCGTTTTTTCACAACTATAAACAAAACAGAAGTGAATAACCTTATAGATTATTTAGATACACTAAACAATGTAAGTTTTTTGTAGGCTAGATTTCTAGAAGGGGAATTCCTGTGCTAAATATCAAGCATATTTTTTAATTTTTAAGTTTGATTTAAGTTTTTTAAGAAATCATGCTGAATTTTGCCAAATGGCTTTATTTTTGGTCATCCAATTTATTAATATGATGAATTATTTAACAGAGTTTTAAATAGTGTATCATCTTTATATTCCAGAAATACACTCTATTTTTAAAAAATATTGATCTTTAGATGGACTTCAGGATTTTATATATGTGATTTATTTAAGACTTTATGTTAACATTTGTAAACAATGTATCTATACTTGTTTCGACTGTCAAAAGTTTTGGCAGTCTACACTTGGAAAAAAATTTTAAAGTATTGGAATTTTCCATTCTTTCAAAGTTTAATTGACTTCACCTGTGACTCCATCTAGGAATGGTGTTTTTAAAAAGTGACTATTTGGAAATTCTCTTAATTATTTACCATAATCGCGTTTAGATTTTATATCTCATCTATGACAAAATTTCGTATTTTTTTAGAATAAACTACAGGAGGGATGCCTGGGTGCCTCAGTCTGTGAAGTGTCAGACTCTTGATTTTGGCTCAGGTTATGATCTCAGAGTTGTTAGATCAGCTCCACGTTGGGGTCATGCTGGGTGTGGAGCCTGCTTAATATTCTCTCTCTGCCACTCCCTCTGCCCCCTCCCCCCACCAAAAAAGGTAAAAAAAAATTGGATGAACTACATGATATCTGTGTTTTAGTAACTGTAAAGAGTTGTGCAAAATACTTTTATATTTCTTTCACATTTCTAGATAACCTTGGTTATTTGCCCATTTTTAGCCCTCAACTTTTAATGGATGTGAGATGAAGCTAACCACTGGGGTTCATGCTCACTGGGGTTGGGACAACTTTGAGGCATGGTCTGTGACTAGCTGAACGGAGCCCTGTTGTCCAAAGCAGTACTCTATTCCATTTTACACCACATCCCATCTGGTGATTTTTTGGATCACTTTCCAAGGAAGTTATTTGCACTGAAATATTTGTCTCAGTGTGTAAACCCTGGCGAAAAGCAACCTAGACACTCACCCAGAGAGACTCTTTTCCAGCAGCTCCACAGAAAAATTCATTAAAGCCTTATTACCATTAATTCTGAGTCTTACTCTTTTCTCCTAGGGTCAGAAGAGAGAGAAATTAGGCATTGTGGGATGATAGTCAATGATGAAAAGAAAGGTCTTTTTAGGAATACTATTTTCAAATTCAATGAAGAAGGAACTAGTTCACAAAGAGTGTTGCCCATCATTTCATGATTCATTATGATTACTGAATAACAAGGATTTTTTATATTGGTATAAAATATTGTATTATGCTACAAAAAGAACTGGTAGAGAAAACTAAGCTGTCATAATTCTAACTTGCCCTTCTTAATTAACTTAATAAAAAAATCTGCATTTGCCTAAACTTTATCTTCAGAATCTAGTGTAATGTTCTAAAATTTGAAGAGCTTTATGATTACTAATCACAATTTGGGATTCTCAACTCTCTATACAGTATGTGCTTGTTTCAAATAATGAAAACTGATGCCAAACAAAATCTAATAGAATCTTAGTATTTAAAAAAGTAGTCCCAGTACCAAATAGGACACACATTTGAAGAAATACTTATTAATCTGTTATTACTATAACATAATTAATCTACCCTTACAAGATGGATTTCTCTTGTGATTTACCATAACCTTAGTTATATCGGAGGACTGCTATTTTCAACAGTGGCTTTGAGTCATTGGGTGTTTATGACAGCCCATCCCTTCCAGCTATGGTATTGGCTAAAGAAGATTCAGAGCAGTACTTACGTGTTCAGATGAGCAAACCTTATTCTTACTGATCATGACAACTTTCTGCTACTAAGATGTGTCCTCAAACACATTTATATTATCTTATAGGGAGCTGATTGTCTCACACAGGCTAAACATTCCTAGTCTATTTCAAATGGATGTTTATAAGAAACAAATCTTTCGTTGCATTTTCCCTGAGAAGTAATTTACTTTTTCCATGATCATTTAACAACTCTTTTTGATGTCATGTTATTCTTGTTAAATCTCCTTCACCCAAACTCACACCTCTCAAGGCTCCTTGTAGATAGACTCAGTCTGAAAATTCATATAAAGAATGCCCCTACACCTGGGTGGCTCAATGGGTTAAAGTCTCTGCCTTCAACTCAGGTCATGATCCCAGGGTCCTGGGATCGAGCCTCACATCAGGCTCTCTGCTCAGCAGGGAGCCTACTTCCTCCTCTCTCTTTGCCTGCCTCTGCCCACTTGTGATCTCTGTCAAATAAATAAATAAAATATTTTAAAAATGCCCTTGTAAGCATATGTTTTTATTAATCTGGACTCAATTCATGTTTATTCTCTATAAATTTATAATTTCACTTTCATAAGATAACCAAAGACAATTTTATAGGAAAAATAATGTAATTCTTTTTACTTATATTCTTTAATAAAACCTACATATGTTAAGAGGAAATACAGTTTGAATGGGCTTTTAAAACTGCTATTTTTATTAACATAGATCTGCCTTTGTAAATTTGACTCATTATTTGCGAAAGTGTAATTCAGAAAAAAACTTTTAGTAAAGTATGGATATAAACTATTGTTAATAGGCCTATTTTTCTTCCATTGGTCTTTAAAAATATAGCCTAAATTAATGGAAGCCTGCTGAAAGAAAATTAAAAAAAAAAAAAAGTTTGGAGAGAAAAATAAAACAAGATGAAATCAGAGAGGGAAACAAACCATAAGAGACTCTTAATCATAGGAAGCAAACTGAGGTTTGCTGGAGGGGAGTGGGGTAGGGGATGGGGTAACTGGGTGACGGATTTTAAGGACGGCATGGATGTAAATGGCACAAATATTATATAAGACTGATGAATCACAGAACCCTACCTCTGAAATTAATAATGTATTACATGTTAATTAATAGAATTTAAATAACAATAATATAAAAAGAGGGGGTAGTGGAAAAAAAACAAAGAAGCTTGGAATTACATTCTCAAATTCTTATCTTTTTAAGAAGATTTTTATTATTTATTTATTTGAGAGAGAGTGAGAGAGGGGGAGAAGCACACTCCCCACTCCCTTGAGCAGGGAGCCCACCTGCAGGGTTCAATCCCAAGACACTTGGATCATGACCCCAGAAGGCAGACACTTAACTGACTAAGCCCCACAGGCGTCCCTCGATTTCATCTTTTTAACTGAATTGTGTTCTGTTATGAAAATCAACTAGAGTGTTTAATGTATTTTTTCCTTTAGATAATGTTCTAAGAAAAGTAACTTTCTAGAGAAAACTTCAGATGTGATGGCAAATATAATGAGCTATTATCTAAAGACAGAGATTTGGTTGTTAATATACAAAATGGTGAAATAAGCAAAATTTGACATGAATAGTCATGTACCACTTATTCTTTTGAAGGGAGGAGGGAAGAGACCCTGACCATTCTCCCAAGTCTTGATAAGTACCAACTCCATCCCTAACCTGGACAGAGAAGATACACTAAACCAGTAGGACCGGAGATGCCAACCACTCAGTCCACAAGTGAGTCAACTAAGACACAGAAAGAGCAGGTAATTACTTAATTTCCCCAAATGGGACCCAAATTAGAAAAATTGTACCTGTCTGCTGATTGTTAGTTAGTTCATGGGTCATATTGCACTTCTGATCATAAAACCACTCATATCCAGGAAGTCACAGAAATTATTATTGACTTCTAAGGGTCAAGGAAGTTAATTGTAGTATTTTTCATTAATATAGTGTGAAAACACATTCAGTCCATATTCCAGGGTGACTCTTAAAATTTAGCTCCTACTCAGTCTCTGCTAGCAAGCTTCCACATTGTCTCCCTCAACACAGTCCAAGATAGGTACCCTTCCAACGGCTTTCTTTGGTTCCCTTTTTCTATCATGATACTTTCCCTCCTTTGATAGCCTTATTTCTTGTCTGTCTCCTCCAGTGAATTATGCTTTTTGAGTACAGAAATCACACTCATGCATCTTTATGACCTAAAATCATATTATGGCCTCCAATATAATAGGTTCCCATTCAGCACATATTTTTCTAAATGGATGAGTGAATGGCCATTCACTCTTCCAAGACCCTATTGTTATCATCTCCCCAGATGACCTGCTCACAGCTTACTCTCAGCCAATGAAGATTTTAGCTGATACAGGTTACCATGGTTTTTCCTTTTAAGGATAGTTGAATTTTCAAGGGGGACACACTAGAGTCTAAAGAAATTCTGATAATGGACTTTTGAGAATGATAATAGACAATTGGGGAGGTATTATTGTAAACAGAGACACTCTCCATATCATATTATGTGGATGGCCTGTGCCATCACCTCGTAAAGCCAGCCTAGCATTAATGTTATGTAGAAATGCACAGATATGTTTATTTGCAGAAAGAACCAACGAGTCAGATGGATTTTAGGATACACGGAACCATACTGCTGCAATTGAACATGACTAGATGAAACTTCCTCTTGGTTTGCTTGGAAATGCCTCTGGTACGAAATGCAGTGAAAGAGAGGAAGGAAAATGCCTTGTCTTGTCATCAGGGGTACAGCGGTTAGTTGCAACTTCAGTAAGCATGCGTCTAATAGTTGCTGAGACATCCACGTTTTGCTATTTTGCTTCTCATCTATTAATGATTCCAAATGTATGACATTTGAAAAAGACATAAATCATTAGTTCCAAGTTAGAACAGCAATTCTAAACCAAGCAATGTGTTTGGCATTTGCAGAAATGCTTTATTGGAATGATCAAGGGGTTGAAAGGCTGGAGTTAGGTATAATGATCATTTCCCTTAAATGGGAGAAGGTCATGATGAAAGTTGCTTTTTATCAGTAATTAGAGTTCTATAGCAGCAACATGTCCTAATTATGATATTTAGACCATTAGCAGATGAACAATGTTATTTAGATTCTGCTACGGAAAATCACCCCAGGCCATGTGGCATCTTATGGAATGATTGAGTATAATGCTATTTGTGGTTTCCATCTCACGCACTCACCCTACCCGCCTCACATATACACTCCATCTGGACTCATTTATTAAGGGCACTTTAGTGTTCAACACAGAACTTGAAAAGTGGCACCTCAATGGGCTTGGAGATGAAAACAAACATCCCTGTATCTTATTAAATTTTGCACAACATGGAAAACATTATGAATGGTGAGATAGAGTGAAACTTTAGTATGTAATGAGCAACAAACATTTCTGAATGACCACAGTCCCCTTTGAATCATACTTTCAGAAACACAGGCAAGGAAATCAGGAGGCTCCAGAGTCAGAAATTAGAAAATATCTAGAAGTGACTTCAAAATGATTTGTCCGAGCATTTTTCGAGGTGAACTGATCAAACCCATTCACATTCATCATTCACCATTCAGTGTTAGGCACTATATAGGCATGAAGGATAGGAGGAATCCTGCCTTATAGATGCTTTTGTTTAGATGAGTCTGAAATGTTAAAAAAAAAAATCTGTCTAGCGGACTATGAACATGGATTGTTGGTACAGGTACATGGACGCCTTTGTACGTTTTCAGAGTGAGAAAGAAGTAACATTGGTTTGATGTTCCCACAGCCACAGATGGGTGTGAAGCACATGGAATTTCCCTGGTCTAAGCTGTGTTGTTGGTCCCACGTGGCTTGCCATGGGCTGGCAATCTAGTGTCACTTGACCCAAGCAGAGCTCAATCCCTCTGTTGCAGGATAACAGTACTTGGGAGTTTAAGAGCTCTTTTGTTTCAGGAAATTTTGCCAATTATTCAATCTAAGGTTTCATTTGCTTAATGACTTCCTCATTTTACCATCTAATGTGCTTCCCCATTCCTTCATCTTTTTGCCTTTTTATTTTGTTTAGTTATTCTTTGGTCTAGCGACGGCTAATTTAATCTTTCCTCCTAAGTCAATGCCTCTAACCCCTGGAGGCACAAGGCCAAAGGCCAAATGACTTTAACTGCCAATGTATAAAAACTCTCAAAGTTTGATGGGGTGGGTGTCATTACTGGGGACACAGAAGTGGGGGGATGTCTACACCGTCAGTCATAGTAAAGTGTCAACTCTGAGCTGCAATCATTCAATATGAAGGCCTTTTATTGGGGGTAGTAGAGCTTTTAAGGGTCTTTCCTCTCATGTTTATTTAGGCATTTTATCCCATTAATTGGGTGGGAGAGATTGAGGAGTTTATAGGAACAAGTTCAATAAGCACAAAGGGGAGTTACCGACCCTGGGTAATGTGTGGCCACTTGGATCTGTAAGAGGGAATGTGTTTTGTGGAAAATCGTTAAACACATTTCTATAAAATGTTTAACAGAATTTGTGCACAATATAATAATACTTAAAATTTTTACTAAACAGTCGAATTCCTCCCAACTTACAGTATGACAAACATATAAAGCATGGAAAGAAATCTTAGAGGCTTTAAACATATCAATATGTGCCCATTGCTCCTTTGTCAAATCTGTGATTTTCTTTTCGTCAAAATCAATACCAGATGCATACAAGTACTCAATAAATGTTAGTTAACTGTGGTAATTTTTACTTATATTCATCACAATTTTCTTCCTTTAATTAGTTGTGGTTTTGTGTTCCATAAATGTTAATCTTATTTTGTCAGTCCTCTACCCTTTAAGTTTTAATTTTAAGCTTTCTTTGCATTTCTTTCCAGAATCTTTAGGTTCTGTTGTCAGAATTTATACTTTGTACTCTTTTTGTCACTTACTCAAGTTTGTCTTTGTTCCACTTTGGACACTTTTCTTTATGATTCCTTGCCAGTGTTTGTTGCCTTTGCAAGTGACCTTACACTGATTTTCATTTTAAACAGCTTAAACTTTTCCAAAGAATTTTTCAGGTCCTGTTTTAAAATCTGTTTCATAAAATGGTTTTTACAGAAATTAGAGATTGAAAAACGTGTGGTATTCAGATATTGTGTCATTTTTTTCATTCAGTGAATACACAACTATTTGAAACTCCTAGTTCTTATCTCTAAGACAATGTTTAAAATCAGTATTTCATTAGCTGGGAAGAAATTCTCATTAGGTAATGCCAGTAATTTTCATATTTTATTTATGTCTAGCATATAGTACCCATTCAATAAATGAAAATTACTTTCTGTTATCTGATACACTTTGGGTCCCAGGAAATCCTTTTACATAACAAGGGAGAACATTACATTGGGGTCAAATTGTCAGGAAAATAAGGTGGATCATCTTCTTCTCTTGGGAGTTAATTTATCTATCTTTTATGCTAACAATGGGTTTCAGAGTATTTTGAGGAATTTTGGGGGTCCTTTTAATATAGCCAAAAGAACATCTACCAGCAAGTGCAAGAGAATTCTTCCAATGATTCTATTAGATTAAATGGCTTCAAATCTTTGAGGATCAGTATTCATGGAAAATACCATGTATGATGTTTCTAAATATAAACTCACACAAATGGTTATTATTTCCAAGCATCACAGATTGAACCAGGTTATCACTCTCCGTGCCTTCAGATATCTTAGCAATTGATTTGAAACATCACATATTCCATTTAGTGGTAGCAACCATCAAAATAGCCAAAATGACTACACTGGCATGCCAGGTCCAGTCCAGCAGCAACATATAAACATGATCATCATTAGCAAACACGGGCCAGATGTTCATCCTCTAGGAATCTATGGGAATCATTACTTGTGTTATGGTGTGTAGTCAGTCTTGACATGAAAAAAACAAACTTAATTTATCATAGAAGAAAGTACAAAATTTCAAACGATCCTACTGCACCTCTAGAAAAAAGAAACTCTGTGAAATTTTCTTTAGTTGATACTGTTGGATATTGATGCTATTAAGTTGTTCGACAAGAGTAATCCTTCCATCTATTCCTAACTGTAGTTCCTTCTTATATCATCTGATCTACTTTATTAGATCTGATTACTTTATTAGAATGGCCTGATTTAAAAAGAGTGCGAACTTTTTTCTCTTTTTAACTTGGGTATAGAGTTTTCTTTTCTTTCAGTCACTTCTCATTTCTTTCGGTCACTCTAATTTCATCTACTAACTTTGCTAAGGGAGACAGTCAATGGAGATTTATTTCTTAACCAGCCTTCCTTGTCTAAAAAGTTACTATTTTGTTGTTGTTGTTATTGTTCAATGACTACTACATTCTAGCACATCAATTGGCTTCAAGACAAAACTTCATTAATCATCCTATGGAACACGTCACTTGTCATATTTTGGTCTATTTTGTTTTCTTCTCATTAGCATGACGGCCAGATAAAACTGTTGCTCTTTTTTAATGTTGTTTCTGTTCATAGCTGGCACTTTTATCTTACCTTATCATAGAAATAGAAACTCAGTACCGTAGATTAAAATAAGGCTGCAGGGGCGCATGGGTGGCTCAGTGGGTTAAGCCTCTGCCTTGGGCTCAGGTCATGATCTCAGGGTCCTGGGATCTCCCGCATTGGGCTCTCTGCTCAGCAGGGAGCCTGCTTCCCCGCCTCTCTCTCTCTGCCTACCTCTCTGCCTACTTGTGATCTCTGTCAAATGAATAAATAAAATATTAAAAAAAATAAAAATAAAATAAGGCTGCAAAAGTAAAAGAATACAGAAACTCCTCCTGCAGAAAGGTTTTCAAATACTGTTCTTGAGTATCAGACTACAGTAAGATGTAATGTGTGATTGTGAAGCATGTCATTGAGTCATGATTGTACAACCACAGAATATTAATTTGGGGGCAATTTATTAAAAATTTACCGTATGAGCATGCACCAGATTTAATCATTCATACATCTCAAGTCCATGCGTTGATCCTTCATTGGTATATCTGAAGCAAAGAATTTCTGTGCAGCTGGATGTAGACTGTGTATACGAACCACACTGAAAAGAACACCAAGACTCAGTTCAAGTGTTTATACTTTCAAAGTCACACCATAATATGTTCATCAGAACCTATAGAGTTGCGCTTTCTGTCACAATTTTAAAATGTGTTCCACCTTTAGAGTCAAGTGTGTAATGGTGTATCTGAAGTTTGCTAAGTAGACAGGATTGCCTAAGCACTGATCAATGACTTTGAAAGAATTTGAAAGGACTCTGAAATGAGCTGATTATTATCTATGAAGCATGTGAGTCACAGAGTCATAAACACTGGTGGATATCAAAATCAGTATGGACACAACCCCTCATATAATGTCAAACTCTGGAATCCTGTAGCTAATGAATCAAAGTGTTTAATTTTTCTTGAGCATTTTTAGGTTGAAATTAAAAGTCCTCTAGTGACAGTCTAATAATTATCTTTCACATTCTAATAATACAGTGTTTAAAAGCCTTTTAAAGCTAAGCATTTTGTACTTTAAATATACTTCTTTAAAATTTAAATTCAGGGCACCTGGGTGGCTCGGTCGTTAAGTGGCTGCCTTTGGCTCAGGTCATGATCCCAGAGTCCTGGGATCGAGGCCCACATCTGGCTCCCTGCTGGGTGGGGATCAATGAAATATCGATCAGCGCATACTGTATAAAGAACATGTTGCCCAATTCTGCGCCCCGCCACCACACACATCATGGTATTGTATTGGTAAAGTGAATATATATTTTTTCCCACCCAACATCTGCATTTAGTTCCTTTGCTCATGAAATCACTCCTTTCATAAGACAAGGCCCACTTCCCATGACGGAAACTGAAAATACCAGAACTCCCATTCACGGCTGTGCCAAGAAACATAAGCGATCTGGGTTCCTCCAGTTAGAGGTATTCACGGCACCCTTAAGTAGGGAACACAGAGAAACCGTTCTGGTGAGAGGGATAGTGGTGTAGCCTCGGTTTAGAGAACACGGTATCTAATATTCTCAGGGAAGACCCTGGTGTTCACATCGGCCCATCAGAGGACAAAGTCACAATACCGAGCAGACTCATCCGGGTATCTTTGGAGGACCACTTTTGTAATGGGGTGTAATGGGGCTTTAAACTCTGTTTAAAGACATTTGAAATAAATTCCTGATGCTTCTGCCCTGCTGAAGATTCCCTAAGTTCTGAAGAGGTCAGTAGAGATGTTCACAAATATTTTTGCTCTTTACTTCTGAGTACACAGTAAGACTGCTCTGTTCCATTTCCTTCAATGTATGTGTGGCCATTAGACGTGTTTTGGCCAAAATAATGTGACCAGAAGTGATGCAGCAAGTTTTCAAGCTAGTGAGCAATTTGCCATATTCTCTTCCCATTGCTTGCAGTGGTTTTGAAAGCCTATGTCAAACTCATGACTCCAGTAGTCCAGTTCTTTAAGTAGATGCAATGAACAGAGGAGCCCATTGGCCCACCAGCACTTGACATGTGAATGAGCAAGTAATAAGCCCTTCGCTCTTTATAGGCAACTAAGAGACACTATTTTTTTCCAACAATATAACCTACCATGACAAATACTAACATAGTTACTAAATATCTTTTTACTAACTCATGTTCCGCTTAATCATCTAGTTTGTATGTTTCTTACAACCTTTTAATGAATGACTTCAGATCAGACGAGGCAAAGCTGTTGCTGCCATAGGGGAGTTTAATGGCCCAGGGAGTGCAAGGTCTGAAGTGTGCAGGTGGGCAAGAGGAGATCATTGGTTCTACCCTCTTGCATGGCTTAAATAAAATGATTGACAGAAGTCTTTACATCTTAGTTTAAGTCTAAATGCCTAGGTCTTCATACAAGCATACTAAAAGCTTATCTTTTGTCTAGTGTCCTCAGGGCTACAACTGCTCAAACCAGACTTAAACCTTATTACACCAGCTGCCAGATTATCATGTTAATTGAATTCACCAAGGCTTTGATCTGGGGGAAATCTGAATTATGAAAATTGGGATGGGAACATATAGGAAGAAAATAGCCTCCCACTGAAGGTGGAATTGGCCCCTCTTTCCAGTAAACAGGTTTTACTCAAAGACACTTACTTCCCCAAGTAGAAGGATCATGCCAGCTTCTCATGTCATCTCACATTGCCCCCAGACCTATAATTGAAACCAGAATCAAGACTGTTCAGGCAGGGAACCCACAAACAAAGCCATGGGGTTGATGAGATTCTGTTAACTTATATGATTTATATGGACACAGATGTGGAGAATATGTGTAAGAATGGAATCTGAAAATTCTAGATATAAGAGGGAAAGGAATCATTTTAAAACGGTTGAATTAATCAATATACATTCAATTACTGGACCTTGATTCACTGCTCTAGTTTGAGGTTTGGGATGTGGTTCTTTTCTTTTCCTCCCCCTCACCCCCCCAGTTTGGTTAACTTCACCCCAGACTCAAATTCTTCAGTATAATGTAGAGGAAAGAATCTATAGGCTCACAGATGAGTAAATGTTGGAGAGGACTAAACACACTGGACTGCTCAACTGCTTCCTAACCGTGCTCTCTACAGAGGCCAGCAGGCCACCACTACTCCGAGGCTTTGAGAACCATCCCAGGGAGTGGAGTCCCAACATCTCTCCAAAGTGCTGCAAGACACTTTCTGGAAGAAAGGGGGTGCTTGTGCGTGACACTGAGCTCAGTGGGATACTAGATTCCGAGGTGTCCAAAGGTCAGGGAGGGAACATAACTGCTGGGTTAATCAGGTCATAGTGACTCTAAAAAGCAGCAGTATCAGCAAAAGGATCAGAAGAACAGTGTGACCCGTTAGGCCTTTTGTGGCGGTATATTGATCATGGGGTCCCTGAAATGAACTTAGAACTGAATAAACCTTAGACCTAGTGAGTGGAAGCTTACTTAAGCCACCAAAATTTATAATGTCTCTTCACCCAATTTCCAGACCTGGGTCAGTTCAAATATCTAGTGGTCCTTTAAACCGGAGAGGGATAGGTAATTTTGCATATGGACTCTGTTATAATATCGTAGGTATATACTTTGACTCTCCCTTTTAATTCTTTCCTAAAGGAATCTGTGTCTATTTACCAGAATGACTGTGTCTTTAGGAAAGACAATGATCAGTGCATTGGCTCAAAAGATTATGGAGGCTGAGGCTGAGACCCAGAACAACCAGTGGTATAGTTCTAGTTCGAGTTCAAAGGCTTGAGAAATAGCAGAATTGGTGGTTTAAGTTCAGGTCTCTATCTGAACCATCATTTCTCCTTGTGTAAGTCCCAGTCTGAGGGCAGGAGAAGACTGATGTCCCAGCTCATAAAGTCAGTGAAAATTCTCTCCCTTCCTCCATCTTTTTGTTCAGTTCAGGCCCATAATGGCTTGGCAAATGCCCAGTCCTTTGGGAAGGGCAATCTGCCTTACCATCTATCCATTCGAATGTTAGTCTCATCTGGAAATACTTTTGTAGACATAGTCAGAAATAATATTTAACTAAATATCTGTAACTCTGTCAAGGTGACACATAAGATTAACCATCACAAGCAGATTGGGAGGACAGGTAGAAATCATGGTTTGTACTGATATCCCTCCCAAGCTTCATAAGAAACACCTTAGCAGGGTGAACACTGGCATTCTTTCAAGAGACTTTGTGCACAGCAGGTGTTGAGGAATGAAAGTCAGATCAGAAGAGGAAGAACATAAAGACACATGTCATATGGTGACTGTGGCTGATAGTTTGGGTTGAGAGTGAGGCATCCTTTGGAGAACTCTTCAGAATAGATGGAGGGCACATTATCAGTGGAATTAAGGCAAGGCATGAGTGGATGGGAACCAGATAAAGAAATTGGGGTTTGGGGATTGGTGTGATTTAGCAATAATGTAATATAATTTGTACCATAGGTAAGGCCTGATGGTATTTGGTTTATGCGAAAGAAGGCACATATACTTTATATAATATGAAGAGCTATATGGTTGCATGTTATAATAGTTACTGTGTATGCTCATTTCTGTCTTACCTTTAACACATTTCTAATCCTTTTTATGTCCAGTCCTAATTACTTTGTACACCCATTAGCTAGTTTCCTTTTTGAGAGATTGGGAAAAATAAAAGACTTTGTTTTAGGTTCCTATTAGTGTATTTTAAAACCATGCAATTTACAACATTCAGTAAATATTAACCGATTTATTTCAGGAAGGATTTAAGGTAATTTACAAAGAAACCCGTGGAACCACAAGATTAAAAAAAACACAAGTGAGGAAGTTCAAGTTAAAAAAGAAAACACAGGTGAGAAAATTAAATTAAAATCAGGATAAAGATTTACCCCAAATCTCTTGTGTATTTCCTAGGCGTATGTTATACATCTGATTTTATGCTTCATGGTAGCTGAGAAAAAACTGGAATCCTGATCCATTATATGCATCAGTATCCATAAAATAAAGCTAATTTCCCTGAACACACATGGTTAATCCTTCTACTGAAACCTAAAGGAAACTTCTTTCATAAAAACGAGACAATGTACGACAGTGAGCATCAACCATATCGTAAATATGATGATGAGATTCCTATTGATGTTTATTCTAAGTTGAAATGTAAGTGGAGAGGTAATAGGAAAGCCAAGACTAGTGAATTCTAATCTTTGAGGGACCAAACAAGGTACCACATGTGATTCAACTCCCTGCAGGTCTGGCTTCATCCCAGAATAACATTTCGAACATCTAGAGCAATCAGGAAATCTTGGGAATATTCTCTCTTACAATCATGACTATGAGATGTCATCAGCACAAGTTTCAGTTTCTATTTCCCTGCAATGACCCGGAGAGGCAAGGTGAGGTGATTGTCAAGTAGAGTCTAGGAAAAGAACAAAAGTAATATCACCAACAATGTCAGTGTTGTCTTCATTATGGAAATTGCTTTTATTAGAATTGTATCAGGCAGGATGCTAAGATGACTTGCCCATAGTCACTGTCCGTATAATTTCCTCCACTTGCATGTGGGCAGGGCACGTGAGTAGGAGAGATTTCACTTCTGGGATTAGGTTATGTAACATGCAGGCAAAGGTGAGGGGATTCGTAGATGTAATTAAGTCTGTAATCAGGTGATGTTAACATACTCAAAAAGAAGGTCATCATGGGTGGGCCTCACCTAATCAGGCAACCATTTTTTCAAAAAAGACTCAAAAGTAGCAGCAGCACGCCAACGGGCTGCCTTTCCTGACTTTGAACAAGCCAGTCTCCATGTTGTGGAGAGGGCCGTGCATCTTGGACATCAAGGTGACCTGTGGAATATGAGAGCAATCCCTGGCCTGGATTATGGACAACAGGCTAACAGAAGATTCAGTGATTGTTAAGCAGTTATGTTCTGAAAATTTTAAATAACATTTCCTTGAAATAAATTGATAGAAGATTTAGAGATATGTGGCAATGATAAAATACCTTGGACGCTTCCAGGCTTTGAAAATTAAAACAACACAGCAGTGGGTTCTTCTTAAGTTTCTGCTTAGATACTTTGGATTTTAGCAGTTGCTATCTCTAATAACTGCTTGGAATCACTGACACACAGATGAAAAGAGAGTGTGGAGTTATTAGAGGTCAACTACACATTTAAAGTAAAAAAGTTTGACCTGGTTTAGGGTGGGAACATAATATGTTGTACCAAAAATACATTTTTTGGTATGTATTTGGTATGCATGTAATGAACATAGATGGTGATCACCATATGAACATTCTGAAGGATTCCTACAGGAAGAATGAAGATAATTAAGGAGAGCAGTTCTCTGAAATAATCCATGGTTGTTTTTTAAAAGGCAGGGTTGGGGGAGAGAATAAATTGGTGTCCAGGAAAACAGCAGTAGCTCCTTAATGTAAAAAGCAAGACTGACTCAGCCAAATTGTTGAGTAACTGTTGATCCGAATGAGACTTTTATTCATAATGACTCATTAGAACCTAATTAAGTCAGTTAAGATGATCTATTGACCTTAGAACTCCCTGTAGTCTTTATATAACCTCCTGCCTGCACCTCAGGAGGACACAGCTCTGCCCTATGGACAGCAGTCAAATGTTAATGGGCCGTATGCATTGGTGAGTAATGCTTCATATAATAGCTAGAAGGCCCAGAGTGGATACAAACACAAAACAAACACTTTGGTGGCCGGCAGTCTGAAAGTATGATTGTGAGCAGTTGCTCCTGCCAACAATCAAAACCCTCCATGGGACCTTGCCACAGCCCCCTGGAGCTGGCCAGGCTGCCTGTGGCTTTGGGGCTCACTCCACTCTGACAGCTAATATAAACACACTAATGCAGTTATGGAAAGAAAGAGAATTCAGAAGAGAGGCACGCTATAACGGTGATCAAGCCCAAAAGAAGGATAAAAGAAGTAAAGGGGGTAAGGCACATTTTCTTTCAGCCTTCTAAATGCAACAACCCACTTAAAAAGGGAATTAGAATGTTGTGACCATGTATCTTCTACTATAAAACAAAATCTATCTATCCTTTTAATGATTCATTGGTCCAAGACTTCAGTTATATGAAAGCTGTTTTCACAAAAATACATATGAATTACACATTAATATTTTAACCAATAATTATATTTAGCATGGAAAGGGTTGATTGAATCCTTAAGAGCTAATACCTTTTCCTATGTCAAAGAGTTTTACATTAATTACTTATTGTTCCCCCCCACCCCGTGAAACTTCCAGTGGTAAATAGGGCTAGCATCATTATTTTTATTTGAAAGACAAGACAATCAGATCGATGTGGTTAAGGCATTCAGCTGAGGTGGTTTGGGGAAGCTGGTGTGAGAGAAGCCGGGTTTGCTTCCAAGACAATGCTTTTTGTCACAGGACTCTATTTTCTTGCTTAAACAAGAATAAAACATTATTATGGTCTGGGGAAGCCATTCCTCAGGTGTATCACTAATTTCATTTCTAACTATAATGATATTCTTGTGATGCTGGCGATAAAGCAATTTAGCTTTTTTCAGGAAAAGTAAAAAAAAAAAAAAAAAAAATTAAAGGCCAGGGCAAGTCATTCTGCAATTAACAGTCACGGTTTCAGACTTACTCTCCACCTCTCTGAGCGATTAACTCTTGAGGGTATTGTGTTTTGGTGCATCAAGTAGCCTCTTTCATAAGGAGTGCTTATTTGGCGAAATGAATAACCACAGAGGGAAATACGCTGAATTGGAAACAGTGTAGTTGATGTTGATATTTGCAGATTTTTGATATTTACCTTTGACTATTTACAGATGAGCCTGAAAATATACTATGTGGATTTTCTTTTTTTTTTAAAGATTTCATTTATTTGACATAGAGAGCGAGAGAGTACAAGCAGGGGGAGCAGTAGAGGGAGAAGCAGGCTCCCAGCCAATCAGGGAGCTGGACTCCGGGCTTGATCCCAAGACCCTGGGATCATGACCTGAACGGAAGGCAGATGCTTAAAATTCTGAGCCACCCCAGGTGCTCCATGATGTGGAATCTGTAACGTCATCAGGCCTTTCTATCACCTGCACAGACAACTTGGTTAAGCGGTAATTGTGTATAGGGTTATATTCCCATTGACTTTTTCATGGTATAAAATCACCTTTAAGTCTCTTAAGACTATTATTATAAGTGCTGTTTTATAGGACTGAAGATGTTTCAAGGCACTGAATAATATAAATGCCTGATAAGCCAACTTTTTCTACATCAGGGAGAAACAGAAACAGCATGTCCGTCAAATTAAGTTTTATGTCTTATTAGTACATAGTTTAAAAAACTTCACTATGTGTATTCTTTCTAGGTTACCAAAGACACGTGTGTGTGTGTGTGTGTGTGTGTGTGTGTGTGTGAGAGACTGTAAATCCCAAGGGCCTTTCTTTGTTCTCAATCTCTTTGCTGATTCTGTAGCTTTTGAAATTGATGACCCCAGCCTTCTTGAACTACCTTACTCCATTGGCTTCTGTGAAATAACGTGCTACTTTTCTTCCTGCATCCCTGATTAATCCTTCTTTGTTTCCTTTGCTGGCTCTTCTTTGACCACGGACACGTCCACGTTCCAGTTTTTGGATCTTCGTCTTCTTTCGTACATATTCACTTTTCAGCTATGTTGATGACTTTCAAATCTGCATTTCCAGAACTCTTCATCTAATCATCGGCTCTTTCTATGTACCTTTCAATGTTTCAACAGATTCTTGGCTGTTAACGGCAAGCTGGACATTTTCAAAGGTGAACCCATCATTGTAACCACACATCTATCAGTTCTTACCTGGGACTGATGGTAAGAAGTTATCTTTAACTCATATCTTCCTTTGACATATGTAATTAGTAAGTAATCCAAGCAAATCTACATTATGGGGGAATTTTTAATCCGATTTTACTTCCATCGAGATACATTGTTACAAAAGAATGATTTAGAGGAATCCCCTCTTGCAAAATCAGTGCCAGTCCGGTCTTGACCCACCACTTTCATAAAGTATCTTCTACTCAGAAACCCGAGATAACTGGCAATTTCCAATCAAAGTCAGGGCAGGCTCCTGGAGGTGGGGTTAAGGCTTCCATTACGTGAGCCTACCTTACCTGTCATATCGGCTTCTTTTTACTCTCTTATATACGGCGTTCCCTTCCATGGGGAAAGACTTGGTTTTATTTTTCTTCAGGGCGTACACCACTCTCATTCTGACTCCTGTGCCATTACTTTGTTGGTTGACTTCCTGGCATCCTCTCTCATCCTGTTCAACATCATCGCCCACCCATCTTCCGAGTTCCAGACATGTCCCACTTCCCAGTGACAGTAGTCCTCCACAGACGGGCTTTCTCTGAAGTCATTTGAATATGATGTAGAGGGTATTTTCCACAGGATACCACTGAACTATGTTAAATATATTTTGAGAATCTCCTGAGGCAGAATACGCAGTTAATAAATAGTGTGTCAATCCTGGCTCCTAGAGTAATGTATACAAAATAGGTGGTCAATAAAATTAATTGTTCATTGACAAATCTGTTTTGTTTTTTCCAGATTTTCCAGCATTTTATATTATGTTAATATCCCATCTGGTCATTTGAAAAACAAAGTGGCACCTCACAGCTTCAAGGATAAATGCAATTATGTTCTCTTGTTAAGAATATATAGCTTTCCAGTTCAACTTTGGGAAAAGGTAATAAACCTTAAACCCTTGATTTTTTTAATTAATGGAAATAATTTCACAAGTCTGGCCCTATGTCTATCCTAATTTATTAACAGGAAACACCTGAGACTAATTGCTTTCTGGCCTACAGAATCCTGTTTTGTTATGTTTTTAGACATTTCCATTTAAATACAGATATAGCTTTGATAAATATCATAAGCGCTTATGTTTAGAAAATATAGCACTTTTTGTTTCTATGGCTGGCTGAAGTTCTTTAATTAAGGTGACTTAATTTGGAAATTCAAGATGTTATGACTTAAATTCTTCTGTACTTAGAGGAGAAGGGAAATATTTGAAATACTATTCTAGGTGTTCTATAAGCTCTGGAAAAAATGCCCAGTATAGTCTTAGTATATTCATTAAACTGAAATTTGTGGATTTGCAGAAGTAAATTTCTACTTTGCAGCAGTAGCTCATTAGTTTGTTCTAGATTTTTCCAATTAAAGTTTTGTTGATAGCTTTCGATTTTTCAGAATATCTCACACGAAGTAGCATATCTTTTACACATCGAAATGAGTTTAAATTGAGATCCTTATTTAATTCTTACTAATTCAAGATAGGAATAGAGATTCTAGCTGCCAATTGTTATCATAGGGTTTTGGGTGGGAATGATAAGATTTGAGGAAGGTGAGGGGAAAAAAAACAGGGAAAGCCAGGTGTCATGGAAGCAACTCTTAGCTCTCTCAGAAAGCAGGATAGCCCTCCTGATAGAACCTAGAGCTAAAGAAGAGTGTGACACATTATCTGTAGGCTGTGACTTCACATTATTAGATCAAGTTACTGCTTAGTGGAAGGATGGCATTTTGGGTGGCACTTTAGTGTACTTCTCAGGATTTCCATTGTCCACCTGGCAAGAATACACTCTAGACATACTCACCTAGTTTTTTTTGTTTTGTTTTGTTTGTTTTTGTTTCTTTTTTCATAAGATTTGATGGTGAGACACTGAATGAGAAGAGGGATGAAGAAATCTGAACCTCCCTGTATAAAAGTTGCTTGAGAGGTCTGATGTAGAGGAACCCTCTATTAGAGAACCAATTACTAATTATACTGATACTACACAAATCCATGCTATCTGAAAAAGCTGGAAACATTAAGGATATAAATAACGTCTATTTTGAGAACATTATTTTCTTTTTTTTTCTTTTTCTTTTTGGAAGGTACACCTATGGAGCTGTCCTCATATTTATTCATCCAATTCATTTTTAGTGAGTGCCCATCACATGCTATTCTAGACAATGGATATAAATCAGTGATCAAAATGAAAAAAGAAAAAGTCTCCCCAAGAAGCTTACATGTATATATACCCACCCACACTAATGTATGTATGTGTGTGTTTGTGTATGTATATGTCTATTTACATATGCATACATAAAAGGGAGAATATTATTTTTAATTCTAGTCTCCTGTCTTCTTCCTCAGAAATACAGTTATCTGCTGGGTGTGTGAGTTTTTCTGTTAATTTATGTGCATATATATGCCCTTACAAAAATATGTAATATTGCTTTATAATATTTCTAACAACTTCATTGAGCTATAATTCATCTATCATATAATGCACTCATCTAAAGTATACAATTCAAAGGTTGTGTATATTCACAGAATTGTATGTCTATCACCACAACCAATATTAGAACATTACTGCCAAAAGAAATCCTGTTCCCATTAGCTGTTATTTTGCAACATCCCCAACATTTCCCTCAGCACTAGGCACTAGGCAACCACTCATCTACTGTCTTTGTAGATTTGCCTAGTGTAAGTATTTCATGTAAACGTGAAATCCCTTTGTAATTGGCTTCTTTCATTTAGTATAGTTTTCAAGGCTCATTTATGCTGTAGCATAATGTAGCATAACGTAGCATTTCATTTTATTATTGACTACTATTCAATTTTATGAATATACGTTTTACTTATCCATTTATCAGCTGATGGACATGTAGTTGTTCCTACTGTTTGCCTATTATGAATAATGCTGCTATGAAACAGTCATGTACTAGTTTCTGTGTGAACACAGGTTTTCTTTTCTCTTGCCTGTATCCCTAGGACAGGAATTGCCAGATCACAATGGTAACTTTATGTTTAGGCTTTTGAGGGACCACCAGCCTGTTTTCCAAAGTGGATGCACCTCAAATTACTATGTTGCATACTTGAAACTAACATAGCATTGCATAGCAACTATACCTCAATAAAGAGAAACTAAAAGACAGAGTATGTTTGGCATGTTAATATTATAAGGAGAAAAGTGAGAAAAACCAAAACCAAAGAAACCCAAAGCGGATGCACCATTTCATATACCCACCAGTTGTGAATGAGGGTTCTGATTCCTCTGTATCCTTACCAACACTTGTCATTATCATAATTGCATTCTTAAAACATAATATCACAGTTGCTGGTTGTTTTATAATTCTCCCTTTTCACTTAGGATATACATCATTTGTTTAATAGTTGTAAGTTCCTTCAAACTATAGATACGCAATAATATCTCCAGTCATTCCTCTTTCTGTAGACTTTCAGTTTGCTTCCAATTTTTCACTGTTAAAAAATGATACTACCTGGGGCACCTGGGTGGCTCAGTGGGTTAAAGCCTCTGACTCCGGCTCAGGTCATGATCCCAGGGTCCTGGGATAGAGCCCCACATCGGGCTCTCTGCTCAGCAGGGAGCCTGCTTCCTCCTCTCTCTCCGCCCGCCTCTCTGCCTACTTGTGATCTCTGTTGTCAAATAAATAAATAAAATCTTTTTAAAAAAATACAGTTCTGCTAGCAATGAAGGAAAACATCTGTTCACCATGGCTTCAATAATGTATCGCTCTATTAAACTATTCATATTTTTGTAAATCTTATTTATCTTGTTATCTCAATTATTAGTTTCCAGATTATCAGCTATTAAACATCATTCATGTTTACTGGGCATTTATTTTATTTATAATCATTGCCATTTTTTCTACTTCTTATTGACACATAGGTATTAAATGTTTGCCTACTGATGCTTTGTTCATGATATATTAGTTTGTTACCTACCTTTTCATTTAGAAATAAGCTTTAATTTAAATATAACCAAACGAATCAACTTTTCTGTAATATTTTGCTTTTTTCACCTAAGATGATTATTCCTATGTTAAATTTATAAATACAATTTTCTAAGCTTTCTTTAGGTCTTTTATAGATTTATGTTCAATTATTTAAATCATGTGAGATCAATTTTACTGAAAGGTACGAAGTAGGGATCTAATTTTTTTTTTTAAGGGTAGACTATTCAACATAATTTAAAAAACTGTTTTGAGTAACTATAGTATGCTAGGTGTCGTTCTAGATAATGGGGCTCCAGTAAAAAAAATGGCCAAGTTGGTCCTCTCAGGAAGCATACATGCTAGGCAGTTTTTTCAGTGCCATTTACTGAATAGGTCTTTCTCTATTAATGTAAAAAGGACATTTATCACATTTTAAACACACACACACACACACACACACACACACACACACACACACCCCACAGACATATGGTGGCCGTGGGAACACACACTCAGGTCTGCTGCAGAGCACAGTCGGTGGGTAGCCCATGTTGCCAACCCTCAGGATCCACCCTGTTCCCCCGGGGAATGCTCCATCAGTCCTGTTCAGTGACTAAGCACAACAGTGGGACTAACACAAGCTCGTTTCTATCAGTCATGGCATCTCTCAAATGGGCAACTTTGGCTCGAAAGGCTCCCAATTGCCCTGTTTGAAAATTCACTGGAGCACGTATCAGAATGCGACTGTAGTCGGAAGATTCTAGCTACCCAGCGTTTCCTTCATCCCTTCCTTTCACAGACCCACAGTTAAAGGTTTTCCCTGCCTACATCGGCTTCTTCCATTTTATTTTTCGAGTGTGTTCCCTCCAATAATTCTCTTGCAGGTTTTGTCCCTTTGTGGTGTCTGCCTTTCAGAGGACCTCAGTTTACACAGACAGACAGGCTGGTAGCTCTGCCCTTGCCAGGAGTAGGCGACCAGGCAAGGATCATGACAGAGGGGCTGAGGAAGCACCGCTTGTTGGGGGGTAAGAGGGGCAGTGAGGGGTAAGTTCAGGACAATTACTAGGCACCTCTCCCTGCCTGTCAAATGTCATCTTTCTTTAAGTGAGGGGTTTCTCCTTATTCTAGAGTTATCAATATCCTCTAACCATCACCTTGAAGCACCCCTTCATGCAGTGGTGGTTGAGGGAACTCTCCACCTGCATCAGCATGAAGACTGCCAGCAAAATGGCTTTGAAACACAGTGAGTGAACGTTCAAATTATAATCAAAATTGATTTTATCACTTCTCTCAACCAATTTCTTCACAAAGTCCCAATAATATCGTCACTGAAATATTTCTTGAATCTCTCTCTCAATGGCAACAGCCTTAAAACTCACATTTTTCCTTTGCCTCTCCTATAAAAATTCCCAAACTGGTATGCTTGTCTGCAGTCTGTTCTCCTTTTAATCTTCGCTCTTCTTTTCTGACAATCCTCTTTTCTTTTCTTTTTAAAAAAGATTTTATTTATTTGACAGAGACACAGTGGGAGGGAACAAAAGCAGGGGGGTAGGGGAGGGAGAAGCAGGCTTCCTGCTGAGCAGGGAGCACAATGTGGGAGCCTGATGACAGGGAGCCTGATGCAGGGCTTGAACCCAGGACCCTGGACCATGATCTGAGCTGAAAGCAGACGCTTAACGACTGAGTCACCCAGGCGCCCTGACAATCTTCTTTTAAAACAACAAATCTGTGTTTGTTTTTTCCTCAGTAGCACGCTATCTGTGTCATAAAGCCCAGACTCCACTGAAAGGTCCTTCATGATGTGACCCATGGCCTGCTTTCCAGCCTCTTTGCAGAAGCGGTTTTTTCAGAATGAAGGTTCTAGCACCAGACTATTTGTTTCCCCAACCACAACACGCCGTTTCTGTCTCACTGCTTTGCACATGGAATCCTCTTAACCTGAAATACTACCTCCTTACGTCTTCTGTTAATGTCCAATAATGATATAACTTTTTAAAATAGACATATGCATTATACTAAATCAAGAAGAGACGAACAGTGCATATGACAAATTAAACCCTATAAAATGGTGCTTTCTACTTTAATGAACTCTGAATTACTTGGCTTTCTTCCAACGGTAATTAAAAATTACACCAATGTAAATTCTAAGTATATTCCCACCCTGTCTTCTCCATCGCATCTCTAAGTTTCTATATGAAATAATACTGTTCAACAAATACATCAGAGGAATTGTGGCTTAGTAGTGGAAAAGCCTGTGCTTAAATGCCAGCCTTTCTACTAGTTCTATGACTCTACAGCTCAGTTTTCCCATCAAAAGATGAAGTTAATATTGGCACCCCATGTATAGGGATATAGAAATATTAAATGAGACAATGCATAAATACAGTGCATAGTGCTTTGTGCAAAGTAGGAACTCTATAATATCACTCAATAGCGAGATAGGCCGCTTGGAGGGTTTATCGTTTTTATTTTATTTCATGCCCAATCTTTGCATGTGGTAACTTGGTACTGCATCAGTTACCCTAAATACAACTCTTACTGCTCTAGGTACGGTCCTCAAGCCAGCAACATCCAGCACCTCGTAGAATTATATGAAGATGCAGATTCTTAGGCACCACCAGTATTCCTGAATCAAAATCTGCATTTCAATAAAAATCTCTGGATGATTTGTATGCACATAACTGTCATTTGAGAAACACTAAATTTTAAAGCATGTTTCTTATAAACATCTCCTTTGTTGGTATGCTAGTAACTATGCTGAACTGTTCACCACATGCTTTCCTGACAAGCACTATGATACGGTTGTAGTCATAGGCTTAAATATAGCACAGTATGGTCATCATATACATCAAATATTGTATGTAGATCGCAGAAACGCTGAAACTATGGGTGATGAACTGCTTGCCACGTTCATCATGTTGGACATTAGGATGACTCTCTGATGTGGCCCTGGTTACACTTCCTGGGCTTCAGAGGCCCCCAGATTTCTGAGATATCTAATAATTTCTGAGATATCTAATAATTTCTAATAATATCTAATAATTTCCCCCATTTCAGGTTATTCCTAGATAATGTTGTATATGTCTTTTTTTTTTTAAGATTTTATTTAATTATTTGTCAGAGAGAGAGAGGGAGAGAGAGCAAGCACAGGCAGACAGAATGGCAGGCAGAGGCAGAGGGAGAAGCAGGCTCCCCGATGAGCAAGGAGCCCGAAGTGGGACTCGATCCCAGGACGCTGGGATCATGACCTGAGCCGAAGGCAGCTGCTTAACCAACTGAGCCACCCAGGCATCCCTGTATATGTCTTTTTAATACTCTCACCCATCTCAGGACTTGTTCAGAAACATTACGCCCTTAGTTACTCGGAGACACAATTTTCATCTCAGCAAATTCATCTTCCAGGTAAAGTTCAGT
This sequence comes from Enhydra lutris kenyoni, assembly GCF_002288905.1. NCBI lineage: Eukaryota > Metazoa > Chordata > Mammalia > Carnivora > Mustelidae > Enhydra > Enhydra lutris. The sequence continues at coordinate 43,659,745 of NW_019154089.1, forward strand.
GATGGGCAGGATATATTTAGACACTGTCAAGAAGACTTGAATTTTATTTTCAAAATACATGTGAACATAATGAAGCCACTAAAGGCTGCAATAACATTAGTAGGAATTACCACACTGTGAATTGTAATTATAAATGATAAAACATCAATTTGGATCTAATTGGTACAGGGTTAATCTTAACCCAGGCTTAGTTTACAATTAAATTTACCTAGCATTATCTTGAAGAAATCATAGGGTTATTGAATAAGAGATTGTAGCCCAGAGGGTTTTTTTTTTTTAATATGAAAACAGTTATGCACTTTAAAATACCCATGTATCTGCCAAGCTTTGGAAAATTATTCATCCAATCAAAGCTTTAAAGATCTAATAAAATTCCTTTTAAATGGAACATCCTTGAAACTATTATGGCAATATAGGTTTTCCAAATACTCTGCCATAATTTAAATTCTAATAATTTAGATCAGTTTTCTTCAAATTACCATGGTTCATTAAGGTTTTTGTATATATACATTTTAATATTCCCCTCAGACATTAGCATTTGTAAAAGGTATTTTTTTTTCTTGCTCTTTATCTTTTGCAATACAAATTTTTATAGAGAAGAGGCAGAAAATATGTTAGGGATTAAGTTGTGCTCATGTATGGTATGTGTTTCCTCTGATTTTTGTGATTAAAGTTGTGTTTTGAGGGGACTGTGTGAAATGAGAGATTGGGGAGAGATGGTTGAAGATGGTTCATGTCTTCTTTTTAAAATCTTTTCAAATACCAGAATAGCACCTTGCCAAGGAACTGTGGTCTTCTCCTGCAGCCCCTGCAGCCTGGGGACAAACTATTCTGGGTCAGCCAATTAGGGTGACCATTCTTTGAAAGACTCAGGAGGATGTGCTTAAGGCTGTCACTGAGCATTCCACAAGCTTGGTTATTTCTCTCTCTGGCTGGACATCCGTGTTGTTTTGTTTTCAGGTCAAGTTGTTCTCTGTAACACGGTATTGTTTTCTGACTTCTTTGTAACTTGCTGCCTTTATGTTTCTGAGATTGAAGCACAGAAGTGGCTTTGCTCAGTGAGTGCCTGTTTATGTTGGGAAGAGGCAGGAGATGGGGAGGCGAGAAGCAGTGAACCAACTCACTCAAAACAATGCTGAATGACCTTGAACTCTGAGAATTTACTTCCCACAGTACAGGGAAATAATGGAGACTTGATTCTGGTCTAACAAGAATGACAGAAGGGTGTTTGTTATAAAACAATAAGCTTTGCTATTCAGAAATTCCTCTTCAAGAACTCTTAGATCAACTAGTAGAATCCATTTTCCATTTGCACACACTCCTATGACCACCTAGAAGTAGGCAAGCAAACTTTTTTTTTTTTAAGACATACAAAAATATGTTTTCAAAGAAAGCACACAATATGAATGGAAAGTAAAGAATAAACATAATGTTAGGCTGTATAAAACATTTTGAAGAGTGCTTAGTTCCCTAGACATTAATATTAAATTAGTGGAATATTTTTTATCCTGATTTAAATGGCACAGACATCTTTCTCTATTATAATACCTCCAAGATGTATTTTTAAAATTATTTAGAATTTTTGTGTTTTTTTTCCTTTTTTAAAAATATTTTATTTATTTTTATAAGAGAGAGAGTGAGCTTGAGCTGGGTGGGTTGGGTTGGAGGGTAAGGACCAAGGGAGAAGCAGACTCCTCGCTGAGCAGGGAGGAGTATGTGGGATTTGATCCCACAACCCTGGGATCAGGACCTGAGCGGAAGGCAGACACTTAACCAACTGAGCCACCCAGGCATCCCCCTCCAACATATTTTTAAGTACTGTATGGCACTTAAGATACTTAACCTTAAATGTGTGACTGCTTCTTTGAGTATCAAAGTCTGGATTCTCATCTTAAAAGCAAGAGAAAGTATATAAAAGAAAAAGCAGAAATAAAAAGAAATTATTTAGAGAAAAGATTTATGTTCTCCTAAGAAGGTATGTACTTATTAGATGAAAATGTTCAGGATTTCCCCCCAGGAAGTAAGTCTACCAACTGCCACCCTCCCAACGTTCAGACCTACTACAGAGGTTGGAGACAGTAACCCAAATGTTCCGCACCTGAGACGTGAAACAATGACATGAAGTATGGCTAACATATGTCCCATATTAGTTTCTTATTTCCAGTCAGATGAAATCATCCCCTCTAAATCCAAGACCTGCTCGTGATAGAATAGGTTTTGCCAATCTCAGGAGCCTCAGGGCCTACATTTATCCAGATGTTTTGGTTTTTTTAACAGATGGTCCTCAAAATTTTATTCCTATTTCTGTTGCTGCTGCCACTTTAAGTGTTTCCTGAAGATGTTCCGCACAGCCTTCTAAGGGTTTCATGGTACCACAGCCAGGCATCCTGGGGCCTTTTAGCTGTGCTAGTCACACAGTCACATAAAATGTAATGAAATATAGACTGATACGAAGCACTGGAGATGTGAACTCTTTTATTTATAAAAATGTGCTTGTATTTCTAAAAAGTTCATGTGCTGAATGTTAGATCACTTCCACATAGGTGAAGTACAAGCATGACTTCTAACAAATGTTCAGCCAAGGTGTTCACTGTGCTTTTACGAACCTTTGGTATTCCAAACAAGTAGCCTCGTTAATGAGCTCATGATCCAACCCACCAGACTCATAGTCATTTTCAGCTAGTTTACATGATCTATTGGTGGTTATCATGCATGCATTCAATGCTTAATTTAGACTTACTTGATGAAGGGAGGGTGCCAGCTGTTCCCTTAAAATGTAACAGGAGCACACTGAGCATTGTGATAGCTCGGGCCTATTAAGGACAGAGAGTAATCAAACAATCTAGTTTCAGATTAGTTTTACGTTTTTTAAGGTTTTGCTAATCCAGGCTCTGTACAGTTATGCACAAGTTTCCAGTTTCCTGAGTTGCTCTTGTTTATAGTAAGAATTTATAATAAGAATTCCATGAGGTTCTTTTTTCCCCCTTTCCAATTGTAGATATTTTGTATTTTTATTCATTGGCTACACAGAGTTCAATATTGTGTTAGAACTAAATATATTTAAATGCTTTCAGGGGTATCAGAAAACTAACTCAAAAAAATGTTACCTTTTGAAAATTTAGAAAAATGTTACCTTTTGAAAATTTCAAAGTTTCATTTGAAATTTTTCTTACTTTTAGCAGTTTTTATTGTTTTTTAAAAATATTTTATTTATTTATTTGAGAGAGAGAGAGCACAAGAGTGAGCAGGGGGAGGAACAGAGGGAGGAGCAGAGGGAGAGGGAGAGAGAGAGAGAGAGAGAACCCAAGCAGACTCCACACCCAGCACAGAGCCCTGCTGCGGGCTCAATCTCATGACCATGAGATCCTGACCTGACCTGAAACTAAGAGTCAGACACTCAAATGACTGAGCCACCTAGCCACCAACTCTAAAAGACTACTTTTAGCAGTCCTTGGAAGTGAAGGGCCAGATCTGTGAATAAATTAATAGTATAACCAGATTGGAGGTAAGAGAAAGATAATAATGTAAAATATGCCATTAAGGGCAGAGCTTAAATGCCTGAAAATCAGGTCCCATACAAAATGCCTCAAAGCAGAAACTAGACAGGAAATGAATGGGAAAAGAGTCAAAATACTGAAAGAAATAGTATAGAGCCAAATACTGACCTTAAAAAACAAATGAACAATATTGTTGGCACAAGGAGCAAATAAATAATTAAAACAAACTAAAATTCCCTAAACCTAACTGTTTATGTAACTGAAAATTTTTAGTTTTCTTAGTTCCTCACTAGCTTTTCTCCACATCCACAATTTGCTCATAATTGTAATCACGGTGTGGATACAGTTTTACTCTACTCTACTTCTCATATATCCTCTATCATAAGATATTCTCAAGATACACTGCTACTATATTCATACACACTGTTTTGGTTCTATAGAAACTACAGCCCATAGGCTAATTACCTATTTTTATAAATAAACTTTTATTGGAACACTGTCAGGGCCATTTGTTCCTAAATTGTCTATAGGTGCTTTGTTTTTTATGTTTGTTTTTAAGATTTTATTGATTTATTTGAGAGAGAGAGAGAGAGAGAGAGTGAGCATGAGCAGAGGGGACGAGGCAGAGAGAGATGCGGGCTCCATGCTGAGCAGGGAGCCCGATGTAGGATTCAATCTCAGGACCCTTGAATCATGACCTGAGCTGAAGGCTGATGTTCAACCAACTGAGCCATACAGCTGTCCCTCTATAGGTGCTTTTGTAATGCAACTGGAAAGTTGACTATTTACTACACAGACCATAGGGCTTGTAGTCTAACAGATTTATTAACTTGTCCTTTAAGAAGTTTGCTAATGCATCATACTGTACTTTTTTCTGCCATTGGATAATAAAGTTCTTTCCAAGTCTTTCGAATATTACTTAAAATCTCTGTATTTATGTGATTATCAATTCATCCTTAAAAATTTTTTTTTTTCCTAAAGAAGCATGGAGCACTAGGTGTGGTGCATAAACAATGAATCTTGGAACACTGAAAATATTAAAAAAAGGAAAAAAAAGAAGAAATATACTGAGGGTTTTACTGAATCAAAACATACACATATTTTTGCTCATTACAAAACTGATTTCAGAAAGTTTTGTACAAGTGGCCACAGTCCAAATTGCTACAAGTAGTGTTTCAGTTTATGAGATGTAATAGAATTTAGCCAGTATTGAACATTATTATGTACTTACATTTTAATAGTTTTGTTACCATTTATACAAAAATTATATTTTTGATACTAAAAGAAACATAAGACTGAAAACTTTTTAAATCAATTCTGATAAACTGATTCCAAAATTCAGTCAGAAGAGAAAAAACACAAGATTAGTAAACTAAAAATTTAACTGGGAGATGTATGGCAGGAAAATTTTACCTAATGTCAAAGTATACGATAAAGCCACATTAACAAAATGGGGTGATACTGGCACAGAATCACACAAATCAGTTAAACATAAGACTTATGAAAGATAAAACCTTCATAGTCTTGATAATTTTGTGTATATTGAATGCACTTTTTAAAATCTGTGGGAAAATTATGCACTGTCCTATGAATGGAAGTCTAATAATTAAGGCTGTCCATTTTTAAAAAAGAAGTGAAATTCTCACTTCACACTATACACTAGGAAAAAATTCTAGAGGATTAGCTAGTGAAAATTTTAAAAACTATAGAAATATTTAAAAATAATTATAAGGAAAAATTAACTTAGACTGGTGATGGCCTAAATGAAATAATGAAATGTAGAACATAAATATCTCCCAAAAAAAAGACTAAAAGGTTTTCCAAATTTTAAAAGAGAAGAAAACTTCTCTGTGGGAAAATAATCATATTCAGAGTCTTAAAAAAATAGTAACAAGGAGAATTTGTTTGGGACCCAGTTATAACATATATGGATTAATAGCTAATATATGTGTGTATGTGTACACAAACACATACACATACATAATAATTAACTTGGTACAGCAAGAAACTTAACAACTTGTTAGAAAAGTATTAGAAACTGCATTAAAAAGCAAGTGCCTATGCTTCAATTTAATAATTCTTCTTCCAGACACATATTCTATAGAAATAATATACATAAAAACTTAAGTCCTATAATAATGAAAACTGTAAATAAACTACATTGATATGCAATGACTAAATAAATATAGTTAACATAGCCATAATATCAAACTCTACTAAACACTCTGAAAGGGCAGTGTAGATTTAGATAAACTAATGCAGACACTCTCCAACATATATTGTAATGCAATAAAAAACAAATTATCGACATTATTTGAATAAGATCCTACTTATACAGAACACATAGACAACAAAATGACATGTTTATATGATGTAGGTATATTTCAGGAGTTATTCCCATCATTTCCATTTTTAAATGCATATGTATATGTACACAGACACCCACAAGCATATATAAAGCTATTCCAAATGGACTAGGAAAGGCAAACCTAATTTGGCTTTTGGATTAACTATGCAAATGTGCTGGGAAAAAAGTCTAGGACTTAGAAGAAATATACAATTAAGGACTAATGACAGAATAGCTCTTCCTTTCACATGATACCTGCAACAAGTACATATTATCAAAAATAATTCTTTGTGTAAAAAAAAATTTTTTGTGTGTCTCTCAAAAATATTCTTTGTGCCTCTTTCCCTTGTAGCCTTAAAATGCCCCATTAATGACTTTTTAGAGTTAATTTAAGTCTCTTCTGTCCCACAGACCACTGAATTGTAAAGCAACTAGGATAATAGGAAGTCCACAGTATTTGTCAAATGGGTACAGCATAAAATTTAATCTTTAAATTGTTAACATAAAATCACGTTTAGAGGCAGGATTTATAAAACTAAACTGCAGTTTGGACACTGCATACACTTCTTCATCAATCCATCTGTTCAACTAATATGTATGTACTTACGTATGAATGTATTTATTACATCCTTGTTGTAGATTAGTCAATTATGGTTTCTGCTTTCAAGACACTTACTGCATTGGGGAAGATATATAAAAATCAAATAAATCATTGAGAAAGAAAAGATTAGGCTATTAAAGTGCTTTATGGTCAATAGCGTGGGATAGATGGTAGGGATAGGGACACAGGGGCCACCTTTGGTTGAAAACTAAGGAAAGGCTTCTCTGAGAGAGTAACATGAAGACAGGGATGTGTTGGGGGGTGGGGAAATTTCACCCCCAAGAGGACATTTGGCAGTGCCTGGAAACATTCTTCTCATTAAAGCTTGGGGGTGAAAAGAGGTCTGCTACTGGTCTCCAACAGACAGAGAGTCCTGGGATAATCCTGAATATCCTGTAAAAAGCAAAGGATCCCCTCCCCCACAACAAAAAAATTACCCAGACCACAACGTTAATAGTATCGAGATTGAGAAATCCTGCATGAAGCTAAAATCAGTATGGCAAATTGGATCAAACTTGAGTTGCTACTGGAAGAACATTCTTAGGCAGAAGAAATGGTTACAACAAATATCCTAAAAGGAGAACTTGTTTAATATGTTTGAGAAGTGAGAAGAAACCTATCTTCAGAAAATGGAAGGAGAGGTGGAGAGCAAGCTGGTAGACACAGTTCACAGTAAGGGATTGGATATATTATGACAGCAATGGGAAGACTGGGGAGAGACTTATTCTGTGGTGTATCATCATCTGCCTTGCCTTTTTTTTTTTTTAAGAGAATGAGAGAGAGGGAGTACGTGCAGGAATGAGCAGGGGAGGGAGACAAAGAGAAAAAGAGAGAATCCTAAACAGGGGGGCTTGATCTCATGACCCTGAGATCACATCCTGAGCCGAAATCAAGAGAAAGACGCTTAGCCAACTGAGCCACTCAGGCATGCCGCCTTCCATTTTTAAAAGATCACACTGGATGCTGCTTGGAAGAAAGAAAACAGGGAGAGAGCCAAAGGGTTAAGTAAGTGACAAAAAAGAAATCATTCCAGGGCAACAGAACACATTGATCACTTGCGTGGAATCTGCTAAAAGTTCAGTCATTTTGTAACATTAGCATTTTTGCTTTTTTATTTGCATTATCTAGTGTTACCATACACTAAGTTCATCTAGCACCAAACACTGTGCTGAAAGTTGTACATATATCATGTAAGAGAACCTTTGAACAACCTGGCAAGGAATGGACTACTATCTCAACAAAAGGGAAGACTGAGGTCAAAATAATTTAAGTAATTTACCTGTCACCACTCAGATAATAAATGGTAGAGCGGATTCAAACTCATATCTTACATTTCTTCATTCTGTGTTCTTAAACACTACACTCTGCATGAACTTCTAAGTGAGATAAGCACAGGCAAGAATAATGTATTGCTTTAGCAAGGATTCCCAGACTTTTAAAAATGACGGTTTGGTCTCAACCAAATGAGACATAATAATAAGTTTTAGCATTTTAGTTCTTCAGTCGGATCATACAGACAGTGGAAAAAAACTTGCATTGTGTGATAATCATTGGGTCTTCAAGGTTTCCAGAAGTTTTCTTTTTGCCACATATTCAGTAGCATAAGTATTGCTTTCAAGTAGCTGTTTGATCATTTTGTCTTCCCTGGTGTCCCACTTGACTCCTTCTATTATTTTTTCCTGGGTTTTCACCTTTATTCTTTTCTTCCCCACCCCCAACTCCATGATGTTACCTCTCAGTAGGCCATGCCTTTAAGTAGCTCCAGCTTGTTGGAAAAGTCTATCCTTTGTGAGTACAGAACAGAGCTGGCTCCTGACCATGTGTCATTCCCCATTTTGAATAACTACAAGAAGTTCCCCAAGGAACAGGGAAAGGGGATTTGAGGAAGCCCACCCAGTGCTGTACAAAAAATGGTTTTTTTTCCCCCCTTGCTAAATAGGAGTCAATATCTTCTAACCATCCTTTAACCTCCAGATAAGTTATTTCCTATCCTTGGGTACCACCTTTCTTCTCTCCCTACCCCAACTGTACCCTATGACCACCCCCCCCTTTTTAGCATGGTTTTCATGGCTCTTATTTTATTTACATTCATAAGTCTTATTCCTAGCATCTCTGGGATGTGGTCAGCATTCGTGCATTTGTTGAGATTCTATTTCATCACATCTGCCTAAATGTCTAATAAGTAAACAGGAAACCTAGGGGCCTCCTGATGTTAAAAACTGCTAGCAAGATGTATGAAAATTAGAACCTTTCTATGATCTCTATCTCAGTAGTGATTACATGTTAAAGTAGTAGCCATTAAAAGACAGAATATGATTAATCAATAAAATTAAACCATATTCCAATACTATCCATTTCTATAGCTATTGATTTTATGAAAGGTATTTTTATTGTTATTCAAGAAAGTAGTAGGATACAAGTGACTATAAATATTCTAAGAGGTTTTTTTTTTTTCAAAATTTTTAATTATTTCAGAGAGAGAGTGAGTGTCCAGAGAAGTAGAGGAGGAGGGAGAAACAGACTTCCCACGGAGCAGGGGACCCGCCATGTGACGGGGCTCCATCCCAGGACCCTGGGATCATGACCTGACCCAAAGGCAGACACCTAACCAACTGAACCACTCAGGTGCCCAAGTATAATATTCTAGACAAATTTCCAGACACTCTGAAATGTATTTTGGGTGTTGCCATGTCATGTACATTTACATGAGACTTAGGGAAAGTTTCCAGTAGTTGCATGATCTTCTGCTTCTTTTTGGTTTGGTTTTGTTTTGGAACATACACCTAACTATACCACAGAGGTAGCATAATTGAAAGTGTTCTAGAGAGTGCAAAAATAAAAATCAGGTTATTTTTATCCAGAAGTGGGAAATAGCTTCACATTTATAGGTGACCTAATTGCAGTGAAGTCATAGTAAAGTGCCGGTGTTTGTAGATGCTATGCATTTAACATTTGTAAGGTAATCACCATCTAGTCTCAAAAGACAAAAGATATTACTTTCTACAATAAGAATCCTCATCTAGCAGAGATCAAGTTCTATTCCAACCAGTTTGGCACCAGTAGTAATCTCTGTGTTTGATGGTGACATTCTATTATAAACATCAAAGTTTTACAAGAATGAAAGAGAAAAAAAATCAGACATTGATTTACCTGACACTGGGGTATTTATGTATAAATGGGCTAAATTCCCAGTCTCTAATAAAAAGGCTGATGCTTTGTTCTCAAATGCATTCATAATAAGATTCCTCTTTCCTCCAATGTTGAAATGGACAGAGGATTGTGGAGGAAAATAAGAGATTAAAAGCCTTTATTTCTATATTGTTAAATTATAGGAACTTGAGCATATCGTTTGGTTGTCATCTAACTGAGAAGTTCAGTCAATGAAGTGGTATCCAAATTCACCTTGACACCTGATTTGTCATGGAAGATAAAAATCTAACATAGTTTGGGTCAGTTTTAAGAACCTGGCTAAAAAGGATTTCTGTCATACCTTTTTTGATTTTTTCTTGGTTACAAAATCATACTTCTCTACAGTGAAGTAAGTAATGGTGACATATGAAAGTTCTTCCCTCACAAACCTGATTATCTAGTTTTTCCCAAAGGAATTCCTTTGATATTGCATCACGTAGAGAGTGGCTAGCAAAGGTTAAATACATGGAGAAAATTCTTAACATTTCTGCAACTGGAAAAGATAATTTGATGCAAAATTTTGTACCATGATCGCTAAGCCTAAAAAAAAAGCAATGGAATGAATCATTTTGTAACACTTGTTGGTAATTTTTTAACAAAATTTCCTATTTCTTTACCCAGTGCTGACAACAATAAACAGCTCAGCTTTTTCTGTCTTCAGTTATCCAACAGTCAAATTCAATAGATACAGACTGCAGGACTTATGATACCGCATCAGAATATGCAACTCTATCAGCTGCAATAATACGGACGAATGGATTTAGAAAAGGCCATTTCAAAGCTGTAATTGATGGGCTAACACTTCTCAGTGGCAGCTATAATGGCATCATAAAATGATCGTGGTTTATCCTAATTTAGAGCTATCTGGCTTAGTGAATTAAGGTATGGCTAAGAAATGTGTGCAGTGAAAGCGCTTGCCAATTTATTTAAGATATTCCATTTACTGTGTCACTTTTAAAACATTCTAATATAGAGTACAAAATGTGAACCTTTCAGTCACCCATGAGGAAACCTGCCCAGTGGATGAAGAAACCAACCTAGACTCAGAGTTGCAAGGTTATGAGCCCAGAAAAGGCTAGAGCCACAATCCCTCATCCTGGCCCATTTAGTGTCCGTACAATTTTAGGTGCTTTGTTTTCCCTCCAGATGCTGTAATGGAGGATTTCGCTTTTTAAATATTTATCTCCGTATACAAACTATAGCCTCCCCTCCACCCCATCTGGGGCAACTTCTTTTTACATCTGCATCCCTGTCTCCTTCCTCCCCCCTTTCTACTTCGGTTTCCTGGAGAATAGATGGGGCACGTCCTGCCAACACTTGAACGCCTGAGCGGATCTACTGCCTGAGCACCCGTTTTTACTCCTGGGGACTGTAGCAATAACCCTCTCTCACGCGGTCCTGATGAGGATGAAGGGAGTTAGCCAAAGGAGATACCTCAGGCAGAATGTAGGTGGTCTGACCCCAAAAGCCACTCCTCACCCTGACTACAGAATTTACATATCATTGAAACTTGATGCAAGTTAGTTGCTTCTTATACGAAATGTCCTATATCACTGGGTGGATGATACGCTCAGAGAGGAGCTGTATTGTACGCAGTATCCCTCGCCTGTCAACGGTGTTTTGTATACAGGAGGTCAAGAAATGAATGGATAGACGGATAGATGAATGAGTAAGTCTCCTTGCTCCTAAGCCTCGACATCACGGCAACTGGAACGAGGAAGGCACTCTGCGTATTTGCTGGTGCGTCCGTTTCTGGAAGCAAGCTGTAGAGATGGACTGCGTTTACGCTGACCAAGACAAAGATGCTTCCTTCCGGGGCTCCCAGGGGGCCGAATACCTGGGATGCTCTGGGGTTTTTGAGCCAAATATCAAGTATATGCTTTAACTCTCTTTTCACACTTTCTTCTCAATGAATTAGCTGCTGATCTCACTTAAAAACGTGAACAAAAACAGTTCCCTGAATAACAAGCCGAACCAGGTTTCACCTGGCTCCAAATATCTACTTTAATCTACCTTACAAATTGAAGACATTTTTTAAAAAAAATCTCACCATTTCACATGTGCAATGCCAACTCCTATTCATTTGATTTTCTTTCCTCTTCATTTTACCAAAGGTAAATCGCCGGGTTGTACCTACGGCAGAGAAAAGGTGGCAAGGAGTGCTTTTCTCCCAGACAGCACAAATGTGAGATTTGTATGTTTGTTTTCCTTCGCTCTATGGCATGCCTTATACTGAGCGTCCTTTCTGCTGCCATTCGGGACGTTCCCGAGCTACCCTCTGACCCAGGTTAATTTGGCTTTGTGGTCCCTTCTGTTAGAATCCTGCTCATGGCAAAATGCCTCATGGCAAGAAACAAAACAACAGCAGCAGCAGCAAGCACAGCAATGCATAACAATAATGCCATTCCTTCTGAAGGGCAACAGAGAGGATTTTTGGATTATCCACTATTCAAGATAATCTGCACTCCTGATCTCCCCCATGATTAGCGTGCATAATTGGGAATTCCCTGCATGTAACCTGACTTCCTTGCGAGAGAGCCATAAAAATCTCTGGCCCTCAGAGCAGTTTCAATGAATGAAATTAATTAAGAAAAAGAATTTGAGGTCCTGGGATGGGAATCATTGCAAAGCACTTTTAAATTATAGTGTCATGACTGGATATTGGAGTAAATTCTTTGATCTCCTTTCTCGTTAACAAGATGATATGATATTTTAAAGGCAATCATTCCATTTTGAAGGTCTGCTGACATCACCAACCATCAGACCACAGTATGGAAATAAGATACCCACTTCTCTCTGCTTCCTCTTACTGATTTCATGCGGTGACCTTGCAGTTATTAAATATAGGCCAACTTGCACTCTCAGACCTCAGGCAACCTCTTTTTTAAGTGATTGCTTACTCCTCAACATTTCTACTAAAATTTGATGCTTGAAGATCACTTAATGGAGGTAATCAATTTATCCCTGTCCCTTGGGTGGTCCCCCAGGGCAGTTTTTGCTGTTTCAATACAATTACAAAATGCTTCCAGGCTCTGTGAACTTGGTTATACAAGAAGGTTATGGCAACAAAGACTGTTTTCTTTGGAAAATTGTTACAAAGTGCTGACCTTCCTAAAGTATATAGCATCCTGAAAAGTCTGAAAGCTCAGATGCTTAACACTGTGAGAGTCAGCGCCAAATTCTAGAACCAGAGGCATGAGTTAAAGTGCAGGACGCACTGAACCAAAACAAGAAGGAAGAGAACTTTCTTTCAGGAACATTTATTTCATGTCCTGTAGCCTGGATTCAAACAAAATTCCTTTGTTGACTCTCAAGTATGCTTAAGAGAATCTGACCCAGGAATGGCTTTGGGTTTTGTACATGGATCAGAGAGTTGTAGCGAAGCCAGGATGATCTCGCAGGATTGTAGTGAGAAGCAGGATCCCATTTAATGACTAGCTGCCTTCGTGTTGAATACCAAGAGCTTGATTCAAACAGCTAAGTATACAATCCGGGCAAGACAACAATAAATAAGATAAAAAGCACTGGTTATGGTCTCAGGTTTTGTACATGTTCATTACAGGGCATCCACATGGAAGTCACATATTATTTACTGAGAAAGGCATATTTCCTAACTTTGCAGACATATGTGAGGTAGGGTGTTCTCTGGGGATGGGAAAGGGCTGAGAGAGGCAGGGAGGCGGATGAGAGTCCCCCTCCACCCACAGAAGCAATTACTGTGACGTGCAACAGTCTCCCCGTTTTTCCCTTTTGCAAAGGCCAAACACTATGGGATGCAATGAACACTGTTCAAATCCACAGGGACATTCCATTTCCATTCAGAGGATTGAGTTCTATTCTATCACACAGGAGGACACATAAACAAGTAAGACTATAGGCCTTTCCTTGAGACCTAAGGGTCTCCTAAAGCACCTTTTCAGAAGCCAGTGGCCTCCCATCCAAGTACTAACCAGGTACTTAACCTGGTAACTAACCCTGCTTAGCTTCCAAGCTCAGATGAGATGGGGCGCATTCAGGGTGGTATGACTACAGACAGATGTTTCTCCAAAGAAGACATCCAAATGCCCAATAGACACATGAAAAAGTGCTCAACATCACTCGGCATTAGGGAAATACAAATCAAAATCACAATGAGATACCACCTCACACCAGTCAGAATGGCTAAAATTAAGAAGTCAGGAAATGAAAGATGTTTGCGAGGGTGTGGAAAAAGGGGAACCCCCCTACACTGTTGGTGGGAATGCAAGCTGGTGCAGCCACTCTGGAAAACAGTATGGAGTTTCCTCAAAAAGTTGAAAATAGAGCTACCCTATGACCCAGCAATTTCACTACTAGGTATGTACCCTAAAGATATAAATGTCGTGACCTGAAGGGGCACATGGAACCAATGTTTATGGCAGCAATGTCCACAATAACCAAACTAGGGAAAGAGCCCAGATGTCCATCAGCAGATGAATGGACAAAGAAGATGTGGTATACACACACACACACACACACACACACACACACACACACACACACGGAATACTACTCAGCCATCAAAAAAATGCAATCTTGCCATTTGCAACGATGTGGATGGAACTGGAGGGTATTATGTTAAGCAAAGTAAATCCATCAGAGAAAGACAATTATATGATCTCACTCATATGTGGAATTTAAGAAACAAGACAGAGGATCATAGTGGAAGACAGGAAAAAAATGAAACAAGACAAAAATGAGACAGGGAGACAAACTATAAGAGACTCTTAAACTGACGGCTGCTGGAGTGGAGGGGAGTGGGAGAGATAGTGTGGCTCGGTGACGGACATTGGGAAGGTAAGTGATGTGGTGTGTGCTCTGTGTTGTATAAGACTGGTGAATCACAGATCCCTGTAACAAATAATACATTATATGTCAATAATAAAAAAACAAATTAAACACATAATAAGGACAAAAACAAAAGAAACCAGTGGCCTGGGTGATGCTGCAAACAACAGTTTTAAGACTAGAAAGTCAATATAGCATGGCGATTTTGTTATACAAGGATTTTGCCAAAATTTTAAAATGGCATTTACAGTAATTTAATAAGTGGTTATAGTATAACCATAGGACTAGAACTGCATTCAGTTAATGTTCCCCAATTTACTTAAACACTGCCTTTTAATATGCATTTACCTTAATTTCTTTCTTATTTTCTCCTATTTTATTATGTACAATGTGATTGCATCATCCTCTATTGATCATTCTTCTTGTGTGCAGTGTTTGTAGGGCAAATCCCTAGGTCAGGATTATGGAGGCAATATATGGCAAAATATGTGCTATGGTTCCTGCATATATTTATTCAGTCCAGTCTTAAAAAATAATGGAAAGATTAGTATTCCTGTCATTTTCCCCAAGTACAATTTCTACCTACTGGAAAACAAAGTGAACATCATTAAGAGAGCATTATATAGTGTTAATAATTCTAGTGATAATCCTCTACCCTGTAAGAGAGGCCGAGCTCTCAAGGTACTTGGAGAATTGCAAAATAATTCAACTGTTAGACTTGTGAAGGGATCACAAGAAGACTGGAAACAAATAAATACCATCCTGTGGCCACAAGGCGAGAGATTTTCACTTCTTTTCAATGGAAATCAAATAATTTGGTACTGAAGCAAGGCACGATGTCAGAACATTCATATTAATTTTACTGCATATATATGCAAATATGATATTATATATATACATATTACATGGTGATAGATATAGTATTATGTGAAATATAGACTATTATATATATTATCATTACCATCATCGTCATCATCATCATCATGTAATGGTAGGCCCAGGATCTGCTGGTATGTCCCACAACATAGGGTCCATCACAGCGCTGCTCCAGACTGGGGTGGGCTACGGGTGTTCTTTAAGATCTAAGCTCAAGAGCGCCCCTAGAGGGACATACCAGTTTTATGGCAGGGGGAAAGAGCAAGAATGCTGATGGACACAGCCAGGGCTTCCTGAACATCTGCTCAGATGGGACATGGTTCCCATGTCAGTGGGCAAGAAGGATAATGCTGGCACAGGAGACAGTCAAGTGTTATTAGGATATATAACCTTCCTGCAGCAAGTACAATTCAATGTTTGGAAACAAAAATGTAATCCAGCACACTTCATTAATTTAATTCTCTCTCTCTCTCCCTCTCTCTCTCTCTCTCTATATATATATATGTATATACATATATTTTAAAGATTTTATTTATTCAATTGAGATAAAGAGTACACGAGCTGGGGGGAGGGGCAGAAGAAGAAGGAGAAGCAGACTCCCCACTGAGCAGGGAGCCCGATGCGAGCAGGGTTCGATCCCAGGACCCCAAGATCAAGACCTGAGCCGAAGGTGGGTGCTTAACCGACTGAGCCACCCAGGTGCTCCAACAAATATATTCTGAGTACATCCTATGTGGTAGGCATTTCACAGAGATTCAGGAATTTAACTTTGATCTCAAGAGGTAAGGCTCTTACTCCAGGGATCTCACACTCTAGAAAGCTAAGTATATGTAAATCAGCAAATTCTGTAAATAGCTGTAAATAGCTGTAAATAAATTCTGTAAAAACAATTCATGCTAAAATACAGTAAAGAAAATTAGAGAGGGCATGGGTTTTTGTTTTAAAACATTTAAAAAACTATCCATTAGGAGAGCTAAGAGACTGAGTCTATCCGGTCTTACAGACAAAAACAAATACAAATAAAGAAGGAACATCCTGGGAAATAATATTGGCTCAATATAAGGAGGAACCGTCGAACAATTCTAAAGGTGGAATGGGATGCTTAAAGGGGTAGTGAGTTCCCTATCACTTTAAATAATTGATGCCTTCTTAATGACATCACATAGGATACTCACGCTGGGGCAAACAACTGAAATACGTATTTTAAAAATCTTTGAACACCTTAAGGGTTATATACAAATGTGCAACTTTTAAGTAAATAAAATAATTTCAAATTGAGTTCACCATTTTAAAAAAAGTAAAACCATATAGTGTCTTAGAATTTCCAGGTTAAAAATGAAGCTACCTGTTTTTCTTGTATCGAAAACTGTCTGGGGAAAAAAAAAAAAAAACTGTCTGGAGGAAAACTACTGGATTTCATTTTCAAATGAACATTGAATTTAATATTTTTCTATTTTCAGAGGGTTCTAATCATTTCTGTACTTTTCTATCAAATAAGGACATGTGAAACAGTTTAGGAAACACAAGTAGTGTTTTTGAATAAAATATGTTTATAATTTGATGTTTTAAATGATGTCCGTTAAACTTGCCAAGTGAAACTCTTCAGAATTTTTTTTTCTTATGATGAAGAGGACCTTGAGAATCTGACTGACCCCAATTTCCTGTAGTAAATAAACATGTTCATACTTGAACTTTCGAATGTGTAATGTAGGAGTCAAACTCCATGTAATTTTATTGCACGGAAACTATTAAATGAGCCAAATAACGTGGCCATTTTGTGATACAAGGTTACTTTTGCAGTGATCACCCAAGACCTATCATGCATATTTAATTTGTGATCTATCGATTTTGTTTAAAAAAGATCATCCAAGACAGAGTAGATCAAGAACTTAGCCTGGATCTAGTATGGTAAAAAGAATATGGAGATACAGGGGAGAAAAATGAAGTTTCAATTTTTTGCTCCTTTACTTGCCGCTTACGACCTAACGGGCAAGTAGTCGAAATTCTCAATCACTGCACCTGAGTGAGAGGGAGATTTCCACTTGCTTGCCCTTTTAAGACTTAGAAATTTCAAACACCTCTTAAAATTACTAAGTAAGTAAGTAAAAGTTCAAAAGGAGTACTTCATAAGGTCAACATTATAAAATGAAAAACGACACAACTGAACTTCAAGTGCATTTTCTTATGTTTCTGTGCTTTTGAAGAAAATTCCTGGTGAGTTACGAAAGTACTGTGCAAAAGTACTCTGCAAACTGGAAATCACCTTGCAAATATTAGCTATTATTGCTACTCCTATACTTCCTGTTTAGGGTCTATACTAATGAGACATACCCAAATATTTTAATGCCTTGCTATTATGTGAACATTTACTGGTACAGTCTCAATTTCATATTTTAAATAAATTAGATCATATATATGAACTGAAACACAGAAAACACTGTCAAGCATTTTTCATTAACTAAATAATATCCTTCTATGCCTTCCAAGCATTCATCTACCCCATTAAAGAGAAAGGTAAGAAATTGAACAAAAATGTCCTATACATTTCTATTCTCAGTCCTCTCCTCTGTCACTAGGACGCAAGCTGCTATCATACACCAATCATTATCTGAGTGATCTGACTTCAGGATTTAGTTTTTGGAGTGTGGCAGGCATGGAATTAAACCTATCTTGGCTATACATTGGTTGTGTGATCTACACAGATTACTTAATCTTCCTGAATCCCAATTTATTAACCTATAAAATAAGAGCAAGAACACTGAATTCTTATGGAGGATTGGGAATCTGAATGAAAAAAGTAGGATTAGTAATAGGAATAAAGTTTTAATATGGTGCTTGACATTGTCATTCATTACTCAGGAAGGCCATCTTTAGGTGTCAATATGACATTCTAACTATTCTGTTTTTCTGACCAAAATTAGAATATCTTTTTAAAAATGGTGATGGTTTATAAACCTTCCTACCTCCCTAAAACAGAAGATGAGCAGCTATAACCACCAAGGGGTTAATGCTGCCCAGGGGATAAATGCTGACAATTGAGAATCCATTTTTTTACCTGGACAAATCAGTTCACTTACTACCTTTAAAAAAAAACAAAAAACATTAGAAAAAGTAGCAGGAAGCCACTGACAATATTATTCTAAATATAATTTCTAAAAATACATACATACATACATACAATATCTAGAATTATAATGGATCCCAGTTGAGTCATAGGCCTGAAATCTAAAGCCTAACAAATTTCATAAGACTTTGCACTTATTTAGTGAACACTGGCCTTTTTCTCTAAGGTGAAAAACAGGTGTTTAGACAATACTGCATAGATTCTAGGATGGATACAATGTCATATAGAATGTATATATGGAAATAGTGTTAACTAGTTAAATTCATGGGGATTCTGAACGCACTCTGCCAAAAGCAAAATACCAAGTAGTATTGTTGTTCATTCCTCTTGCTCCTAAATTTTACAGCAGGAGTCTACCGCAGGACTGAACTGAAGAGTCACCGGGAGAATTTTTGAACCTCCCCAGAGCCAGACCACACCCAAGACCACTGTGATCACACATCAGTGCTTTTTCAATTTCCCAAATGCTTCCAGTGTGTATGTAAGGCTAAGAATCTCTGTCTTAAGGCAATTCAGTCCTTGTTTTTTCCTCCAACCTGTTGTATGATAAGCACATGAGGATAAAATTTGCGGGAAACCAAGGTAAAGCACTTTCCAAGAGGAAAAGTCCCCAACTGCATATTTTAGACTCAGCCCTTTCAGAAGAGCTTATGTAAAATTCTAAAGACATTCCTTTTTTTTTCAGGAAATAATTGGTGGATAGTAAGGTGGCTTCAACACAGATTTCACATGATGTCAGCATCGCCCCATGTCACCACTTAAGAAGATGATGGAATCATCTGCTTCCATTTTTCCACTGATAAAAACCTCATGTCAGAAGTGGAGCCTGATGACTTGAGCCCCATTTAGCCATAAACATGGGAAATGACAGGCAATTCTGATGGATGTTTAAGAAAAGCCAAACCACTATGTGCAGCTTTCTTTGGCCTCAATGCAAACAAACAAGGATTCATCTGTGCCCAGTTGGTATCTGATGGGCGCATCTTGGAGCGCTCTCAGAATGTGTGCAGCTGCCACCCGTCAGCTCTGTCAGTAGGAGCACAGTCCTAGCGAGGCCAAGGTTGTGGGTTTGGCCAGTTTGAATTGCTCTGTTCCATGGCCACAGACTTTACCACTAGCCTCAGCCAGCTGTCCACAAAATATGTGCCCTTGGCCACAAAGCAGAGTGGGTGAGAAAGTGCAGACAAACCAATTCAAATCTATCACCACAACTAGAAAAACAGCTCAGGGCCTATGCCCGACTGAGTATAGATGCGTTGCGTCACCTTCATGCATGACATACAGCAACCATGCTCCATCCGGGTGTGAATTTTCTGGCAGCCATTTCAGTACCGTCTGTAGGCAGTTTATACCGTATATGCACTGTATATGCTTTAAAAGTATGCTTATGAGCAGTAGTTATAATTATGTAGTAAATCTCACTGAAAACACAAATTTACAAGAACAGAAGGGTGACAGACATGTCACCTTACCTCATCTTAATCTTTTCCCTTCTCCATTTTGCTTGGCTGCAGAGGATGAATGGTTCCAAGACCACATTTGACAAATGCCTCCTGAATGAATGACCGCCGGTCAGCTCAGGAATTTCATCTCCTCAGACCACGATTTGGGTGTGTGTCTTCTCCCTTTACCTTCTTATAGGACATTCTTCACTTTGGCACCTTGGCATTGCATTAAGTTTGATCATTTTCTGGACCAACTCGACCGTTCTATGATGGGAGCAAATCCCACAAAGCAAATTACATATTGGTAAATTAATGTGCTAGTACTTAGGATACTTACTTATATTGGATTACTGTTACTGTTGTAAAGAGCACGTCAAATTCACGTTTTCATATCATACAAATTACATTGTCAGTGCTCCAAAGGAATATAGTCTGACTTATGCCCATAGAAGGAAAGAATAAGCAAGCAATTTTTGACACACTACTCCCAGCTGTAATCCATACTGACTTTTAGGGAAGTTCAACAAATACAAAAACACACACACAGACTCAGGTACACACACACACATACATATATTTCTAATATAATTTAAGAAATAAGACCTATCTATAGTAACTTGGATAATACTCTTTTTTTAAAAAAAGATTTTATTGGGGTGCCTGGGTGGCTCAGTAGGTTAAGCCTCTGCCTTCAGCTCAGGTCATGATCCCAGGGTCTTGGGATCGAGCCCCACGTCGGGCTCTCTGCTCGGCAGGGAGCCTGCTTCTTCCTCCCTCTCTGCCTGCCTCTCTGCCTACTTGTGATCTCTCTCCGTCTGTCAAATAAATAAATAAAATCTTTAAAAAATAAATAAATAAATAAATAAATAAATAAATAAAGATTTTATTTATTTATTGGATGGAGAGAAATCACAAGTAGGCAGAGAGGCAGTCAGAGAGAGAGGGGGAAACAGGCTCCCTGCCGAGTAGAGAGCCCGATGTGGGGCTCGATCCCAGGACCCTGAGATCATGACCTGAGCCAAAGGCAGAGGCTCAACCCACTGATAATACTACTAAAAATGAATGAAAACCCTATGGTTTATGAGCATATAGGTCTACCTTTGCAAATTTCCACAATAAAACACATCACAAACAAAAAAGTAGATTGAATTATTATTACTCATAATTCTAAATTAAGAGATAATAACCTTGTTATGAACATTAACTATAAAAGGAATTGGATCTTATTTCTTTTGCCATCTTCTAGAGTTTCATTTGTAAGGGATGAGGAAATCCAATTAGGCAGCCTGTTTGTTATTATTCCTATTTTCCAAAGTTGCATTTCTACTGAACTTTGTAGTTTGATTTTAATGGGAGAAATGCTAGCGATATTTAACTGGAAAAAAAAATAAGAATGTGGAGTGACCATAAGCTCGTGGATAGTTTCATAACTGTAAAACAGCATGAGTATAAAACAGTTTAAGGCTAGTAAAAAATTTTAAGTCATGGCAACCAGATGAGCTTATCAAAAATGTACTCTCATTGATTCAGCTTGTAATCTCCTATGGGCCCAGTTTCATTATTTACATTTCCTTCAACAAAATGTTATTGGGCAACTAGTACCTACAATAATTCTGTCATGTGCAGGAAATAGAAGGTCTTGACAAAGTCTCTTCCCTCCATAAGTAGCAATATCCACTTTAAAACAAAATGCAATTTGGCATGTTGAGTCCTACAATAAAGGTATATACAGGAACAGTAGAGTCCCCAGGAGCATTGTTTATCTTGCTAGGGTGGTGAAGAAAAGGCCCCACAAACATGATTCTTGAAATGTAATTTCTTGAATGTAATTTCTAAGACTGAGTTGTAGGTAGGTATTGAAAGTTAAGAGTCAAAACTGTACAGTGGTTCAGAATCCAGAGTGTGGGTCCACGAACCTCGATTCAACACCTGGTTCTCTATACGTCCTAGTGGCAAGGTCTCTCCCATCTTTGCTGTGTTGTCACTCATTCTTCCAAAGTAATATTCTTTATAACCCTGGTTTCAATGACCATGTTTTCACAAGCGATTTATAGATCTACATCTTCTGCCAATTTCCCTTTACTGAACTCTACACCGTATATCTGATTCCTCGTTATACATTCCACTTAAATACCCCTGAGATAAGTAAGCTTAAAATGTTTTAAATGAAATTTACCATCATTTCCAATAATATGACTGTTTTTCCTTTTCTTCTTTTCTCTCTCACTTGATAAAGGAACTACCATACACCCCATCATGTAAGCAGGAGACCTGAGATCACTCCCATAGTTTTCCTTCTTCACTCCTTACCACACAGCTTTTCTCCAGATTCTGTCTTGCTCGTGTATCTAATATACATACTCTTCTCATCTCTTGCCACTTAAACCTTAGTTGAGATTTTTGGGGAGTGGGGAGGGGGCAGAGGCAGATCATGACAATATCCTCTATGTTGGCCTTCGGAAATCTTCCTTGTTCCTGAGTGACTCTTACAATAGCCTCCAAGTTTTCTGCCTCTGGCCTATCCTTAACTCCAATGTCTTCTCTTCACTGCTTCCAGGGTCCCCTTTCTAAATTACCAATTTTATCATGTCACTCTTCAATTCACAAACCTTCCTGTATGTTTGCAAATGAAACTTGACCTACTTTCTAAGACCCTTCATAATTCTGTCCCTGACGTCTTCTTCAGCTTCACCTCTTTATTGTTCTTCCATTAAACATCGTTTCTCTGGCAAGAGAGAATTACTTACATTTCTCTAAATGCACCAGTCTCTTACATTCTCACCCTGTCTATCTGTCTCTCCTGCACACACACACACACACACACACACACACACACACACACTGAACATTTCTGAACCTGCTGTTTCCTACACCTGCACTGTAACCTGCTGTTAAAAGTACAGTGTTCTCCCCACACCCTTCTAAATGTGATTAACTCTTTGTTGACCTTCATCACGTAGATCAGTCTTCTGGGAAGTCTTTCTTCTTGGCTTCTCTCCTTCCCTTTCTGAAACAACTGGGTTAAGTTCCCTTTTGCAGTTCATACGTGACTATCATTATTTCCTTTCCTAATTCCTCTGCCAGACTGCAGGCAATTTAAATGTATCACTGGTCTAAGTATCTCTAGCAATAAACGCTATGCTTAGCACATCACCCCAACTTAATAAACGTTTCCCGAAATGGAGTCAAAGACAACTCACTTGGTCACTGTATCTTTCTCACAGGAGTTCTCTTTCCGAGCCTCTTCCATGGTTCTTCCCCAACCCCCCTCACACCTTCTTCAGTGCCACAAGATACTCCTCCTCAATAGCCTTGTCTGCTGCAAGCTTCTCTCATTTTCTCTTTGTCTACAGCAATGTTTCTCAGATGGGGATGGTTTTGCCCCCTAGGAGATACCTGGAAAAATCTGGAGACCGACCAACCAACCTTCCTTCCTTCCTTCCTCTCTTTCTTTCTTTCCTTCTCTCTCTTTTGCTTTCTGGAGACATTTCTGATTGTCACAATTGAGATGGGGGGTGTGCTACGGACATCCAGAGGCTAGAGATCAGGGAAACTGATAGACATCCTACCATGCAGAGGACATCCACCCACAACAAAGAATTACCAGTGCCAAGGCTGAGAAACACTGGTCTGTAGTCGATGAAGAAATATGCCAACTATCAATCTGCATGTCTCTGAGCATGCTCTCAAGTAACCTGGAAAAGACCACTCCTGAAAACTGACTACCGCTGGTCAGCTGCCCATCTGCTAGGCTGTGAAAAGCAAAGCAAGGACACTGGCCTCAGACTTCAACATCAGCCCATGTGGCCTAGAAGGCGGGGCCCCAAACAAGGAGCGACAGTCCTCGGGGCAGAAAGGGCAGATTTCACGTAAGCAAAGTGAAAAGTGCTGGCCTTGACTTTGCAGCCCCATGCCAATGAGGCTTCCAATAGCAATGTCATTGAACACAGATATTAAGGATTTTAAAATGTTCATTAGAGGTGAAATGATATCTCTGTGGTCGGAAGGAATTAATGTGTCTCCATGACCATCGCACCAGGGAGTAATGCAGGCACTATAGAAAATGATGCTCAGTAATCTCAGGAAATCAGTTAGAATCGATGAGTTACTAGTTCCATAATTCAAAATTTACTACAGAATTTGGAATCCAAAGAATTTATGGACTTGGTTCTATTTTCCACCCCCACTTTTTTTTTTTTTAAGGTTTTATTTATTTATTTGACAGACAAAGATCACAAGTAGACAGAGAGGCAGGCAGAGAGAGAGGAGGAAGCAGGCTCCCCGATGAGCAGAGAGCCCGATGCGGGGCTCGATCCCAGGACCCTGGGATCATGACCTGAGCTGAAGGCAGAGGCTTTAATCCACTGAGCCACCCAGGCGCCCCCCACTTTTTTTTTTTAATGACTCTTGTCATGATCCCAGATCCTGGGATCGAGCCCCGTGTCAGGCTCCCTGCTCAGCAGAGAGCCTGCTTCTCCCTCTCCCTCTGCCTTTCACTCCCCTGCTTGTGCTCTCTCTCTATCTCTCTGTCAAATAAATAAATCTTTTTTAAAAAATTTTGTCCTGGTTTCTTTTTGAAGAAGGAACACATCTGCTGTTTAACTTATAAGTGAGGCAGCAGTTAGCGGCCTGTTCAACACTGCAAGGGACAACAACAAACAAAGCATTAGGATGTTGCAAAAATATATGTTTGTTCTGGGAATGGTATAGTTGTCAAAATCCACACTGGGAAAGTTGGCAACTGAAGTTTTGGGGTAAGCAGTATTACGGTGCAGAGGACTGGGCCTCCTGGGCTTTTTCCAGAGCATCAATTTTTAACATCTGCTTTTACTTTGTGTATATTCTACTTCCCTGGAAATTTTTAAAACTCCAAGTTTAACATAAACTGACCCTTTTGTAGTTTATTTTATTTTTAACAACTCTCAGAGAATCATAGATTTCAAAGAGACTTTCGAATTTTTTTTCTTTTTCTGAATGACAATGAATTCCAATGTAATTTTCTAAAACCAGTTTCAAAAAGTTAAACTCCACTAATTCAATTTACTTCAGGTCCTAATGTGTGCGGATTTGGAATACATCTAGGTAGACCTTCTGTCAAAGGAACTCTTGAAATGGAAGGACTTAGTCATTTGAAATCTAAAAAAAAAAAAAATCTTGGAAGCTAAAAAATATCCATCAACCAATAATTCATTGCTTCTTCATTGACAAAGAATCTAAGTGACAAGATACCAAAAAGAAAATTGTAAAAACAGTGAACAAGCAGGGATGTCTAATGTTAAAAAGTAACAGATCTATGACTTCATTTCAAAGCTCCCAAGTTTTTAAAAATATTAGTAAAAACATATTTTGCTAACAATACTCCCTTTCTCTTCTGTTAGCAGTTTCTCTGGCAAATGTTGATTTCTCATAATGACTCTCCCCCATCTCCATGCATACATATTCACATGCTTTTGATTGGCAGTCTGTCTTGTTGCCTATGATTTTCAGACACTGATAGTGCTTACTGAAGAAGCTATGTGTTTTCCACCAATCACCTTTTCTATACCTAACAGAGAACTTCCCACACTTCCTTGGTGTTACCAAAAAAGAAGTTTTGGAGTTCTTGTTGGACTAGCCAATTCTAGCTCTTTCATTAGACTCTAACTCTTTCTATGAAATAGTGAAATACCAAATATTTCCAAAATTTGTTACTTTATTGACTGCATTGTCAATAGGAGAAAGGACAGACTTACCACAGCTCATAGGGTTGGATGTAAGATTTTCCTTAAATGGTCATGTTCTCTTATCCTCTAGAGCTCTTTAGAAGAACCTGCTTAGAATATATGGTACTTCTCTATGGAAAAAACAAAGCCAGCTTTTGCAGATCATTCCAGGCTTTATTAACTTCAAAAGCACTTAGATATACTATGCAAATCGAGTTTCTAATATACAACTAGCAAAGATTAAATATCTATGGAAATTATCAATAAAGAGTTTCTAAATATTTTATCCAGTATGAATTCAAGGTCTTATGAGTCCTTGGGACTAAAATCAAGAGTGTATTCAAAGTTAGGATAAAACAAATTTTTCATCTTTTCATGAAGCTTCAGTTTCGGCATCCCACAAAAGATGACTGACTATGCTTTGTGGATTTGTTACACCTTACTCTGTAGCAAAGACCAACTTCATATTGCAATTCTGCCATGCACCTTTACTGAAGCAAATCATTTGAGTTAAACTAATTTATACCCATCGTTGTTATTAATGAATGAGATTTCAAACTTGTCTGTAATGATTACATCTAATTCCCAGCAAAAGCAGGCTAGAGAGAGAGGCCCAGCCAAGCAGTTCACAGATCAGAATATGTGGTTATGTGACCCTGATATCTACGTTTATGGGAGATAGAAATGATAGCAAGTCCACTGTTTCGGAGGCAGAAGTGAACTTCAGTGGCAAACCATGCCCAGGTGGATTATGTCCTATGGAACAACCTAGACTAAATCCAGGATATAAAATAGGAGCATCAACTGAGGAAACTGGGAGCAGATGCTACATCTGTGTAACTAAGCATGTTAAGAAAAGAAGTAAAAAGTTATATATATATATTTTTTTTAACTTATTTTCAGCATATTTGGCAGCAAAGTGAGTGAGAATCTACAAAATAATACAGAAAAGGTAAATAGGAGTCAAATGATCACAATAGGAAATTTTAGTTTTATTCCAACTAAATGGAAGTCATAATTCTTTTAAGCAAGAGACCATCATGATCTGGCATTTTAATAGAACAGTTCCCTCTGTATAAAACAAGTTGGGAGGGCATATATATAAGCATGGAGATATCCATACCTGTTGTCCAGATGAAAGATAATAGTGCCTTGGACTAGAATGATGGCAGTAGAAAAATTCATGGATTTTGGGTATATTTTGGAAAGATACACAAGAACTTGTTGAAAGACTAATGGATTTGATGAAAGATGGTGAAGAAAAGGGGGACTTTTAGCTTTCTGGCTTGCTTGCTTGCTTGAGTAGATGGTGATGGCATTAACTGAGCTGAGGGTGACTGGATGAGAAACAGATTTTGTAGGTTAGTACATTTTGGACATGATAACTGGGCATCATCCATCAAACAGACAGTTGTATATACAAATATGGAGCTCAATGGATGATCTGGCCTAGAAATTATCAACATAAAACAGGAAAATCATCAGCATTTGATTGTATTTCTAGTCAAGAAACTTGATGACATCACCTAGGGAAAGAGTATAAATGAAAAAAAAAAAAAAAGAATAGAACTCAGGAAAGAAAACTGAGGAACACCAACAGAAAAGTCAAGATTGAAGTAGATCCAGGCAGAGTCAGATAAATTGCAAAGGAGATAAAAAGGAGTAGGTGGTGTCAAAAATGACAAAGAGAGTATTTTAAGGAGTTGACTTTGAACAGTTGACTGTGTGTACCATCACTGAAAAATCAAGGGAGATAAAGACTGACATATGTCCTTGGAATTGTAATAAGATGGTTTTGGTGACCTTGAAAAGAGGAGTTTCAACGGTGGGGAATAAAAGTGAAGATAAAATGGGTCAAAATCTGAATGGAAGGTGAAGGTGTGAATATTACAAGCATAGATCATTTACTTAAGAGACTTTGCCATGAAGCTGAACAGAGAAATGGCCAACAGCTAGATGAAAAAATGGCATTAAAGGGAGGCTTACTCTTTAAGGCTAGAGCAAATTAAAAACATCTTAAATACTGATAGGAATAATTCAATAGAAAGGAAATAAATACTGATTATGTATTAAAAATAAGAGATGATTGTAGAGGCAAAATCCCTGAGAGAACAAGAAGGGAGGAGATCCACTAGCACCAATATAAGGGATTTTGTATGACAAGAGCATTTGCAAGTAACTTCAAATAAAACTAGTCAACCCATCCTTATCATTTTATTCCATAACATTCACAAGGATAGAGAAGGTGGAACTTGGATCCAGAGAGGGTTAGAGTGTTCCAGGAAAGGGAACTTAGTGTGTTCACAAGTGAATATTATAATAATGAATCATGGAGTCAGACGAGAGTGAAGACAGGAGGGAGTGATAGCTATAGAAAAAGAGATGAAGCAAGTGGATTCGATTAGAGGTCTTAATATGGCAGAAGAATTGTTGCAGCAAGCTAAAAATAAAAGTAGTGATCATATTGGTAAATACTTGAAAATAAGGATTTCAAGTGCAGTGCCTTTACTAGTGATAAAGTAAACCAGGGTATGGCTTTGGGAGTGAGTGGGTAAGGTGGCTCTAAAGATTGCAGCAGGGGAGGCAGATAAGGCAATGACTGACTAGTGTAATGTGTATCTCCCCCTTGGATGTTAGAGTCATCAGGATATACAACAGAGCTTGAGGTGGAAAAGTGCACATGAGCCTTCAGTCAGTGGGGAAGAGTGACCAGGGGTTTAGAGAGCAGCTATACGAGGGGGAGAGTTGGATGAAAGGAAGGTTAAAACACCTAGGGTTCTGGAAGGAGGAAAAAAGGAAATGAAGGCAAGGTAGCCAACAGGCAGCAAGAGGTCACGTAACATAATGCCCGGTCTTAGGGAAACAGAGCAAATAGCCTTCATTTGAGAGTCCTCTGGGAAAGCTGCTTAATCTGGTTTGGTCAAGGAAAAAAGCAGAAATAAAGATTTGGAAGAGAATAGGGATATAGGGGGCACCTGGGTGGCTCAGTGGATTAAGCCTCTGCCTTTGGCTCAGGTCATGATCTCAGGGTCCTGGGATCAAGCCCACATCGGGCTCTCTGCTCAGCGGGGAGCCTGCTTCTCCCTCTCTCTGCCTGCCTCTCTGCCTGCTTGTGATCTCTCTCTCTCTGTCAAATAAATAAAATTTTTAAAAGAAAGAAAGAAAGGAAGGAAGGAAGGAAGAAAAAGAGTAAGGAAATAGGAGATTGTGTTGATCCCAGATGGGGTGCTTCAGGGAGCACCAGAAAAGGGTCTGGGAGGGGTGGAGAGCTGGAAGATGGGTCAGATTCAAGGATGACAATGGCTGCATTAGACCAAGAAAAGGCAAGCCAGTGCACACCCCACAACGCTCGGGATTCTCATTCTGCCGCAGGGAAAACCAAGAGGTCACTTGTGATGATGTTAGTTCTGATAGGGAAATCACACAACACCAGCCCGTGATGCCACACCCACCTGGTCGCTGTCACCTCCTGTAGTTCCAGATATCCTAAGGATCTTAGGCCACACCAATTTTATACCACATATTACAAAATTAAACAATGGTAAGTCACGCCTATCAGCTGGAAGCAAATCAGTGTCAAAAGGTATCATCCTTCATATGTCGCCCTTCATGAAAAATGTTAAATCCCTCCCTTTCTTTTATAGGATAGAGCAAATTTTTAAATTTAGTCAGGGCTCCGACTTTGGTTTATATTTTTGTCTCCATTTGTTTTTATCTTATTTTTTAATTTTTATTTATTTATTTTTTATTTCCAAGGGAAACTACCTATAACATACTTCTCTCCTCAAAAATTCTAATGAAGAAATGGTATTCTCATTTCACTTCTTTTACTGAGTCACCCTGAGAGGTGATTTAATACATTGATGCCATGCCAGTTATGTAGGTTCAGCATTGGGTATCTCTAAAATTTCATCAGTGATGCTGTCCCAAGACTATTGATTCCTTTCAGGAAATTTAAATCTCTGAACAGCAACTGATGGCGCTAGGAAGAACTGCACGGTCAGTAATCCATGAGTTCATCAAATGTTCTCATCAGAGCACAGGCTCGTTTTTCGCTCTAATGCAGATATCTTTTTACTCATCTGATACTAGGTCAGACATCCTACCTCAGTGAACTGCACAGCTTCCCATTTGTGCACAGAATGTGGCAAAAGACCAGTTTCACTGAGGCTGTGACCTGAAGGTGGTGCGGAATTCTATGACAAATGGTTGACTCAAATGAACTCTCAAGAGAATCACATATCTCCAGCCAGAAATCTCTCTTTCGTTTATTTCAATGTAGAGTGATACATCCCTTCACTATGTCTCTCTGTTTGAATCAGCAGCAAATAGGCACTCACATCAAACCATGTAGGTGGTGACGCTTGAACTGGGTCTTAAAACATGAAAAGGAGCTCTGAAAACATTTGGGAAGGTTGCCTCAGTGTCTGCAGACTTATGGGTGCCTGAAAAAAGATGACATATTCATGAATGAATTGTCAAGTTCCTGTGTCATAGTGAGGGGTGTGTGTTCCCATTTGAAGAGCAAAGATATCTGGAGGCAGGAGTCACCACACAAAAAGTAAATTTCTGTACATCAACTTTATCACATCAACAGGGTTGACTTTTTAAAACACCTTTTTTTTTTAATAAATGATTGACTGATTGATTGATTGATTTGACAGACAGAGATCACAAAGTAGGCAGAGAGATAGGAAGAGAGAGAGGAGGAAGCAGGCTCCCTGCTGAGCAGAGAGCCGGAGGGCGGGGGGGGGCTTGATCCCAGGACCCTGGAATCATGACCTGAGATGAAGGCAGACTCACTGAGCCACCCAGGCACCCCAACTGGGTTGACTTTTTAAAAAGCCAGCTCATCATCTGATCATACAAATTGATTGGATTAGAATGGCAAAACTCATTGAGAATGAGGACATAAACAGAGTTGATTTAACTCGCATTAGGACTCATCGATTTAGCATTAATCTCTTTGTTGAAATAAAGGAAACAACACCTTCTGCCTCTTTTTAGCTTTTGGCAATTTGGACTAATGCTTCTTGGATTTAGTCTCTACATGTAAAGGTGGGGATCTGAATTGGATGGATCTCTACGGTATATGCTGCTGTTTTTACTGAATTGAGTAGTCGGTCCACACACATACACCCACACATTAACCACTCATGTATTATTATCAAGCTAGTTTTTCAACATTTTTAGTAAAATTCCTCTAATTGAATGTACATATTCATTATTTGAGATAATGGGTAATGAAATTAGAACAGATTTACAAAACAAATTCCAAATACTTCGTAGTTCTGATTTTCACAAGTTGGATAATTTCTGCATTGATTTTTCTACCACAGAGGTGAACGTCCCAACCTAGGCTCACAGACATGTATTTTACGGTACCACCTAAAACTCACCAAACACCTTCACATTTGCTTTCTTCTTATCCAGATGTTTTTTCAACATATAAAAAAACTAGTGATTCTAACATTTCTAAATATGTAACCCCTAAATTTCATTTGCAAATAGTAAAAATTTCTTTAGACTTGGGTAGGTGTATTTAAACAGTAGTGATTCTAACATTTCTAAATATGTAACCCCTAAATTTCATTTGCAAATAGTAAAAATTTCTTTAGACTTGGGTAGGTGTATTTAAACAGTCGTGGTCTTTCTCTGGTAAAATGTGAATAAACCATTTATCAAAAATTGTATCGGGAATTCTCAACTTTCTCTCTCTCTCTCTCTCTCTCTTTTTTTTCCTGTGAGTAACTGGCCCACTAATATGACCTTAAAATAATTTTGGGAAATACTGGTTTTCTGCACTCCTGCAGAGCTGAGAAAGGAGGCTCAGGAGATCAGAGAATCACTCGGACGCTGAGATAGAAGGACAGACCTTTGAAGGCTGCAGGTGTGAGAAGGTTTGTGACAAGTGAGGTAGGAAGCTGGGCCTCATGCTAAATAAACTAGTGAAAGAGACCCAAGTTTAGGACTTGAAGCGAGAATGAAAGCTAGTAGGGTTCTGTATTGGCCCTTCCTCACAACCCAAATGCCCAAAGGCCACAAGAGAGCAGAGCAGAAAGCCAGAGCACCGGCCACGGAGCTCAGGGCCTGAAGGCCAACCCCCACTGTACTCACTACTGTCCGGCTCCGTGGTGGGGAGAAAGTTCCTTAGCCCTCAATCTCCTCTGTTCTTACATGTGTAAACGACATAATAATGACACCTAACTTTTTAGTAAAATGTGATGAATACATAATATAATCCAGTAAAGCAGACACGTGGTAAATGGCATGTAAATTCTCAGTACCTATTAGAGCTGTATTTTTTAGACAGGAGAGAGGTAGAGGAAGGGGGAGAGGGAGAGGGAGGGAACCTTAAGCAGGCTCCACACTCAGCATAGGGCCTGATGCGGGGCTCCATCTCACAACCCGAGATCATGACATGAGCAAAAATCAAGAGTCGGCCGCTTAACTGACAGAGCCACCCAGGCACCCCGAGCCATATCATCATCATCATCATCATCATCATCATCATCATCATCATCACATAATCCAGGAGGGTAGCATCAAAGTGAAAAGGGAGCGTAAGTCTATTCCTATGCAGATGGGGACAAATAACCCTCCTGTATTCGTCAGAGCTGCCTCAACAAAGCACTACAAACCCGGCGGCTTAAACAACAGGAACTTACTGTTGCCTGTTTCTAGAGACTGGAAGTCTGAGATCAGTGTGTCAGCAGGGTTGGTTCCTTCCGCGGACAGGGAGGCAGAATCTCTCTGTGCCTCTTCCAAGCCCCGGGTGGTTTGCTCGTAGCATCTTCACCCCGACCCCGGCTTCTCTGCTCCCCGTGTGCACGTCTCTGTTCAAATTTCCCCTTTTTGTACAGACACCGGTGATATCAGAATAGGAGCCCACCTTATTCCAGAATGGCCTCACGCTAACTAACTAGATCTGCAAAGACTCTGTTTCCAAACAAGGTCATGTTTTGAGAGACTGCGGGTTGGTACTTCAGCATAGGAATTTTGGGGAAACAGAGCTCAATCCGTAACTCCTCCTTCTGAAACACCCCTCCCAGGTTGTTGCATCTGCTCAAACAGTCCTCATGACATTCGATTCCCCACACAGCTTCTTCTCATGGTCTAGCGGCCAGGGCTCCCTCCTCCCCGCATCACAGGTTAGACCACAGAGTGAAAAACAGAGGAATATGGAATGAAACTGTTTTCTCCAAGGGTAAATGGTAAAATGCTAACTGCCGCTGAAACGCACAGAGGCTCCACGCCAAGTGTAGGAGAAGAGAGGTTCTACATCACCCACATCATTTGTTCTTAGGCTCTTTGAGAATTTACTGAAAGTTAAGGACGTTCTTGCCCTAGAATACAAGTGCACAAGAAAACACATGCCATTCTTTGTATAATCTCTGAAAATTGCTAGATTACCTTTTAAAGTCTCGCTTAGTCCCTTTGGGGCCCACTAAACCAAGACTGAGACTCTGGACTATAGATCAGGGTTTCTCGGTCTTGCTACAGTTGAAATTTGGGGCCAGATAAGTCTCTGTTGTGAGAGGCTGTCCTGTGCCTTTAGGATATTACAGCATCCCTGGCCTCTGGCCACTGAATGCTAGTAGCATCCCCCAGTTGTGACGATCAAGAACATGTGCAGACATTGCCAGATATCCCCTAGGGGGCAAAATCACTCCATTCGAGAACCGTCCTTCTACACAAAGGGTTGATCCTTGCCCTCAAATCAGTTTACACAAGCATTTGGTAAAAGCTACTCTCCATTGCCAGAACAGTGTTAAATAAATAAGTAAATAAGAAAACCAGTTACCACTAGACAGAGGGTGTCCAGGAAGTATGTACTTGTATGTTTGTTTGTTCACTGTTTTATCTTCAAAGAATAAAGAATGCATGGCACTCTGTGAATGTCCAGAAAATATTTGCTTGTGTGTTCTAGTTGTTTGTCCTCAAGCCATTGACAGTTCGTGGGTGAACAGAAAAATCAGCATCTAATCATAAACATTGCCCAAACAACCTTCCTTTGGGGGATGCTGGAAGTATCCTGAATATTTAAGTGTGTGATAATACTGTATTACTTGGATGGAAAGGTAGTATGTGAGCATAGAGACAACTACTCAGTCTCCTCAAGACTGGAAACCTGTTTGTGAGCCTGTTATGTATGTTAGCAGAGGAGGGTATGGGAAGGGATATATGTGTGTCAAATGTTCCTCTTTCAAACAAAATTTAACATAAACAAATTTTAAATGATATTTTCTACCAATAAAACAGCATAAATTATTATATTTAAGTTTCAAACCTAAGGTAAATCAGGACTAGAAATATTTCCCTATGATGCTTAAAAATAACAATGTGCCTTAAAATAAGTATCACATAGGTAGAATATTATAACATTTTAGTTTCCAGGAAACTGATTGCTATCACATAGCGCAGCCTAGGTTTGGAAGCTAGTGGTACATTTAACATTCTATAATTATCTATTATTAAATAATTTGATCTGACAGGGATAGTTGTTGCTCTAGATCCTCAGTCATAGAACCTTCTGTAATAATGGCAAGGTTTTCTATCTGCACTGTCCCATGCAGTAGCTATCAAGCACTTGAAATACAGTTAGTACAACTGGATAACTAAGTTTTTAAAGTTATTTCATTCTAACTAACTGAAATTTAAATGGCCATAAATGTCAAGAACGTAGCTCTAAACGGCTGAAAATATGTGCTCAATTAGCAATTTCATTTTGTCTGATCTGATCTATTGTAAAGGAATGGAATGGCTTATGTAATGAGGAAAGGATAACCAGAACACAAATATGCTAAGAAAAGAAAGAAGGGAGGAAAACAAAGAAAATAATTTCACAAAAACAGATAAAAAGGATAAAAGCCCATGGCTTTCAGAGCCTTTCTTTCTTCCTTTTTTTTCCATTTAAAAGTAGACTCCATACCCAGCATGGAGCCTGAACTCATGACCCTGAGATCAACACCTGAGCTGAGACCAAGAGTCAGAGGCTTAGCGGACTGGGCCACCCAGGTGCCCCTCAGAGCCTTTCTTGATAAAAGTTATTATACTTTGACTAAGGCCATAGGCTGCCTCACTTTCTTCGTGAATCTTGATATGATTAAGGCTCCAACCACTGCTCCAGTAACAACTTAGTGCCTGGCCTCCACTTGAGAAATACCATACCAAGTCACACTTAGCACTCCTGGAAATAAAGTGTTCTTAATTGTTGGGATCCCCAAGTGAGTCCTCCATTAGCTGGAGGCACAACATGATAGTGTCCCCAGCACAGCACCCTGGCTGGCTGGTACACTTCGGGTTCCCAATTCACTTTGAAAAAAAATTTTGTTTCTTTTGTTTTTTCATTTTTTTTTTTAAGAGAGGGAGGTGGGGAGGGGCAGTGGGAGAGGGAGAGAATCTTAAACAGGCTCCACACTCAGCATGGGGCCTGACACAACCCTGAGATCACAACTTAAGCCAAATCAAGAGTTGGATGTTCCACCAACCAAGCCACCCAGGTGCCTCTAGTTTTTTATTCTTAAAAGAGCTGCCTGAGGGCAGCAGGTCCAAAATGTCCTGTATGTCCAGACCACCAGCCAGGGGCCATTCATCTGTACCACAAAATGACTGAGCAACAGCTATAGGAAGAGATGTCGGAAGGATATCTGGAGGTAGCAGGGGCTTAGCACGGGAAATAGATGAGGCAGAGCCCTCCCCAGCTTTCTCTGATAGACTACTCGGTAAGACCAAGAGGAATGGTGATCAGGTTCAGGTCAAAGTCGTCTGGCAAGAGATGAAAGACACAGATCATTCTTAATATCCCTCCCCTATACCAATACAAGTTATTCCTTCCATAGATGTGGGGAATGTTGTTCTCCATCTACCACCAAGAAATCAGAATGTCCCACTCTACTTCATTTTCTCCCTCAGTTATCTTCTTCTTGCACCCAGAGTATTTGCCCAGAAGGGTTGGTTGCAAGAGGAACAAGAATGTTTCTAGGAACTTACAGGGATTCATTATGTCTTCTACTTAGGCTCAAGCAGAGGGACTTAAGGAGAAATGCATTCCACCAAGGAGTCACTGCCCCTATGATCTAGGACCAGAACAATCCAGAACGATCTAGCAGAATCCAGCTGCTGAACTAGATTTAAATTGGAAATTTCTTGGCCCTCTTTTGGGTGAGCTGCCACCTGAATAATGTTCCACCTACACTTGTTACTAGGGTTGTTATTAGGGGAAAGAAAGGAACAGCAGACCTAGGAATAGTCAGCGTGGAATTCCAATTTTTCAGAATAGGCTTATATAACTCTCCACTCCTTTATTACTAATCATTATGCAGAAAGCAGAGGATTCTTTTCAGAGGCCAGTCAGATTCCATGCCTAGAGACACGTGACTCCAACCCTCCTGACAGCCTAGATCCCCCAGCTGTGAAACCTGGCAGCAATCACTGGACTCGGCGGGGGGGCCCAGGGCTCAGGGGGGCTGCTGCTGACAACTGGTCCAGGGAAGTGGACATGTTAGGAAGTAGCCTCACCTATGAGCCCAGGATCTGGGTCACTGGTGCGTACTCTAATCAGAATTCGACTCTAAAATATAAACTCAAAGACAAGATTATTAAGCATTTTAAGACGGTGACCATAGAGCATTAAAATTCAAGCAGGAGGCCTGTCTGATGGTCAGTGCTGGCCCCACCTATTACGAATGCTCTTCCACTCGTGCCCCACTCTCACAACGTGAGACTCCCCCATCAGTTTCTGTAAAATCTTCCCTTGATCCAGACTACTTTGGTTCACTTGTTCTTCAGTATTTTTTATTTTTTATTAATTTTTTTAAGATTTTATTTTTAAGTAATCTCTACACCCAACATGGGGCTCGAACTCAAAATCCCAAGATCGAGGGCCATCTGTTCCACTGACTGAGCCAGCCAGGTGCCCCTCTTCAGTGTTCTTTAGGATTGAGCCTAAGTGTTAACCTCTTTCACGATGTGTTCTTCTGTCTCTGGAGGTAATTAGCAGTGACTGCTCCGTGTTTTTGTAGCACCACTTGTTTCCTCTATCACAGCACCAGTGACTGTAATGGGATTGTCTGTTCACTGGTCTGCTTTTCTTCCTAGACTGTAAACCCCTGTAATGAGACATGCATGAGTATTTGGTGAATGAGTAGATCTGCTGAAGGGCCATTTTCCAGATAGTTACACTGCTAACTAAGAGTTCGTAGAACAATTTTTAACATCTAGTCAAACCCTTATTTTGTTTGATGCAGCGAGCATTGTGTTCTACACAGATAATTTACAAGTGAATTTCAATAGCTTTATCAGTTTTTGGTGGATTTAATCTTAAAATCCAAGTGGCATCATCATTTCAAGGAAAAATAACTTTCTACTAACATACCCATACCCTGGGTGGTATGTTTTTGGAATCCTTATCTAATCAAGAATGTTTTTCTGTTGTCATCACAAAATGATAATTGGCCTGGTCACAGATTTTGCTTTCAAAACTTCATAGATTTTTGTTTCATTAGCTTCTGGCTTTTTTTTTTTTTTTTTTTTAAAGAGAGATCACAAGCAGGCAGAGAGGCAGGCAGAGAGAGAGGGGGAAGCATGATCCCTGCTGAGCAGAGAGCCCGATGTGGGGCTCGATCCCAGGACCCTGAGATCATGACCTGAGCTGAAGGCAGAGGCTTACCCCACTGAGCCACCCAGGCGCCCCTAGCTTCTGGCTTTTAATGTTGCAAAGGAGTTTGAGTCTTAACCTGAATGTCACTTGTTTGTACACAACCTCATTTTCTTCCTGCATTCTTATTGAAGTCTTACCTATTCTTGAAATGAAAATTTTCAAATGTCTTTTTATCTGTGGGTCTGTATTCACTTTCTCTTTTCTGAAAGAAGCAAATCCTTTTAGTCTTCATAGTGAAAATATTTTTTAAAGGGCAGTTTTTATATATACTAATGAGCACATTGTGCATTCATTCTTTTCCAATTTATATAGTTCTTCTTTAGGATCATTTATAATTCTGTTTGCTGTACTACTACCTTCATTTCCATGGTTTTGGTCCTTTTCTTCCTTTCCTCTGTATTCAAACTCAATGTGAATCAAATTTTCATAATGATTGTTATAGTCCTTATATTTTCTAATGTGAATTTTATTCTAGTATTTTGCTTTTAATCTAGATACTGTCTTTCTTTATCTTAGGCATTTTACTTTTTGTACTTTTGGTTATAACTTAAACTCAACTATTTCCCTTTTTATGGCTTTCAACTTCATAAGTTGCACACTGTTTCACACAATTCCTAGAATATAATCATGACTTACTTCCTCAATAAGTGGTTGTTATTACGACACGCAGTTCTCAGTAACTGGCGCAGAAAAGATCCTAGAAGTGCTGTTAGGCAAATACTATTCACTCCATAAAATACAGGCCCCAAAGAGTAAGAAATGAACTTGCTGGAGGTCACAAAGATAGTTAATAGTAAAAGGATATATTCAGTACAAGTCTAATTAAACTAAGAGTCAACATATTTCAAGTGTTGTATAACAAGCATGGGACCCATGTTTAGAATGGAAATGAAGTACATGACTTGACTCCTTGAATTTATTAGTGGGAATTTCATTCAGAGATGTATGAAATAAAACAGGACAACTTCACAGTGAGCAATTTCACAAGAAATATATCTGGGTTTTGGTGTTTATGCTCACTTCTGAAATATCTGGACCTCCTACATTTGTTGATTATTTTATTAATAAAGATTTGGACTATTATTACTCTGAGTAATATCCTTAAGCACTAAACATTGCACAATGGAAACAAGACCCGCCATTCTCACATTAGAAGGGGCTGTATCTTTTTCTTTCCATTCTTAAGAGATACAAAAAGAAACGGAGAATCAATGAAGCAAAGATTGTGGCCTAAATCTATCATTTTCCCCTACATTCCTCTCTTTCAACTATGAACTTCCACTGGAGAG
Source organism: Enhydra lutris kenyoni (assembly GCF_002288905.1). Classification (NCBI taxonomy): domain Eukaryota; kingdom Metazoa; phylum Chordata; class Mammalia; order Carnivora; family Mustelidae; genus Enhydra; species Enhydra lutris. Next base: position 43,698,283 of record NW_019154089.1, read on the forward strand.
ACCACATTATATTGGGTTGATTGATGTAAAACTCCAAAGCAAATTAATCCAAATAACCTCCCATGCCTACTGCTTCCCTCTAATTAACTTGCTGGAACTCACATTGTTGGTCCACAGCTACTCCATGAGTCAGTTAAAGCATTTGGCCTCACTTCACCCAGAGCCCACAACTGAGGAAGTATTCCATTGAACACATGGGACTACATGTTGGCCTGAAGAACTTCAATAACCTTACATCGTAATTATCAGGAGGAATTTTTTTCATGGTTGGGATTCAAATTGTTTTACTTGATAACTGAAATGGACTAAATATTCTGAAGAATATTAACATTTCCCAGAGAGCCAAAAGAGTCTTCTTGTACTTAGATGTTAACTAATGATGAGAGCCTTGAGTACTAAAGGACATTTTCTACATTATAAGAGACTCTTTTTTTTTTTTTAAGATTTTATTTATTTGATAGGGAGAGAAAGATCACAAGTAGGCAGAGAGACAGGCAGAGAGAGTGAGGGAAGCAGGCTCCCCGCTGAGCAGAGAGCCCTATGTGGGGCTCGATCCCAGGACCCTGAGATCATTACCCCAGCCAAAGGCAGAGGCTTAACCCACTGAGCCACCCAGGTGCCCCTAAGAGACTCTTTCTTAGGTAGTTATAATATTGCACATTTTTTTCCTCCAATATTATTGACAGTGACTTGGGCTCTCAAGCAACCCTTTCTGGCTTTGGGTTTGCCTTCTAACAATTCTCATTGGCTACCAAAGAAGGTAAGATGATACACATAAGGTAAGACACAGTGATATTCATTAGTGAGTACAGACAAGTATGAGGACACTCCTCAGGGCTAAACAAAAACACATGGTCTGATCTTTTGCTGGGAAATTCTGAAATGCTAAAATGAGAAGATTAAAGATATCACTAAGTTCACCAAAAGCTTTTCCATTACTTCTCTTACAGGGCATGTCTTGGTTCCAAAGAAAGACCTTTTCAAGGATAATAGTATATTGAAATACGGAGAAAAACCAAATGCTTCTAAACTGGGAAGAAGCTCCAGGTCATCTCAATGTCAAAATTTGCACAGACTGTGAAGACCAGGTATTTCCTCCCGAGTGTCATCACTCAGGAGCAGGAGACAAAATCAAAGACAGGATCTTATTCCAGTGGTTTCAAGGTTATAGGCATTTATGCATTTGTGTGTGAAATATTTTTACATTGTGAAATATGACATTCATATAGAGTAATGGCTTATATGTATATTTCAACAAAAAGTAAGCATAAACTACACATGCATGTAATCACTACCCACATTAAGATCTAGAACATTTCTAGCCCTTAGCTTCACTGTGTGGCCTTCTCTGCCCACAATTCCATCTTTTGCCCTGAATTAACCATTATTATTATTACCTTCCTTTTTTCTTCAAATTTTTACCACTCCTACATGGATCTTTTATAATATGCTCAATTTTGAACTTTAAAAAAAATAAAACCACACTCCATATTTTTCCATTTTTCTCTGTAACATTCTATAAGCTAAATGTTTCTCTGTAAATCTCCATTCTAGGATATAATGGAGTAACTTATATTGTACTTGCTCTCCCATGATAGATAACTAGAAAATGACACAAAATATATGAAACAAGTGTTTCCAGACATTTTACATCAGACCATAAAGGACTAAGATCCCTAAGAGCAGAGGTGCAAACAAAGTGAGCCTTATAAATTCTTCAGAGTCCTGACTGTAGGTGCTTTCTAGACCGTGAGAAACCATCAAGAAGCCAAGCAGAGCAAACTAGTTTCACTGCAGAAGACCAGAAAGAAGAGTGATAGGAAGAGATAGAGTTCCAGAAATCTGCAGAGCTTCTTTGGGTCTACAGCCAAATATTGCGCTGTGCTTGTGTAGGGCGAAACTCCATGAGGCCAGGCAACATGTAACAGTTGGCAACATGTACCAGAGAAAGAATAACTCTTGGGGACCTGCAGGCTGATCACTTTCTACAATTCACATTGGCAAGGAGACTCTTGAGTTCTGACCAGCCAAAGTGAAACTTGTTGAACATATAGGGTACATAATAGTAGGTCTAGCAGGGTGTAGCTTTAATGGAAGAGCAAAAGTAACATAGAGTAAAGGCTGTTCTAGATATCCCTGCCCTGACAAAGTTTACAACCAAGCTTCAAAAGGCTCAAGCTTATCTAAAACTCACTTAATTACCTGTCAAAACAAACTGTAACACTCTTTAAAGAAAAACTATAAAATCCAGAAATGCAGCAAAGTAGCAGTCATGTTAGGATCTCATAAAGTATGACTACACATGTGTCACAGTAGGAAAATGTTTCCTATAAACAGTGGAACTATCCATCAAACAAAACAGATTCAGAAATATTAGAGATAACAGAATTAGCAGACACGGACTTTCAAAGAGCTATTTTACATAATAAAGAGATAATGGAAGATATTTATTTTTTAAAAATACAATGAACTTCTAGAGGTGAAAAATTTAAAGGAGAAATAGACATATATAAATTACAGTTGAATAATAAACACTTCTCTCTCAGGAAGCAAGAAAATAAGGAGACATAAAAAGTAGTAAGGAAACTGAACAACAAATTAGCCTAATTGACATTTGTAGAACACTATACACACTCTTCAAGAGCACATGGTATATTCACCAATACAGACTCTATAGCAGAACATAAAACAAGCATTAATTTAAAAGTTGAAATAATGCACAGTATGTTCTCTAGCTATAATGAATCTATTCATAAATCAACTTAAAAATTTAAGAAAATCTAAAGTATTTTGAAATTAAATAATATACTTCTAAATAATTCATAGGTCAAAAAAAGAAATACAAAAGAGTAGAAAATATTTTTAATTGAATTATAACTGATGAAAGACAGTTATCAAAATTCAGTAAATTTTATAGATGTAAATGCTTGTGTTAGAAAAAATTATAAATCATCTGATCTCTGTGTAGCTAAGTAGTATTTTTGGTAAATTTTATAGATTTAAATGTTTGTATTAGAAAAAAATAATAAAATAAATCATCTAAGCTTCACATTAAAGAGGTTGAAAAGAAAATTAAATCCAAACTGAGTAGGAGGAAGGAAATACCAGAGTGGAAAGGAAAGAAATTAAAAAATAAACAAACAGAAAAGAAAGTCAATGAAACTGGAAGCTGATAGTTTAAAAAATCAAGAATTTCAAATCTCTATCTTGAACAGTAAAGAAAAAAGAGAGAAACCCAAATTACCAATATCAGGAATAAAAGGAAGATTATTACCACAGATCTAAGACATATTTAAAAGAAAATAAGGGGGGACGCCTGGGTGGCTCTGTTGGTTAAGCAGCTGCCTTCGGCTCAGGTCATGATCCTAGCGTCCTGGGATAGAGTCCCACATCGGGCTCCTTGCTCGGCAGGGAGCCTGCTTCTCCCTCTGCCTCTGCCTGCCATTCTGTCTGCCTGTGCTCGCTCGCTCTCTCTCCCTCTCTGACAAATAAATAAAAAATCTAAAAAAAAAAAAAAAAAAAAAAAGAAAATAAGGGAATATAATAAACAATATTATGCCAATAAATTCAAGTTGACATGGACAAAGTCCTTGAGAGACACTAATTTCCAAACTAACACAAGAATACAATATATTTTAAAAATTTGAAAAGCTTAAGATTAAAATAATAAAACTTGCAAGTAAAAACCTCCCCTCAAAGAAAATTCCAGGCTCTGATGACTTCATAGGAAATTTTTTCAGAGACTTAATATTACAAAATACCAATTTCACACAACTCCTTTCAGACTATAAAAGAGGCTGAAATGTTTTCAAGTTCATTTTGTGAAGCCAATATTGTTCTGAAATCAAATTTAGCAACAACATAACAAGGAAAGAAAGTTACAAGATTCCACTTCAACATAATCATGAAGGTTGCTAACAAAATATTGCAAAATGACTCCAATGTTATATAAAAAGAGAGAGGAGGTAGAGCTTTTCCCTGAAATGCAAGGATAGTTTGTCACCAAAAATCAAGGTAATTCACCCCATTAACAAAATAACCACAGGTAATTACCTTAATATATGCAGAAAAGCCATTTGACAAGAATCAACATCCATTCATGATAAAAACTCTTAGCAAACCAGGAATAATAGCAAATTTTCTCAACATGATGATGGTATCTATAAAAAAACCTAAAACTAGTATGTAATTAACAGTGAAAGAATTCACACTTCTTTAAGATTAGGAAAAAGGCAAGGTTGTTTACTTTCACTATCCTTATTCAACATTATACTAGGGTTTCTGACCAGTGTAATTAGGTAAGAAAAAGAAATCAAAATATAGATAGATGGATAGATTGATAAGTCAATAGATATAGAAATATATTAGAATTAAAGAAACAAAATGGCCTTATTTATGGACACTGTAATTATGTATGTAGAACATCCTAGGTATCTACGAATATCCTATTGCAATTAATATGTCAAATTAATAAATAAATGGAATAATATACCACAGTGATGTTTTGGAAGGCTCATTATTTTTAAATGCTCAGTTCTCTCTAAATTCAACATAGAGCCATCAAAATACAATCAGGTTGTCTATGTAGAAATTGAAAGATGGTTGTAAAATTTATATAGAAATGAAAAATATCTAAAATAGCCAAAACAATTTTTTAAAGGACAAATTTAGAGAACTTCCCCCGTCTTATTTAAAGTAAGACCCATAGGTACAATAATCAAGACAGTGTAGAAGTAATCTAAGGATATATAGATTGATGGAATAGAAGAGAAAGCCTGGAAATAGACATAGTAGACTTCTGACCACGGTGCCATGGTAGTTCTGCTTAAAAGATAGCGTTTTTAACAAATGATACTGAAACAGTTGGCAAAAAACAATCAAACTCAAACTTACATCACACCAAAATCAAAGAATAACTTGAAATCACATGTTTGAACATAAATGCTAAAACTTCAGACTTCTGGAAGTAAGCATAGGTGAAAATCTTTGTGACCTTGGAGTAGGCAAATTTTTTTTTTTTAAGATTTTATTTATTTATTTATTTGACAGAGAGATAGATCACAAGTAGGCAGAGAGGCAGTCAGAGAGAGAGGAGGAAGCAGGCTCTCCGCTGAGCAGAGAGCCCAATGCGGGCCTCAATCCCAGGACTCTGGGATCATGACCTGAGCCGAAGGCAGAGGCTTTAACCCACTGAGCCACCCAGGCGCCCTAGGCAAATATTTTTTAAAAGTACATGAAAATCACTAATAATTAAGAAATGGATAAATTAAACTTCATGACAATTTGAAAGTCTGCTTTTTCTAAACTCCATTACAAAATCAAAAGACAAGCCATGCACTGAAATAAATTCTTTGCAATGTTGCATGTATCTTACCATGTAAAGAATTCCTAACTAAATAATAATATTAATAATAAAGCAATAAAAAGGTAAAATATTGCACCAAAGAAGACAAATAAAATACATGAAAAAATACCCAGTGTTATTACTCATGAAGGATACAGTGAATTTAAATCATAGTGCAGTACCACTGCACACCTATCAGAATGACTAAAACTATAAAGACTGAAAACAGCAAGTGTTAGTAAGGATGTGGAACAATTTAAAATCTTGTAAATGTCTGCTGGGGACATGACGTAGTAAAACAACTCTGGAAAACAGTCTGATAGTTTCTAGTGTTGCTAAAATAAAATTTTACTTATCATACGATCCGGCAATTCCTCTGCTGGGTATTTACCCTAAGAAATGAAAACATATGTCCTCTAACAGCTACGTATACACACAGCGAGCAGCTTTATTCATGATAGGATAGCTGGAAGCAACACAACACAGGAATACAACAAAAGGGGGTCTGTAAGCAAGTTGCGCAACTGTCATACAATGAAATTAATATTTAGTTAGACAAATGGAACAACGGACAAATGCACATGACATGGACAAAGCTCAAAACATAATAAGTAAAAAAGCAAGACACAAAGAGAACATGCTGGAAGGTTTATACAATCTAAAGAGGCAAATGTAATCGATAGCGTAACAAAGCAGTCCTGTGTTTACCTGAGGCTAGGGATAAGGGGATGGGGTTGAAAGCAAAGAGGAGTAAGGCAAGTGGGAGGGGATGAGGACATGTGCTATATATTTATCAGGGTGGTGTTTATATAGGTATATGTTTTTTTAAAGCTTATAGAGCTGTAGACTTAATATAGGTGCATTTTATTTTACGAACGTCAATCCTTAGTAAAGCTAATGCGAAAAAAAAACAATTTTAATGTTCCAATCAATAAATTAAGAAAGTAACAATCCAAAAATATTTTCCGAGTTTTACTTAATTAGAGATGAATCTGACCTGATATATCCTTTATTAAAAATAAGACAAAATAGCAAAGTAACCGATATTTACCCAGTAAATACGCTCCTTGGAACGACATCTCACTTTTTAGGCATTTAGACTTTCTAGTCCTATGTTGTTATTTTCCAACTTGCTTCTTTGTGTTAATGAAGCTAGTTTAAGATAAGCCACTGGCCAACAGCTTTCTACTTCTTTCAGTATAGTGACAGGGGAAATAAACATTTCTCCTTCTTCCCCTACTCATGCCAGGCCACATGCAGCAAGCTCTTTGGTTACTGTCATAGGTAGCAGCCTGTCTTTTCCAATGGTAAGAATGCATTAATCCATCTGATACAGGGCAGTTTGAGAAAGGTGACCACAGCTCCGAGCTCTTTAATCTGTCAAGTTCTATTTTCTTTTACCCTTGAAATGTTCCAGAATCCTCTTTCCAATCTGTCATAGGTAAGTCTAACATCCGACACTAGAGTTTACATTAACTTTTAATAATATTACTGGCAGACATAAAACCAATTTACAAAGATGGTCTTCTATGTTTTGTATTATTAGTATCTGAATTATATTATAAATTTACCTTTCCTGTCTTTGTTAATGGAAACTATATTCACATATATACTATGTACTATATTTCTATGCTGTAGAGAGAAGAAAATAAAATACTTTATCGTGAATACATAAAACTATGTTTAAATTCTTTCCTATTTGATAACTTAGAGGCTATTTATAATAAGTCTTCAGTTATCGGATGGATAGCTTGTCAAGAATGTGGTAAATACTACTATAATGAATGACTTCTCCTGATACAATTGGGAATCATAATTTTCCACATACATATACTATTCCAACCATAATTTGCATGCTTTAGTATATGGATTAGAAGTTTCCTCCTTAAAGCTCTATGCTTCAAGAGAAATTTATGTGCAACTAATGTAATTGTTTCAGTGAATTATAAAATTTTAAATCTTCTTTAGATATTTCCTGTTAGATAAATCTCTAGTGAGAATTTCATTCCACCATCCCTGGCAGCTTCTCAAACTCAGTATAGTAGAATTAGCTACTCAGATGGGGCCGTGTTACTGGAAATGGCAATAGTTTTAACTTGTGCTTAGAGGATATTTACTAGTACAGCTGAGAACATATTTCAACAATTAATTATCTCTTCCTTCCTCTGTACCCACAACTTTCATCCTCTATACCCCAAATAGTTCCTATTTGATTCTCATAGGCAACTCTTAATCATCCGTGGCAATGAGCACACATCTAAGAACATCTCTATGTCAAAACGGCTAGTCTTTAAGAGGTCTTGACCTATGTCAACCACGGGTAAACAGGGGTGTCCAACATTTACCATGCATCCAATACTCTGTTAATATGACATGGTAGAACATAAGAAAATAACCTCTGCCTTCAAATATCTTTTTTTTTTTTCAGAAATAAAAAAAAAAACAACAACCTATACCTACAAATATCCTACAAAGAGGATAGTAAACTATAATATCAAGCGCAGAAAGTGGAAATGGTTATAGATGTAGATCTACATCTGCTTTTATAATAGATGGATCTACAATACATGTATCTGTCTGGCTTTAAAAAGGAGGAAGACAGAGAGTATGAAAATAATCATAAGAGGAGATCTGGCATTTATTGAGTACTTCACTTGCCAGGTCTTACTATTAGAGAACTTCTGTCTTACTTGATACTCGTATATATGAGGTCGCTATGATGCCCTCATAATAGTGAAACTATCATGAGAAGCTAAAGCTCAGGAAGGTTCGTATACTTACCCAGGGTGCATGTCGAGAACTACAATGCTAGATTCAATCCATTTCTAGATTTCAAGGGGTATTTGTTGGTATTGATGCTGTTAAAGCATTTAACAAAAAAAGGCTGATCCTCCGTCCTTATGGGTTTTCTCACCATTCAGAAAAGAAATGATGAGTGACATACATAATTAGCCAGAGACATCTACAGCACTGTGAATTAATGGGGTCCTTCTTATGCCCAGAGATTTAAGCCCAGAAAAGATGCTAGGTACAATTAAGATGAAAAAGTGAGTATGAAGAAATAGTAAGATATTCCCACCCTAAGATGCTTAACCTTAAGCAAGTAGGCTATAATCAGATCCAGTATCATAAAGATTGTTAACTTATCCCAGGAGTGTAAGATGCTCAAATGTTACAACCAAAAGAGAATCCTCTAACTCTAAGGACAGCCATACGTTTTCTGACTGCGTGTATTACTTTTGTTTATGTTCTTCTAAATCATAATCGATCTTCTAAATCAATTTTCTTTTTGTTTTTCTAAATCATAGCTGTAATTTTCACAAGGTCTTCTTCTAGGAATAACAGTGTATCTATACAGTTGATTCATGCTATTCAATATAATTTACATAAGTGGTTTTGATTGGGGTACAAATAATCTTTCCTTCTGAAATTGCAAAGCATATTTAATTCCTTTTCTAAATGTATTATTATAAATATGCGGAAGTATGAAATTTCAGAGGCATCTGGGTGGCTTAGTCATTGAGCGTCTGTCTGCCTTTGGCTCAGGTCATGATTTGGGAATCCTGGGATCGAGCCCCACATGGGGGCTCCCTCTCCCACTTTCCCTGTTGGTGGTGTTCCCTCTCTCATGGCTCTCTGTCAAATAAATAAATAATCTTAAAATAAAATAAAATTTCAATCAACATAGTACATATAAACATGCGCCATTAAAAACTATATCTCCGTGAGATATTAATGTTTCAGATTCCATAAAAAAAGAAAACACAAATAGGCTTTTTTTTTTTTACTACTAAACAACTTAAAATTTAGATCAGAAAGATTATTTGTATTTGAAAACATAAGTAGCCTTTCAAAAGGTACATATCTGTCTTTTGAAATCCATAGTCTGTGCACTTTTTCACCCTCTCTACTCTCTTTCCTAAAAACTATACAAAGGAGAAATGTCTAGTACTTAAAATACAGGACTTAAAGAGAAGTCATCAATAGTACAGACATAATTGCTATTATTACAGATAAAGAACATTTCAGTCTTCACTTTAGCCAGTTCATTTGGGGAAAGGTGGTAGAAATTAAACACAATTTCTGAAAGTACGAATGCTCACAAAGCATTTCGAATTGTATTTTCCAAATTTTACTCTTTGACAAAATTGTTCTTTGAGGCAGAACTCCAAAAGCAGAATTCTACACCAAAACATTCATCACTCTTGCTCAGCAAAGCACAGAGCAGAAGATAGACGTCTACATGAAAAGCAAGATATTTCATGAGACCACTAACATTTGCAGATTGAGAATTTGCTCCCAGATTTCAAATGAACCATGTCAGAGTTCTGACCTAGTTGTAATAGCATGAAAAATAAGAGATGAAATAAATGTCTTGGCAACCAAGACTCTGATATATTTGTGAATTTTTAAAAATAAATATTTCCAGATCCTTTTTTCTTTTGTTCCACACACTAATTTCCAAAATGCCTACTATAAGTATCCAAATATATTGTTACAATTTAACCACCTGTCATTTTTACCTTAGCATGGCTATTTTACTGAGCAGTTGCACTCTGAATATGAAGCTTATGATGCACCATGTTCCAGGATGTAAATTCCACAATTACTTCTATTATCTGTAATCACTATATAGTAGTAACACATTTTTTAATGACAGATTTACTTGGTTTAAGTTATTTACTAATGGTTGGCACATAAGAAAAAAATATCAGTAGAGTTAAATAGTAAGCAATTAAATTCATATGTGATGCTCACATTCATGACCTGGATGGCAAGTGGGGCTTGCTGTTGTCTGAAAGAATTTCTAGTGCTTAGTCAGTAGATCTTTGCCACCTGATAGCTTTATCCTTCCAACCGAACATGCTGTCACCAGTTCTCACAAGGTGTAAGTTTTGGGTGAATAGTTTTGTTCAATAAAAGTTGGAGACATGAATCACTGAAGTTGAGAGACCTTTCCCAAATCTGGTGTTTGCAAAATTCCAACAACAGGGCATTGCTGGGAACTAAAGAAAAGTCTTGATTTGACAGGACACGTGACTTAAGCTGAGAAAAATACTTAAGTTAATGAATTGAGATGGCTGGATAACTATGCTATAAATCAATCAAGAAGACCAGATGACATTGTAAACCACAGACATAATGCTCTTGTGGAAAAGCAGTGCTCTTGTGGTTTACAAAAACATTCTGAGCCTTTGAGAGATTTCAAGGGTAGAAATCCATCCCTAGTCATCCAGTGCTATTTATAAAGGGGGAGGAGAAAATTGTTTCTGTTAGTCTTATGGTTAAAATTTTCAGCATAAGACAGCAGTTTAGGAAAGCCACTTAAATTAAAAAAATAAATAAATAAAAATAAACCTCTTATGAATGGCTGTGTTACACATGCCCAGAGGTTATTTGAATATTATGGCATTGGGCTTCCAAATGGTCAGGTTAGTGTTACTATAATGCCATTCAGTGATTATGAAATCACATTCTGATCACAAAACGAGCATCTTTTCACTGAAAATGTTACAGAAGATCACACTAGAGAGCTATACTAAAACGTAAAAATTTCTGCAAATGACAGCAAAGAAAATTAGGAAGAAAATTGTCTACTGTTCCATATTGACCTTCCTTATTTCTTCTATACATATTTTCCCTCTCTCAAACTCTTCTGTTTAAATGCCAACTTTTTATATTTTGCTTTGTCCTGGAATGAAGTTATCCCTTAATTCCTTCATATTTTTTTTTGCTATTCAATTACCAGGATAAATAACAAGAAATGTGCATTTATTTATTTTTACATGCTCTACGGTTATCCAAAAAGAAATATATAAAGCAGCTTCCACAAATTCATAAAATTATACAAGATTGCATAAGTTAAACAGGAGATAAGAAATACTGTGGAAGAGGTAAAAAGTGGGGCCAGGAACAGGGCTAAAAATGCTCCCTGCCTTATTATGGTCAGGTCACAAACTTGCTCTTACAGCTCAACCAGAAATGTGAAGAAAGAAAACAGATTAATTCTCAGAATTCATAATATAAAAGCAAACCACTTATGGCAAAAAAAAATAATAATAGCAAATATATAATATAGTAATTGGAAAATCCTGGGTGTTATTCTAAGCACTTTATGTATATCAACTCTTTCAATCCTCATCCCAATTGAGAGAGACAATATATTTATCCTTATTTTACAGATGACAAAACTGAGGCAAAAGAGATTAAGTAATTTGCCCAAAGTCGCATAGCTTGTAAATAATGTCATTGAGATATTGATGTATGCAATCTGGTTTCAAAGTCTCTGTTCCCTGGGGCGCCTGGGTGGCTCAGTCAGTTAAGTGTCCTATTCTTGATTTTGGTTCAGGTCATGATCTCAGGGTAGTGAGATAGAGATTCCCCCCTCCCTTCTGCCCTGTGCTCAGCAGGGAATCTGCTTGATATTCTCTCTCCCTCTCCTTCTTTCCTTTTTTTTTTTTTTTTTTAAGATTATATTTATTTATTTGACAGACAGAGATCACAAGTAGGCAGAGAGGAAGGCAGAGAGAGGAGAGGAGGCAGGCTCACCGCGGAGCAGAGAGCCTGATGCGGGGCTCGATCCCAGGACCCTGGGATCAGGACCTGAGCCTAAGGCAGAGGCTTTAACCCACTGAGCCACCCAGGTGCCCCTCTCCCTCTCTTTCTGCCCCTCCCCCTGTTCACACTCTTTCTCTCAAATAAATAAATCTCAAAACAAACAAACAAAGTCTATGTTCCTAATTTTTCTGCCATACTACCTGCAGAAAAGTATAAGAATTCATACTGGAAAAAAATCATTCTGATCCTCACAATGACACTATGTGGTAATGTCCTTGAGAAAATCCTTAGAGCAGTCAATAATATAAAAGATATATTTCCTCAAATAAACACACATATCACACCAAAAAGCATATTACTGAAATTATTTCTGTAGCAGACCAGTCCCCGTCAGTGTAGGGAGGGGTTACTTTCAGCTATCATGATCATAGAAGGCTACTTTGGAGGTGGTGGCATTTATATCAACTCAAAAGGATAAATAGGTTTCTAGAGGGAGAAAGTATGGGAAAGATGGGATTATTTTTAGACAGTATTTTTCAAGTAGGCACTAATATTTGGATACAACAGAGGAGTCAAAACCATTAGGAAAATGGGACTGTACATTGAATTGATTGTGTTTCGGTTCACAAACTAGTCACAAATTACACATATATCCTGGAAAAGTTCGGCAGAATTTCCAGACATGTCTGCAGCCCTTATTAAAATTTATATTCCCAGGCTCTGTCAGACCTACTGAGACCCAATTCCTGGGTGAAATCTGCAGATTCAGAAAACTCAGATATCATCTCCAATGCCCACAAGGCAAGGACTTGGACCCAGGTATTTCGAATTACAACAAAATTCATTAGCTCCATGTCATTTGACACAGAAAACCTGAGAACCAATCTATGACTGTTAAGACATTTAAAGCAGTGAAGGGCGGGGGGAGGCCTGGGTGGCTCAGTCGGTTAAGCGTCTGCCTTCAGCTCAGGTCACGATCCCAGGGTCCTGGGATGGAGCCCTGCATTGGGTCCCCTGCTCAGCAGAGAGCCTGCTTCTCTCTCTCCCTCTGCTGCTCCCTGGTTTTTGTGCGTTACTCTCTTTCTCAAATAAATAAATTAAACCTTAAAAAAAAATAAAGCAGTGAATTATCCAATAAAGGAATAATTCTTGGTTAGGTCACCTTTTATACTTCATATTCAGATTCGTGTGGCATTTCTACCTACTTTTCTTTCAGTCGAAAGCTTTTCATTACTTTTTCAAAACACTAAGTTGGGAAGAATATATACCATTACACCAAAATGTACCTGACCATGTTCCTTTTGTTTTGAAAAACAAATAATTAATGTGTTAAGTTTTAAAAGAGTCATATCTTACATGTTAATTGAATTGAATGCCCATCTTCACATAAAGGTAATTGATAAATATTTTGCATTAAATCACAGATAAAGTAATCTTAGGAGTCTTCAAACTCACATATTTATCTAAAACTAAGAGGACAGACCATTTGTTTTATTGCTGGGCACTTGGATAGCTAATGGTCTGTAAGACAGCAAATATAACTTGGGTTTTATTTAATTTGTCCACCAAATTTGTCCATCTGTTGGGTTTTCTCAAAAAAATTCTCAGCTGGTTCTGGGTTGGATGAACAAGATCTGTACTGGCGTCTAGAAAACAAGTCCATGAAACTGCCCCCACTTTTTCTTCCTGCCCCAAGCTATGGTGCAAGTCTGAAATCAGATAACGTTTTCCAGTTTATGTCTCCCAAAGTGCTTAAGGACTTTGTGGGCTCACAAAAGCTGCAGAATAAGATTCTCCTTTGGTCTCTTTGAATACTTTTGCCAGCCTTTTGGGGAAGTACTGCCCACCAGCTGGCTGTCTTCAAATGGAAATCATAGGCAATATTTCCTCAGTCACCAGCTTCAAATAAAAATATTTAATTGTGGATTTTATGATAAATGGTTAAGAAATTCAGATTCCATCAAATAAATTTTAAATACAAAATAAGTGATCAGATGGATGGATGAATATTAGAGAAACAAATGGAGAGGGAGATAGACAGAAGCTTTAAAGAAATATGAACAAAACAAAACTGTCCTTCTCTATAATTTTGTATCTAAATCCCAACCATAAACAGTATTATCTGTTACTTAAATTTCAATATGTGTAATATAAATTTTTAAGACTTTAAAATTTATTACTCTTTCCCGAAATACTGCTAATGTCTATCCCATTCATTTCTCTTTCCAATCGCTTTATTCACTAATTGCCCCTAAAAGAATTTGTTAATCTACAAGAAAATTAAGAACCAAATGACCTTGATTTATTTCAGTGATAGGTCTTCCTAGATTGACATTCATTACTCCTTTTAAAAGGAAACACACCAGGCCAGCCGGGGGCAGTGGAGCGGGGTGGGGGGAACACACCAAGCCAATATGTTGCATCCACGTCTTTTTTAACCTTTGGAAAGCAAACAGCACGCTACCAGGCATCGAGTAAGTATCTAAAACAAACTTGCTAAATTAAACTATTGCTCACACTACATATACATTGCAGCTTTAAGAGAAGCAAATGTGTGAGAGCACACTTTGTAATGACCCGGTTCAGTTGGGCAGATGAAAGTCTGAGGCGTAAGCGTTTCCGTGGCTTGATCCATCTGCCACCAGTCACTTGTGGGAAGAGGCTTCTGTTTCTTGTCAGCCAGCAATAGGAAGCACAGCGGGATTTAGTAGCTGCTGAAGAACCAGAAGAAAGGGCACACACCAACCTTGTCAAGTCAGGGATAGGAGCTTGGTCGCCTTATCCTTCCCATCTGGTAAATAAACATTCTTTGCACTGTTTCGCCTCAGATAATACCTCCCTTACTAAGTCAGGAAACAATACACTCACTTAGTAAAGAGCTCCATAAACCCATTTATAAGAATAAAAACATATCCCTTGATGTTTTAACTCACAGAGGCTTTCTATAAAGTGAAAAAGTCAACCATTTGGCATGTTCAAATTTCTCAGCCACCCCTGATTCATTATTTGATGGAGTCGGCCAAAGTGAGATTTGAATGACATTATCGAGATACCATTTCCAGTTTCAAATTCACAGCCTGCACGTAGTCATAGCCAATGTGAAAGATGAGAGGCAGTCACCTCAGTTAAACTACAAATGGCTTTATTTTTTTCCTTTTAAAAAGAAAGTGGAGTACTTGAGATGCTCACAATTTGACATTAGATTCAGCGCTAGGGGTCTGCCAAAATGGGGAATCATTAATGGCCATGGAATTTGGGGATGTGAAGGCATATTAGCAATGTTTGCTTTCACCCTCTCTTTCTCGCTTTCTTTCTACCTTCAGAGCAGTCCTTTTGTCCAATACTCATAATCTCTCTTCGGATTTAATATGACGTGCAACCACCAAATGCAAGTCTAATACTAACCTAAACGAAAAGCATACCTCTAATATTCCACCAGATAGAATACAGGCAGTAAAATTTCCTTAGAGAACAGAGCCTTTTTGGGGTGGGGATGAGAGGTGGATCCATCCCTCAGTCTTTGCCTCTGGGGGAGGAGACAGACATTGGCGTGTACTAAAGATCTTCCAGGGGTGCTGCAAGTTTGACTTTCTTCCATTCCCCTGTTTTTGAGTATCAAGACTCCTTGTTTTTGAGGACACAATTGAAAAAGATAGGGAAATACATAGGAAAGTGTTTTTTGTTTGTTTACTTACTTGCTTATTAAACTAAAATTTTGTTTGTTTGTAAAGGTTTGAAAGAATACGGTTGTTATTAGTCAATGAAGCCAGGCATTAAAAAGTTTCCCTTGTGTGAGGTCCTGCAGACTCTTAGCTTTGTGAGGTGGCTGCTAATAAAAAGACAAATGTGTGTTTAGTGAAGAATAAAGAAACACGAAGGCATTAGAGTGTTCCCATGATCAGGCAAATTTCAGTCACCTAAGGAGACACAACAGACCTAACTGTTTACTCTTTCTATAATTCCACGTGTTCAAATGGTCAGCCAGCCTGGAAGAAAGGACTTCTGTGTGATGTTTATGGTGTTCGGTTTTGGAATAAACATGGTAATTCTCTTTAGTGACTGTCCAGTCTTTGCTGGGTAAATCAGGACAAATAGCAGGTAGCTGCTAGAAGAGAGGTACATTACTTAGAGACAATAAAGGGGGAACTTCATTCTCCCATGCCCCAGTTTCCTTTTCCCCCATCCCCACCCCTCAACTCTGGTTCTGGCCTTCACTCCTCAACTCTTGCCTAAGCCTCGGCTTGGTCCCTATTTTCTCATCCAGCATTTGAACAGCTCAGCCCTATGTTTAATGAGTCCCACGAAGGCCCACAAATTAAACAAAAGTGATATTGTAGAAGCATAATGTTGCCTCCTTACGGTATCAATCAGTGAGAACACTTATGCATGACCATCACAGCCTCAATGTCTAGTACGTGTCTACGTTTTACTTTGGTTAGAGTACCAAGAAAATTCTGAATCATACAGACCATTTGTTCAATTAAACAGACTCAGAAGCTTAAGAGAACATTGGAAAGGAAAGTTTGTTTCTAAGTCATGCTACAAGGTTTCTAAGTTCACATTTCTCTAGTAAGTATTCAATTTGGAGAGTGAAGGAACAGATTCCTTGGTTGGCAATATTTGCTATTAGGCAGAAAATAAATTTTAGATGTATTTGTAACATTATGAAATAGTTAATGATATATATATTACATAAAATTTCAGACACACTAATATTTATCTGCCAGATACTCATTCAATGTCTTGAAACAGTCATATTATTTTGCTTTAAGTTAAGATAATTCAGCTTCATTTCTGACACTATTCCCAGCTATAAGCACAGCTTTGCCAGATTAAATCCATTCAGCTCTTTAAAGATATTGGTAAGATATACAAAATGATAAAATCTTATTTAAGGAGTAATTAGCTAAAGGATTAACTGTATTAGAAAGCAAACAAAAATAGTGATCTCCTGTCTCATTTGAAATACTTGATTCAGTACCTTGCTCAAAGGCATTTATCATGGAAATGGAAATGGAAAGGCAAATTTCTGGAATTTACTATCAACATGATTACAGGAAACTGAAAAATCTGCAATTTAACATCAATGAACTGAGTCAGATTTAGAAGATAACTGTAAATGTTCATATTCATTATTTAACAGCAATAAACAGTTTTGTATTTACGTATTAATATACTGACATGATACAAAATGTTATGTATATAAAACATTAAAACTGTTCAGTGAATGATTAAAGAAGGGAAGAAGCTTATTTTCATACACTTAATGTTTTCTCTCAAGATAACCTTGTAACTGCAGGGATTCTAAAAATGTTTACCAATATCTCAACGTAAAATATATCATGGACTTAGGCAATTTTCATAACATAAAAGGCAAAGAACTCGAGTGAATTACTAGAATCTGCTTTCTTGTCGTCCAGACATTTTCTGTGAGAATTACGGACACATTCTTTCAGGAAGCAGCATAGCATCACAGTTAAGAGAAAGAAGCTTATGAGACCAAAGCCGGTCTTCTCTTGTGAAACCAAGCTTACTAGTTACACGGCCTGAGGTAGTTGGCCAATCATTTTTTGCCTCAGTTTCCTCTTCTATAAAGTAGAGAAAGGGATAGTACCCACCCATAGGATTATCATTAAGGATGACTGAACTAAGTCACATACAAGTACACCTTGATATTTGCAGGACCCGAAACAAGAATACAAATGAAAGCTCAAATGTCCTATTTCTAAATATTTACAAGCAATTTAAAGTGATAATAAACTATTAAATGAAATACATTCCACCTCTAACCTTGCAAGTATATGCCCTCATCAGGATGTGGATGGCTGGGTTTGAACTTAGAACTCTGGACTCCTCAGAGGCCTGCCCTGGCACACGGTGGCATGAGAAACACTGGCCCCCGGTCTGCAGGGATGTCCTTTCCTCCTGTCCCTGGCTTCATTCCACACCCTGAGCCGCTTTTCATGGATATGTGCAGTCACATTGGCTGCATGTCAAGGCTCTGTGGATATCCACTACAGTCACCGCCCCCCCCCGGCTGCCCTGTCTATCTAGGGATGTATAAACACCCCAGCAATACAGAGCTTCTGCAGAAGGCCGGAGCCAGGTAAGATCCCACTGCACGTCCTGGAAGTGGCTGAAGGTAGGGAATTCTGGGAACAAGGCTACCTAAAGGATAATCTAGAAGAGAGCTGTGGGCTCCAGTTGGGCTTATCTCTTTGATTCCAAGGACTCATGTGTTCCATGAGAGGGATGTCCCCATCACAGAAGGACAAAAATAGGACCCTCTAAGGAATGGGACCCAGGGCAGAGGCCCTGTTTGCCCAAATCTAAAGGCAGTGTGATTCATATCCCAACTTAGGGCAGTTAGAGGAAAACGAAGCATTCACCATCATGCTCCATTCTGTCTTCAAAGTATGAAACAGCTGCGAAATTAGTTTATGCCACAATGTATCATATTTTATTCATCCTAGGCATGCTCAACACAGTCATTAACAAATGCTGTTTTTAATTTTCAGTTTATAATTTAAAAATCCACTTCTGATTTTAAAGATATATATTTAACCTTTCCTTTAAAAAAATATATATGTGTATATATATATATAAATATGTATATACTGTTGATAGAAGTTAGACCAAAAAAGAGATCACTTAAAATGTCCAGTAACATTGTACATTGTCACTATAAAATAGGCAAATGTAAACAAAGAAATTTAAAAATTTTAAAAAGAGCATCAAAATTTAACCTAAATGCAAAAGAAACTATGGTATTATGTCATCTCCTACATTAGGCCTTCCGCGTTCACTTGTTCCAGGATGGCTGATTCAGGGGGTCTGAGTGCCTACAGCCCGATGATGCTCTTGGACTTTGCCAGGTGTGTGATTGCAAAGCCTGGGTCTGGAAACAATAGCCTGACTTGAATATTCTCACAGGGCTAACCACACGAATAAATATCCCCGATAAAAACAAAGAACAAGCACCAAATCAAAACCAGTATAACCCAAGAAACCCCTGATCAAATATAGTTTTGTAAGTACTTCAGAAAAAAATTCTCAAAAGTGTCCAGAGGAGCCTCGTGCTCATGTCAACACAGAACACATGAGTTAATTCAGCGGCATCTCTTACTAACATGAAGTCTCCAATATTTAAAATTTCTTATTACATGCATTTTCTAAAAAGATTTTTATTCTTTATTTGACACACAGAGAGAGTATGAGTAGGAGGAGTGACAGAGAGAGAGGGAGAAGCAGGTTCCACGCTGAGCAGGGAGCCCGACTCAGGGCTCCATCCTAGGACCCTGGGATCATGACCTGAGTCGAAGGCAGATGCCTAATGACTGAGCCACCCAGGTACCCCCATTATGTGCATTCTTTGAAAGAAGCATGTCCACCTTGCCCTGAGACCTGTCAAGTGCTTAGCGACCATTATAGGAAGACTGGTTTACAGTGGGTGGCGTAGGCCTCCCAGGAAACCAGGTAGGACTCTGACAGGTCCAGTTGTCTCTGTGATGAGACAGCTGGTGTTGACCTACTCAATGACTGTTCATCTCAGGGAACATGCAGTAAACCTCACGTGCTAAGAATTCATGATAGAGAGATGAGCACTAACCTCGTTTCATTCCAGCAGGCTACTTTGAACTTTTCTGCTCCTAACCTTGTTTCTAGCTTAGAGTGGTGAAGATATGTTAAATGATCCTTTTAAATGGCATTGGAATTAAACATATGAAGATTGCCCTTTGCACCTCCAACAAACACTGGTTCCATTTTAGTTTTCACCCAACCCCCACACTTTTACCAGGATGACCATAATCAGACACCATTGCTTAAAAATTTGGCTTAAAAATACAATCCCAGGGCACCTGGGTGGCTCAGTCTGAGTGTCTGCCTTGGGCTCAGGTCATGATCCAAGGGTCCTGGGACCCAGTCAGCCTCAGGCTCCCTGTTCAGTGGGGAGTCTGTTCTCCCTCTCCTTCTGCCCTTCCCATCCCTTCCCATCTCCCCTACTCATGCTCTCTCTCTCTCTCAAATAAATAAATGAAATCTTTAAGAAGAAAAAGAAAATACAGTCCCAACTACTGAAAGGAAATTAATCGAGGCCTACTATATCTCTCTGATTCTACATTTCTGCTATTCTCTACAATAAACTCTCTTCTACCCTTAGCAGGCTTCTCAAGTAGACTCACCCTCTCCAGTCTTTGCAGAGTACATTCTACCTTGATTATTCTCAGCATTGGATGAATGAGAATAGGATGGAACTCAAGTCTAAGAGAAGAGTATCTACCGTGACTAAAGCAAAACACATTCATGTTCTTAGAAAGATCTAAGACAACACAAATAGAGAAACCACTCCCAGGGATAATCTGATTTGGTCAGAATAGGAAGTAGAGAGAGCCATTGGGAATGACCTGGCTTGTTCAGATTAGGTCAAGAACCTGCAAAATGACAGAAGGCCTTGGAGGCTTGTGTTTCTGGTGTTAACGAAGGGGAGAAAATAATGGAAGACACGATGGGATTTATTTTGAGGGCAAAGCGGCTATTTGATTCTGAAATGGATTAGGGGGCTGAGGATGGATAAGATGGTCACAGCAGGTACTGAACAGATGACATCTGAAATCAAGACCCAAGTGAAGTGAGGCAGCTGGTAACAGGCAGTTGAAGCAGAGGGAAGGAACTGGTGTAGGAACAGACTCGGCAAGCTGACTGGGCAGGAGAAGGACGGGGGAGCCAGAGTTTAGAGTATGAAGGACTTTAGATGATATTCCAATAACAACTTTTTCTAATAACCATAAAGGAGTGGCTAAGCTGTTCTAAATGGTATAATAAGAGGCTTTATTTAATTTAACACCTATAGCTCCCTGATCAGCGGGGAATCTGTTTCTCCCTCTGCCTCTCCCTCCACTTGTGCTTGCTCTCTTCTCTCAAAAATAAAAAAATAATAAAAAAAATTAATCCATGTACTATTAATTAATTTAAAATTAACTGTACTGAGGTATAAAACTGAAAGGAAAAGCCATTCCCATAAACCTAGGAACTCTCCTTAGAAGGAATTTCTATTATAAATGGGGGGTATCCTTCCACTTCAAAATATATTTATTTACCTCCAAAAATGGAAACATACCACAGGCATCACTTTGCACCTTGGTTTTTTACTTCCGAACATGTCTTGGAGAGTTTTTCTTTCAAGAACGTACCTGTTTTCATCGGTTTTAAATGACGGCTCAATATCACACTGTATGAATTATCCTGATTGATTTAATCAGGCTTTTTAAAATAAGGAACCTCTGTTTCCAGTTTCTGCAATTACAAACAACACTATTATTTATATCTTGGGGGTATACATATAAATTGATGAATTTATTCAGCAGCACATTTCCAGAGGAGCAGAAGGACCAGTGGAAATGAAATGCCATCAAGAGGAAGGCTGAAATGTCAGGGTGGTCGGCTACCTGATGGGAAGGCCTTCTTCTCATAGCAATGCACATGCTTTTGCCCTCTTACTCACCTCTCGCCCCAATCTTCCAAAAAGTTCTTTACACTCATATGAGTAGGCTATATTTTTGTTTTGTGACATAAAACATTTCAGAGTATAAATCTGAGATGATAGGGCAGATAAAAGACACAGGGACCACGGGAGGCTGGGGGGAGATAACCGTGAGAACTCAAGTTACCCAGATTTCTCTGACATTTTGAAGAGCGTTTCCGTCTTCCATGGGGTGGGTATCAAGATTCAAGACAATTTTTTCTAGATTTCAAGGAGCACAAGGTGGCCCCGGCTGACATCTGGGTTACATATTTAATGCCCAAACATCCAAGGAGGGGGAATCAGTCAAGCTAACTCTTTTGATTTTTGTATAAACAAAATAACCAACTGATGGACTGATTACTTCACTTGTTTTGGATTTCTGTATACATAGCCACATGCCAGTGATAAAAAATAAAGCCTCATCTTCAAATTCAGATCAATGTACAGGACCACGCTATATTGTTCATAGCAATCTATGTTAAGAACAATGTATCTACTGAAGTCATTCTTAATTCCCATTTTCCCAAAATGCCAAAGCCAACATCAGTTATAGGCAAATAACTATCACTTGCCAAGAATACGAATAACCTCATTCGTTATTTTGACTTCTTTGTTTTTCTTCCTCGTTTTAACAGCATGGCATTTTATTATTACATTGTTATTTCCACAATAGGGTGGACTGAGAAAGAAAGAATAGAAACCTGTATTGATATTTTCAAGGGCTCTACTAAGTGTTTAAGCTCAATACCAGTATTTTGATGAAATAAACTGGGGGTTTCCATATTTTTTATTCATTCACATTTTCATTTAATTTCTTGAAAACAAATCCTGTTTCAACTATCAAAAATAACCCAATTATTCTCCATTCCCCAAAATAAATAATTTATAAAAAACATTTAAAAGCATTTACTTATCTCTGCTTATAAAAAATATTACACATTCAGGGACACTTGGGTGGCTCAGTCGGTTAAGCCACTGCCTTCAGCTCATGTCATGATCCCAGAGTCCTGGGATCAAGTCCCACATCGGGATCCTTGCTCAGCAGGAAGCCTCTTTCTCTCTCTGCCTTTGCCTGCTTGTGCTTACATTCTCTCTCTCTCTCTCTCTCTCTGATTAAATAAATAAATAAAATCTTTAAAAATATATTATACATTCATTGTGGAAAATAGAAATATATATATTTTATTTCAGAAATACGTACATACTTTTTACTTCATAACTATACACATATATATGTATATGGAAAAAACACCTAGGTGACTTCCATTGCTTACTTGCAGTTTCTACATTTCTATACTATTTTGGAAAATGGGATCTTAATAAATTATATGGGTAATAAACTAAGACCTGGATTATCAAAGCAAATTACAGAATATACTCCTATAGATATCCTTTGCAAATTATTATAAATCTAGGATTATATAGCTATAACTCTATCCAAAATTAGAAAAAAATATTAGTCTTCTTCTCATTTTTTCCCCCTAATTCCCATGGCTTCAATTATTATCTATTTAAAACACACCTTTAATCTAGATTCTTTTCCTGCAGTGCAAACCTACAACTGTCTGCTAGAAATAGTCACTTAGACTTCTCATGCATACCTCAAATCAATAAGTTTAAACTACCTTAGAAAAGTTTCTTCACCTGGAATTGACTCTTCCTTCTATGTTGCGCATTTTAGCTAACAGAAGCAACACCTATCCACCCAACTGATCAAGAAAAATATCTTCTGCCCTCCTCTCTCACTCTTCAGGTCCATCACTAAGTCTTATTTGTCTCTTAATATTTCTTGGCTCAACTAACTTCTTTGCATCCTCACTGCTTCTAGCCTAACTTAGATCACTACTTCCCTCACCTTGGTGACATAGCCTACATGAATGGTGCCCCGGAGCTGCGGAGCAGACAACATTTGGAGCACTTCCAGCCTCATCTTTCCTCATCCTCCTTTCCAACTCTACTCTGTAGCATATTAAACATTTTTTTTAACTCCTTAAGTGTTCAATACTTGTATATATGCCACTATATGTATATTATATGTGCTATACACACACACATGCACACAAACATAACCCACTCTGAGATACTCTTTATCATCACCCCTATGATCACCGCCAAGGGTAGACTGGGTGTCCCTTCAATATACTCCCCAAACACCTGTTACTTCCTAATCACAGCACTTCCTACTTTCATTATAATTACTCATTTGCCTGATTATGCCCTCCAGTGGCATCAAGCACATCTATATTTTTATTACTGGTCTTCAATATCCTGAGTAGACACCCAGCACACATTTCCTAAATGAGGGAATTAATGAATCAACGAACATATGCTAATGTTCAGGCAAAAATAAGACAAGGGTCATGACCACATTAAAGTCAAGAATTATGGTGAAGTAGGAAATAGTCGTAGGCAGGGTTAATGTCATTATTACTATTCCATCTGTAAGGTAAATTGTAGTGCTTATTCTTTATCTTCAAAAGTTGAGACTTATTAATACTGCCTCTACTAGTAGAAATGTTCGAGGAAAGACTAGGATTTATGGTGCGCCATTTCCTAATTTCACCATGTTTGGAGCTGACAGTTCAGCTCTAGCTGAACACAGCCAGACAACTCCCAAGGATACAACTGAAAACACTCAAGCTGCCAGCAAATTGTTTTCCAAAAGAGTGATTATTAGGACAACAAAATCAAGTAAATAAGAAATGGAAAAGGCATGACAGGCCATCTAATCTCTCCTGTGAGAATACTCTCATTTTTAAATGTTGGCCTCAATGCTCCTCAGGGTGACTTTTAAGTACAACCAGTGATGTCAATACCACCTTTACCCTCGGGAGACTATTGTGCAAACCAGAAGTTTTCACTCCTTCTACTTGGAATAAAATCGTTCAAAATCTGCATTTTCCTCAATGTGCGCATTTTACTCTAGCTCTCTCACGCCTCTGTCTTCTTAGATTTTATATGTAAAAAAAGCGGTTATATAATCTTGGAGCTGTAGTTTTCATTTAACTAAGAGTTATGAGAAACAAATTTACTCTTTCCATTTAACCAGTGATTTTTTTTTCTTAATATGCTTTTATTTCATTCCATTGATGTTTAAAAATTGGAAGGGATAAATAAGTCAGAATTGGCCATTTCAGTAGATTACATCGTAGTAAACCTCAAGAGATTTCATGTTCATTTGCTGTGATGCGAACATTTTTCATTGAATACTGGTCAGCTAATGGAGTTGTCAGCCGCAGCTGAGCCACGTTTGGACCATTTAGAACTTTATGAAAGTAACTTTTGTTTATTTGTTTGTCATTTTCATCTTATGTTTCCTTGAGAATCTTGCTTGTATTATTTCAATATGTTACCTTTTCATGTAATTAAAAATATTTCTGGTTCAATGAATGAGACAATAGCAGCCTTTTACCTGCATTATTTCCAAATATTAATCTTCTGTGTACCAATTTCCTGGATTTGAAGCATATTTTATATTACTGTGCCTTTTTTAACTGAATACTTAGTTTGAGATGAAATACTTGTTTTAACTTAAATTAAGTAGCATTTTTGTCATGGGTTGGTTTATTTCCTAATACTCATAAATGCAAACAACTTAAAAAACATTATTACATAACTCCTAAAATATCTTGTAACCCACATTTTGGAAAAACTATGCTACCATATTCCATTATAAATCTTTAGTTTTCTTCTTCTTTTTAAAAGACTCTTTCAGAACCATTTTTTGACAGTTTACCAGTTAAAATTTGTATTACATATACTTTAGATTTGTTATCCTATCCTCTTATTACTATAAAACCTATTTAATTTTAACAAATACAGAGAAATTTCAAGCATGATTTGTAAAAATTAGAGATCTTGATTTCTTGATATATATATATTTTTTAAGATTTATTTATTTATTTATTTGACAGAGAGAGATCACAAGCAGGCAGAGAGGCAGGCAGAGAGAGGAGGAGGAAGTAGGCTCCCTGCCGAGCAGAGAGCCCGATATGGGACTCGATCCCAGGACCCTGAGATCATGACCTGAGCCAAAGGCAGAGGCTTAATCCACTAAGCCACCCAGGTGCCCTCTTTGATATATTTCTAACTATTGAACCTATTTTAATAAGCAGTTAAGGTACATAATTAATAATACTTAAACAGCAACTGGTACTATTGAAAATATTCTATTCTATTGACACTAGTTATTGCCTGAATATTATGTACTTATACTTTTTTACATAACATTTTCAAAAGTCAACTTAAGTATAAATTCCCGTTTTTTAAAAGATTTTATTTATTTGATGATAGAGAGAGAGCACAAGTAGGGGGAGCAGCATGCAGAGGGAGAGGGAGAAGCAGACTCCCTGCTGAGCAGAGAGCCTGATGCAGGGCTCCATCCCAGGACCCTGGGATCATGACTTGAGCCAAAGGCAGACCCTTAACTGACGGAGCCACCTACGCGCCCCTTCAGTATAAATTCTAAATTAGTATGGATTCATGTAAAATCGTCTATCTAGCAGTTAGCTTAACTTAGCAATTAGCTTTCTCTAGTTACTGTATTTGGTATCTGTGAAAACACTTCTACTTCACAATTACGGAGCAAAAATCCTCTTTAACAACCAATAAATAGAGATTCACAAAACACTGCCATTGTGAAAACCCATTGCAATTATTCTCCAACTGGATTCACTACCATATATTATTTTTGTTTATGATCTTTCAGCCAGTTCCAAATCCATGTGACTCTGTTCTCATCCAAAACAATTATAATTAATTTGCAAGTAAAAGTTCATGATCCACTGTTTCAAATGCTTCCCTGGAGCCTGAATACATGACATCTGTTCCATCCTCTTCATCCAATTATTTTTGTAACTCTATCAAAAAGGCTATTATCATGGTCTGCCATGATTTGTTCATTATGGACTCTGCTGCTTAAGGTTCAAAATTCCATTGTCTCCTAACTGCTTACAGATTGTCCTTCAATATTTTCTCCTTCCTTTACTCCATATTGATCTTTGGCTTGGTTGGACGTAAACATTCTATTTGTTTGGGTATGTTTACAAAAATGAAAACCCGAAGGAAAGTAACCTGTACCGTCACTTTGCTTTCTGCAAGTGACATAGCATTTAAATGAGGTGCTTTGGGATCTTTGGTCTTTATTTTATACTTCATTAATTTTACATAAAATCCTTTTCATGAAAATTATTAAGAAGTTCTGCATTATTAATTCTTGGGTACTTGGTGTTTTCAAAGGACAATAAAACTAGGCTAATTAATGAAGCCTAGTGTTCATTCAGAAAGTTCATACGATAGAACGACAGGTTCATCACAGGTCCGATAGAAAACGAACACTAATTATAGGGCACAGTGAAGTAAATTGGAGAGGGTCTAAGAATGTTTCTATGAGGCATAATAAAATTAACTCCTAACAATTCATAATATATAATTAAACATAAATATTTGAATCTTTTTAAATAAATATAAAGCTGCTTGTAGAAGTAAAATATTCAGAAACTTTAAGATTTCTGGTTACTGGTGCACCAGTATCTCATTCATGGCAATTACTGGTAACTTCTGCAATAAGCAATAATCTTAATGATATTAATTACCAACTGTACTGGCTCCAATTTCTATGATAATTAAGTTATTTGGTTATATATGGATAATCCTAAAGTGTAGAAAAGTTTGTTCCTTTAGTATTCCTCCTAGAAATCTGCTGACTTTGCCAATTGTAGAGCAAATGTCTTTTTCCTCAAAAAAAAAAAAAAAGGAAATTCACAATACAGCACTTATTTTCAACCTTGAAAATCAGTAATGTCTGGGAAATTAGAAATTCCCATATTATATTTTCTTTCTATTTATGATAATTTTAAAACGTTTGTGAAAATTAATTTTTAAAAAATTGCAAATTGAGTATTCATGTTTAAAATGCTGTTGCAAAGTTTCTTGCTTTCTCAGTTACCAAAACTATTATTTTAAACTGAAAACATGTATTAACTTTGTCTTACTCTGATCCAGTTCAGTAAGAAAGCAGTTACATTTGTTAATTAAAGAAAACTCTTATTTTAAAAATCTGATTGATATCTGATGAAATTGGCCACTAAAGGACTGGGCAATTTGAAATTAAGTAGACATGGGTAAAATGATCCTATTTTTTTTTCAATGATCCTATTAATTGCTTGTTGTAGGAAGAGGTAGTTGTTCAACAAAAGAGAAGGGAAAATTCATTCATTTTTTTCCCCAATTAATTCTCTGAAATTGAAATTGAGAAATAGTAATGAACTTTTGTGAATTTAAATACATATGAGTTAAAGGCTAACAGAGGTATAATATTGGAATAGTGTAGAAAAAGCTGGAAATAGTGTTTTTAATAGAAAAATTAGTTGTAATGCTTTCTATTTGAAAAGTTACACCCTTTTCAAATTTGCTTACTGACAATGTGTTTTTTCCTCCAAGATTTAAATTAAAAAAAAAAAAACAAATATAGAGGGTGACCACAGATTTCAAATTTTTAATATTTATTTCCAAAATTAATGATGAGAATTCTTTTTACTTTTTCTCATTGGAGGGGTAGAGGGAAAAGGAGAAAGAGAATATTGAGCGGGTCCACACCCAGCATAGAGCCTGACTTGGGGTTCAATCTCACAACCCTGAGATCATGACCTGAGCCAAAATCGAGTCAGACGCTTAACTGATAAGTCACCCAGGCACTCCAAACTCTTTCTACTTTTTAAAGCATCTTTTTACTATTCTGAGTAAACACTCTTAATGATTTCCCACCGAAAGTACTGTTTTTCTAGTTGCAGTCACGTGAATGAGAATGCCATATTAGCTACATGGCAATAAAAAGATATATATTGATAATGATGACCATTTGGGCAACATAATAGATCCTGAAGCAGGCATAATGGCCCTTCTATGCCCTGTTCACTTCAGTTTCATGTACCTACAAGCACGCAATCATTGTTTGTTCAATGACTATATTAAACCCAGTAAGATTAAATATTTATATTTTTTCTTAGAAGAAAATTCATAATTCCATTTTTAATAGAAACTCTAGGCTCGCAGAAACAAAAATCTGTCACTGAATTAAGATACGCCTCATTTAAACTCACTAAAAAAGTTTTTAACTGTCTCCATATGAAACCGAAAAAGCTAATATGAAAATGAAGTTCTATCTCTTTATACTTCTAGTCTAAAGCACTTATTTTCATTTAAATATTTATTTATGTTATAATTTAAGGACGTATCCTCTATTGGTTCAATGATGGTAGAAGCAATATCTAATTTGTTTTGGTATTAGGAATAATACCCAATACACAGAAAAACCTTGGTATGTATTTGCTTAATAAATTCATGCATGAGCCTTGTATCAGCCAGACCTCAAGCATAGAAACAGAACCAGTAGGAGATCTATATTAGTAAGTTTATGCAGTGAATTGGTTTATGCCAGTGAAGACTAGTATGTCCAAAATCCATAGGGCAGGCTGTCAGGAAGGGGAGGTTAAAATTCTTGGTCCAGGGCTCATTGGGCTGTACTCCCACAAAATTTCTTTTTCCATTAGGGAAGTCTTAGCTCTGTTCTTCATGTATTTCAACTGATTGAATGAGGTCCACTTAGGTTGCCTCAAATATTTCTATTGCCTAATGGCCAATACTAATTTCTCTTCCCTCACTGATGATGGACCTTAATTATGTCTGTAAAACACCTTCATAAAACACCTAGATTGGTGTCTGAGAAATCCAGCTGTAAGCTAGCAGAGTTGGCACAGCAAAAAAGGACCTGAACGAATGGAATATGTGCTACCTTTTCTAGTGGTGGATAGAATATAAGCTTCCATCTATTTTATCATTTTCAATAATTTTAAGAATCCTGCGTCTCATCCTTATTTTACAGAAGAGAAACTTGAAGTTAAAGTAAGATAAGTAGCTGTCAATGTTAACCAGCTAATGAAGGTCAAAAACTAAAATATAATCATTCCAAAATTCTAACTCTTAAGACCATAACCTTAGTAATGTCATTATTAAACAAGAAATTGGCATACAGAGAAAGGGATAAAAACAAATGTTCAAGCATGTTATCTTAGTAAAGAATTTCAGTTTCTCATTGCAATGCCCTTGTTTTCACCTTCCCTCTCCATTACTGTGTTCATCTGTGTCACACTGCCCAATATTCCTGAGGAAGCACTAAAAGAGAATATAGGATGATTGAGATAATGATTATAAAGATAGTTATTATCATTTGTGTCTTATTACAACAGAATATTTTGGAAGCCATAAAAAAATGTTTTAGCCAACAACAGTAGGAAAAACTTTTCACACGTGCAACTGTCAAAGCTTATGCTAAAATTATTATTGGTTTTTGTTTAACTTTATTCAATGTCTTGGTCTAGGTTTCTAGAAATGTTTGTAACTGGAAAGTAAAAATAAGATTTTGCTTTTTAGCACGTAATAAATGATTTTTCCATGACAGTTTTTTCTTCCACTTTCTCATACTCTGCCCTACTATAATTTTCTTATTTATATAGCTAAGCCCCAAACTAGTGTTATGTACAAATTTATCTTAAATATAGTCCGGTCTTCCAGATCGCATAGAAATAATAACAAGAGAGATAAAATGAATTTAACCATAACATAACCAAATAGAATATTATTTATTAATTTTAATAAGCATTATCCAGTCTAAATTTATGAGTTGGGACTTTGCTACTGAATTTGATTTGTAAACTTCATAATGAACCTCAACCTGTTTGTTGTTCCTTTGCAAACTTAAATGTTATAATGGGACAATGACATCTTAAGAAATAAAGCTAGTAATTCATTTTCACTTCATAAGAAAACATAAACCTTTTAAATGATATTAAATATAATGTTCTTCTATTTAATGTTAGCACTACAATGCAAGCTATAAATTCTGTTACTGTCCAAAAGATAGAATTGGGAGAGAACTTGCAGAGAAGTCCAAACACAATCCAAAAAGAAGAAAGTTTTCCCAAAAGAAAGAAAAATGAAAACAGATGCAGTGTCATCCTCCATTATGTTAGCTAGTGCATGGTTCTTGCTAAAGAACAGACATTCAATCTGCTTTGAATTATTTGTCACTTGGCTTCTTTATATTTCCATGCCCCCTTTTTTTTTTGCATTTTATTCACTACTCATTGTGTTACACAACCTACATTCTGCAAAAATAGTGTTAATATATATTCTTACCAAGGATTAAATATGCATAGCCAAGTTAAGAACCTTTGCAAGCCTTGATGTTTTAGATTTTGCAACCAAACTTGATCATTTGGGGGTTTGATTCCCTTGCTCTTGGCCAACCTGAATGTAAAAGTCCAATGAATTGGACGTTAAAAGGCTTATAAAATATTCAAAAAGCTTCTTGCACATCAAACAGCTCTTAAGACAGAACATTTTGATGAGTTTAGTGTAAATGAATCAGAAGCATATGGATTAAATTTACCTTAAAATACTCCTGGGTTTAAGAATTAAGAGAAAATGTGCTTGGCAAAACACATTTTGGGTTTTGCCTAACCCAGAACATTGGAAAAGTATTTCAAGATGTTTGATGAGCCCAAATCATGGCTGGGTTCACCCATCCCTAATCCCCCTTGGTAACACCAAAGGACAGGCAGAGGCAGAATTTAGGTGCATGAATCTAGTTCAGGTTTTTATCATGGTCATTCCAAACTATTGGATAACTTGAGAATGCCTTGCCTTGTCTAAATCAAAATAGTGCTACATGTTTTTTATAGATAAGAACTATAGAATGTGTGCCTTATATGAAGGGTGTGGTTCTATATAATTATAGCAGCTTCTCTGTACCCACTCAATAAAAAAGAAAAATCATAAGGTTTATGTTAACTTGGAGCATATCAAGAGATGCACAGAGAATTCAATATTATTCTTAATGACTATCTTGAATTGAATTATGTTTATCAATTATTTCTACCTTTTAAAGGAACAAAAATATGCTAAAGAAGATTCAGGGTTTCAAAAAGAAGTGTTATGTACAATAATCAATATTGTATAATTTTATCTTCTTTACCAGTGATTTTTATTCCTACATAAGAAATGGGCAGCAAATATGAACAAGTCATTAAATTATCTGAATATAACTTTATATTAAAAGTAACAATTCATTCTTGATTTAGGGAACTTCTAATAATACTCGAATTATTTCTCATTTGAACTTATGACTAAGTCTTTACTTGTGAGTAAACAAATGTGGAGGAAAAAAATTATATGCCATCTTCCTTCTTCTCTTCCAGTAAAGAAATAACCAGGGAGTGATGCAAATCACTATGAATTGGCAGCTGAAAATTTTTAAATTAGAACACCAAACATTCATTTATAAAATATGGCTCATTGTATAGGAATGCAAATGATCTCAGGAAAGTGTGTCAAAGATAACATCTAAAGTGAAATCTAAATGTGAGTTTTTGTAACAAATAATACATAAATGTAAGACATATTCTTGAGCCTTAGATTAGTAAATATGAATGATATTTACCATTTTCGCAAGCTTGAGGAAGAGAGGGTGTTTTCTAAAAGGACAAAAGTTTTTATATTATGGAATGATGATAGGCTATTTTCTGCAATGTGATAAGAAATTACTAAGGAGATATAAAGACCTATTTGTACACATATTTATACAAATAGGCTAGATTTTTAAAAAAAATTTGCTCTGTTTATTTGCTTATGTACTCAGATCAATTTTACATATAATTAATTTTTGTTTCCAAATAATGAACAGGTAATTGATTCACAAAATGAAAGTGTTTCTATAAAAGTGTGTGTAGATAAAGATCACATTTTTTTGATGTATAGTCGACACAATATTACATTAGTTTCAGGTATAAAACAGTGATTTGACAATTCTGTACATAATATATGCTCACCACAAGTGTAGCTACCATCCATTACCATATAACGTCATTACAGTATTATTGACTATATTTCCTATGCTATACTTTACACCCCCTTGACTTATTTATTCACCAACTGGAAGTTTATTCCTCAGTTCCTTCAGCTATTTCACACATTCCTCATTGACCTCCCCTCTGGCAACCACCAATCTGTTCTCTGTATTTATGATTCGGTCTCTGTTTTTTGTTTGTTCATCTGTTTTGTTTTTGAGATTCCACATGTAAGTGAAATTGTATGGTATTTGTCTTTCTCTGTCTTACTTATTTCACTGAGCATAATACCCTCTACGTCTATTCCTGTTGTTGCAAATGGCAAGATCTAATTTTGTTTATGGGTGAATAATATTCCTGTGTGTGTGTGTGTGTGTGTGTGTACTATATATTCTTTATTCATTCACACACTGATAACACTTAAGTTGCTTCCATATCTCAGCTATTGTAAATAATGCCATGATAAACATAGAAGTGCATATTTTTTTTTGAATTAGTGTTTTTGTGTTCTTTGGGTAAATTCAGTGGAATTACTAAATCATATCATATTTTTATTTTTAATTTTTTGAGGAACCTCCATGCTGTTTTCCACAGTAGTTGTACCAATTCCTACCCAACAGTGCAAAGGGTTCCTTTTCTCCACATCCTTGCCAACATTTGTTATTTCTTGTCTTTTTGATACTAGCCATTCTGACAGGTTTATCATCTTATTATGGTTTTGATTTGCATTTCTCTGATGATTACTGATGTTGAGGATCTTTTCATGTGTCTGTTTGTCTCTATAGACCTTCTTTGGAAAAATGTCTATTAATGTGCTCTGCCCATTTTTTAATTGGATTACTTGGGGAGTTTTTGGTGTTTAGTTGTATAAGCTCTTTATATATTTTGTATATTAACCCCTTTGGATATATCATTTGCAAATACCTAGAACATATCTATTTTCAATGACCAAAAAATAGAATTACAACACTTTAAAATAATTTGGTCTTTCGTCAACCTTAACTTTCTGAAACCTAGTGATACCAAAGATGTTCTTAGTATCCTAAAGGTATGCCATAAATTCCCTGCACTAAAGATATACATATACTTTAATGCTAGCCCCTCATTCATAGCCTTTTGGATTCTTATTTACCATTTATTTACCATTTACCATTTATTCACTACTATTTAACTTGATTATACCACAAATATTTACTGAGCACCTACTGTGGGCAAGACACTCGGGTATTAGAGAAATGTAGAGATTATTTATTCAGAATTTCTTTTCTCAAAAAGTTTGTGATATATTGGGTATATTAAAACATGTATAGGGGTGCCTGGGTGGCTCAGTCATTAAAAGTCTACATTCGGCTCAGGTCATGATCCCAGGGTCCTGGGATCAAGCCCTGCATCGGGCTCCCTGCTCAGCAGGGAGCCTGCCTCTCCCTCTCCCACTGCCCCTGCTTGTGCTCCCTCTCTCGCTGTGTCTCTCTCTGTCAAATAAACAAATAAAATCTTTTAAAAATGTATAAAAAGGTATTACTAAATATGGCAAGTGACATAAGGTCAATATAAAAACATCCCATGGATTCTTGAAAGAGAATTCTATTTTTTTAAGATTTTATTTATTTGAGAGAGAGAGACAGAGATAGCAATAGAGAGAGCATGAAAGGGAGGAGAGGAGAAGCAGGCTCCCCACAGAGCAAGGAGCCTGACGCGGGACTCGATCCCAGAACCCTGGGATCATGATCTGAGCTGAAGGCAGAGGCTTAACCAACTGAGGCACCAAGGACTCCTTGAAAGATAATTCCTCAGTAGATTCCATGAAGCAAACATAATGCCAGCAGGAAAAATAACAGATGACAATCTTACATTAAAAGATGGCACAGAAAAAGTAACAGAAGAAATTATATTGCCTAATAGTTTAACAGTGGATACTAATAAGAATCATTTAAATTATGTTGAGTTTATTTTGTTTAAAAAGGTAAGGAAGTATAAAACACAATTTATATCAACTTGAATTTAGTGTGAATTTTGTGTCATTTGAAAACAAGTAAATAAGTGTCATGTATAAGAGGTTATATGGTATATTTGAATGAAATGACACAATGAAGTATAGAACGTTTAATGCTGTATAACAGAACAGCTCTGGAGCAGGGACTAAGTCTCAGCAGAAGATAAATGCAAAGTTGTCTATAAGAAAAATTGCCAACTGGTTTTAAAAATGTTAGACTACTGATGTATGATAATTAAAAGGAATACATTTAGCCTGCTTCCAGCTAAGCTGGTAGGGATAAACAGAAAATACTCGCCATCTATAGGAGTGTTCTGAGGACTACATATAGCCAAATTACCAGGAGAATTTGCTAACAAGAGTGGTTTTCTGGTATTAGAACATCTGTTAGTAGCACCCATATATCCTAAGTGCTAATAAGATTTTCAAATGATTATTAAGAATGTTAACTTCTGATTATTAAGAATACTTGCAAAGATCACAGCGAGAGTTTTGGCAGGCAGCCCCTGAGCAGATATCTAAGACTATCACTGTCTTATGATATAAAAAGGTACTCTGAAGTAAATAACAATGATTTTAAACATGTGGGGGATATATATTGTATAATGTGGGTATTTCATATTAGAGACATTTACTAGCTATATGTTGATATTTATTATAAATAGATAGTAATTTACTTTCACTTACAAATCAGACATTGTGTTCCTATCTTGTTAGTTTTGTGTGTCAGCTTCATAGGAGTCCTAACATGGCTACACACACGGCACTTGACAGCGCCTTTTATAAAGTAGCTGGGGAAAAAGTGAAAGAGCTTAGATAGGAAAGTACATTCCCAAAACTACTGATACGTGAGGCCAATGTTAGCAACCCTTTAAAAAATTATTTTTTTTCTAATCTTCTCGTTCTGGATTTCTAGTTTGGGTGATGTTTCAGTTATACGGAAACTACATTCATAGCTTTAAGCAATCTTTAACTATAGATCAGATAAATGAGGCATAACCAAAGTAAGGTTTTCAGTTTTACTTGTTTCTTATTTCTTTTTAGATTGATGATAAGATAAAAATTAAACCATTTTGGGAAGTAAAATAGAGAAAGGTACAACCTATCAATAGCTGTCGTAGACTGACACACACACAAATGCAGATTCATAACAAATATATAGAAATTACAAGAGAAATTAGAGAGTAGGGAACGGAAAGGGCTTATCTGGGCGACCTGTAGAAATGTCTCATCTCTCCTAGCACCCTGCCTCATCCAGTTCTCCTTCATTTACTAGCATTTTTCACTTAAAAAAAAAGTGACCTTCAGCCGTTAGCAAATGTCCTCAGCTTCCCCTTTGCCATAATTTTACTACACCATACATACTTACCCACATCCATACAATTTTTGCCTTCACTTCTATGATCTGAGAGAAAGAGGTTGGACCTGCTGCCTCATCTTTATATTTCTATTCCTCCTCTCCTGAATTTGTCTCACTTCATATTGTTTCTGTCCATCTCAGGGCACCTCCTTAAATCTGTCTTCTATTCATGGTTAATGTTTTATCAAAAAGTCTTGATATCCACCTTCATTTACTTATTTCCTATTCATTCCTTAACTCAACCTCTAATTGAATTCCACCCCTGCTATACCACTAAAATTATTCTTACTACTGTCACCAATAGTTAAAAGAATGGAAGACTTTTTTTAAACTTATGTGTACCTTTAATTTAATTCATTAATTTTACTCTGAATAATTTCAGATGATAAAATTATATGATTATAATTTAGCTGATCACTATTTGAGAAAAAAAATGCACTTCTCCATTTCTTTCTAGCATGAAGTCTGGTCAAACTGTTTAAAACTACAGTTTTAAGGGGCACTATTACCTATGCAATGCCAAGCCAGAGACATGCATACATACCAGGGACAGAAATGCTTCTAGTAACAGACAATAGGCCCACACATGCAGGTGTCATCAATATAAAAACAAAGTAGCAGCCTCAGACTCCATCTCAAAGACTATATGTTGGCATCTCTGTCTTACTGATATGTTAGACAGACTACTTAGCAAAATGAAAAATGTAGGACAAGAGTATTCCAAAGAGACCAGCGATGGAGGCAAAGGCCTTGAGACAAAGAGGAGATTGCTTCTTCCAAATTCTGAAAAGCTGGTTAGGTTTTGGCTGTAACTCTTCTTGAATTCCTTCAGCAGAAAAAGTACGTCTACCTCAACTTTAGGTCTTGCCAACCCAGCTCTCCATTTGAGGTACTTACTTGTTTTTTGAACTTGAGTGTGGTAGAGGAAGAGAAAGGTAACCATGTTTAGGGTAAAGGAGGGCAAAGGAGTTGCTAGACATAAAAAAACCGATTTCTGATTTTTGGTTACCCTAATACTCAACGGTGAATAACTGGAAGCTTTCCTCCTAAAATTAGGAACAAGACAAGGAGGTCTTCTCTCACCACTTTTATTCAACATAGTATGGAAGTCCTAGCAATCAGAACATTACATCGAAAACTAATGATGTACTATATGTTGGCTAACTGAACATAAATAAATAAATAAATAAATAAACTAAAAAAAAATCCAAATCGGTAAGAAAGCAGTAAAATTTTCACTTTTTTGCAGATGACATAATGATATATATAGAAAACTAAAGACTCCGCCAGAAAACTATTAGAACTAATAGATGAATTCAGTAAAGTTGCAGGATATAAAACCAATATACAGAAATCTGTTACATTTCTATACACTAATAATGAAGCAGCAGAAAGAGAAATTAATAAAACAATCCCATTTACAACTGTACCAAAATAATAAAATACCCAGGAATAAACTTAACCACAGAGGTGAAAGATCTGTATTCTGAAAACTATAAAACATTGGTGAAAGAAACTGATGACAACACAAATAAATGGAAAAATATTCCATGCTCATGGACTGGGAGAACAAATATTGTTAAAATGTCCATACTATCCAAAGAAATCTACAGATTTAATGCAGCATCTATCAGAATATCAAGTGAATTTTCACAGAACTACAACAAATAATCCTAGCATTTGTATGGAAACATTCTGAATAGCAAAAGCAATCTTGAAAAACAAGAACAAAAATGAAGGTGTCAGAAGCCCAGATTTCAAGACATACTACAAACCTGAAGTAATCAAAACAGTGTGGTACTAGCACAAAAATAGACTTATAGATCAATGAAACAGAATAGGGAGCCCAGAAGTAAACCCATTATTATGTGGTCGATGAATTCATGAGAAAGGAGGCAAGAATACTCAATGGGAAAAAGACAGTCTCTTCAATAAATGGTGTTGTGAAAAGGAGACAGCTATGTGCAAAAGAATGAAACTGGACCACTTTCTTATACCATACACAAAAATGAATTCAAAGTAGTTTTAAAGACCTAAATGTGAGAGTTGAAACCACAAAAACCTAGAAGAGAGCACAGGAGTAATGTCTTTGACATCAGCTGTAGCAACATTTTTCTAGGTATATCTTCTAAGGAAAACAAAACAAAAGCAAAAATAAACTATTGGGACTACATCAAAATAAAAAGCTTCTGTACAATGAAAGAAGCAATCAGCAAAGCTAAAAGATGACCTACTGAATGGGAGAAGATTTTTGCAAATGATATATCCAATAAGGGGTTAGTATCTAAAATATATAAAGAACTTACACCACTCAACACCAAAAAAATTAATCCAACTAAAAAGTGGGCAGAAGACAGGAACAGATATTTCGCCAAAGAAGACATCCAGATGGCCAACAGACACATGGAAAGATGCTCAAATCACTCATCATCAGGGAAATGCAAATCAAAATTACCATGTGGTATACCTCACACCTGTCAGAATATCAGAATAGCTAAAATTAAAAACGAAAGAAACAACAGGTGCTGGTGAGGCTGTGAAATAAAAGGAACACTTGTGCACTGTTGGTGAGAATGCAAACTTGTGTAGCCACTGTGGAAAACAGTACAGAGTTTCCTCAAAAAATTAAAAATAGGATTACCATATGATCTAGTAGTTCCACTACTATTTACCCAAAGAATATGAAAACACTAATGTGAATATGCACTCACCCCCGTGTTTACTGCAGCATTACTTACAATAGCCAAAATATGGAAGCAACTCAGGTGTCCATCGATAGATGAATGGATAAAAAAGAGTCGTGTGTATACACACACACACACACACACACACACACAATGGAATATTACTCAGACATAACAATAAAGAATAAAGAATAAAATCTTGCCATTTGCAACAACATGGTGGATCTAGAGAGTGTAATGTGAAATGAAAGAAGTCATTCAGAGAAAGATAAATACCATATGATTTCACTGGTATGTGGAATTTTAGAAACAAAACAAACAAGCAATGAAAAAAGAGACAAATAAGAAAACAGACTCTTAACTCTAGAGAACAAACTGGTGGTAACCAGAGAGAAGGTGGGTGAGGGTATAGATGAAATAGATAAAGGGGGTTAAGGGTATACTATTTGTGATAAACAGTAATGTATAGTATTGTTGAATTACTATATTATACACTTGAAACGATATAACACCATATGTTAAGTATACTGGAATTTGAAAAAAAACAACTACATAAAATTTTAAAAATACAAAAAAACAAAACCAAAACAAAATGTCTAGGGAAAGGAAGAGTATAATATACAACAACAACAACAAAGGCTGGTGAACAGCTCATGATTCACTTTTGCTCCCCTCCACCACGGGAATCATTTAAAATTCTTATAATCAAATTTACTCAGATATCTATGGCATCTCAACCAACCAGGTTTTCCTGGACTTTTTATTGGATTTGTTTAATGCAAAGAGGTGCTTCTAGAATTATTCTAGAACAGCTCACTCTATTCCCCAAGGTAATCATTTTGGTGACTGAACAAAAATAAAGAGAAAGCTATTTGGAATTTACCCAGGTAATAAAAGAAACCTGAGTTTAATTTGTAATAAATTATATAAATTAGAACATGCTGCCAAACAGATCTTTTTCTCTACCATAAAAGAAGAAATAACACAAATCTATATGATTTTTAATAACTCTATAGAGATTACATTTTATTGAGGAATGGAAATCCAGTATGAAACAAATAGAATTACAGTATTAATGAATTCTAAATAGTTTATGGGCCTTGCATCAGAGCTATACAAAGCTCAAGGGGACATTTATTTACTTCATATTTTAGTGAGCAGTTTTGATTTGTGTCAGATACAATTGAAAACATGCTTCCATAAATTATTATAGAATAATTCCATATAAAGGTGAGGTAATCCCTCATAGCTTAATAATAAGGTCCTTATTAAATCAAATATTTTTGAAGTCATTTCTGTTTCTAATATGTGTAAAATATATTCATTATTATCTCAGGGTCACAATTTTTTTCATTCAAGATGAGGATGTTTTGAGCAATATCATCTTGAGAGGAAGTTTTGGACCCAAAAATTTAAAAAATTACTATATTGTTCATGGGTATAAACTCCATGAATGTTTTTTAAGAGTAATCTGCCTTATTAGGGGGATTTGTCTCAGTTTCAAATGGGGTAACCAAGGTTTACGGATATGAAGTGCTTTGCCCTAGGTCACTAAATGTAGAAAAGAGACCAAGGAGAATGTTCTTGTATATAATTTGCCAGATTCAATCTAGTGGATTTACATAGAAAATCTAATGGAAATCCAAAGATTTGCCCTACAAACCTTTAAAAGATAATAATCTCTAAACAAATAAATAACATTTGTGAATATAAAAACATGCCAAAGTCTCTACATTCTTAGCAGAAATATCCTTTGGCCTCTTTCCTGCTTCCTATTACAGTATCACATAATATATGATCGTATTAACAATATTTAACAAAGGGTAATTAGGAGATATGCGGGTCTGCAAGAGGATTTGGTGCAATCTTAACTTCAAACAAAATAAAGCATGTTATTAGGCCTGAGGGCAAACCTAAAATACCCCGGAACGACCATCTGTGAAAGAACCAACATGCATGTGTAATAACATAAAGGCATCTAATTAAATATAATTGATAGTATTGGGCTGATCTTAATGGCACAACAGATCCTCCAGGATTCTTGTTTTTGCCGCCATTGCAAACTTTCTTTCCTGCATTTCAACCACCGATAAATGAAACTTTAGGTATCAGATTTTTTTTTTTATCCAAAGGACAACATTGCTGGTGCCAGAACTTTATTAAAAGTCATAAAACACACATATTTGAGTAGATACCTTAGAAAATTGGAATGTTTGCTCTATCTGCAAGCAGGTTAAGACTAGCAGCTTATCTAGTACATTTCAAAGCAAATTAGGGAATAGTTTAAAATTCAGAAGCGGCGTTTTCCAGGGAAAAGTGTTGAGCAGGAAAAATGTATCACAGGTGGAAATGTGTTTAAAAGGCAGGAAAGAGAGACTCTTATTTTCAAAGCTCAAACCACTGAGTCTTTTGGTATGGCATCTATAATTTCAACCAAATGGTTTATAAATTATTTTTAAAGCTCACAGAAGGTATTAGTAACAAAAACTAGTAACAAAATACCTGAGAGGAGCTAAAAATTTCTTATCTTTGTAATAGAGTACTAACTTCCTATCATATCATAGACTTTAAGGTGGACTTTTAAAGATTTATTTATTCATTTTAGAGCAAGAGAAAGAGTGCATGTGCACACGCGTACACGGCAATAGTAGCAGAGACAGAGGGAGAGAATCTTTGAAGCAAACTCTCTGTGGAGTCCAATGAGGGGCTTGATCCAGGACCTGAGATCATGACCTAAGCCAAAACCAAGAGTCTGACACTTCACTGACTGAGACACCCAGGCGTCTCTAAGGTGATCTTTTAGAACTCATTTTGAGACTCCGTGGTTTCAGTTACATTTTCTATATAACCCCAGGTGCATCAATAGTCTTTTCTGTTGATTTGATCCACGCCAAAGTAGAAATGGTATTACTGAGCTGTATGAAAAAAGTCAAAACTTTTATCTTTATCTAGTTAAAACTTTTATCTTTATTTCTTTTCTTTAGTTATTTATATTTGTCATATTTATTTGTCATATTTATTTCTGTATTTTTCACATGGAAGCAAAGAACTTTGTTTTGCACTAAACTGTATCTTTAAAAATTAGTTTACAAAAGGCTCTTGAGAAGCATATCTTTGAATATAGTGTAACTTTTTGCCCTTGATTAAAATTTTAAATATTTTTCCTTTAGTAAAAACACATACAATGTATTTGTGACACTTCATGTCATTTAATGTAAGATCCCTTTCTAACCCACTGTTAGATTTAATGCTCACGCATCATGACTATACCAACCAGCAGAAATAAAATGGTTTTCTGTTATAAATGATGCTAGTATTTTCCCCTTCTCTCTATTCACTGGCACCCTACTTTCCTTTTCCCCTACTGCCAAGTTGATTACTACACACTTCCTTTGGTTCAGATAACCAATTAATTTTACTTGTATAAAAGTTTCAAGTATAAGTTGGATTTGGTAGGATTGTGTAGGCCACGAGTGACAGAAAGATAGCTCAATTCTTGGCAGTAAAAGGTTATCTAAGGAAAGGACCAATAGAAAATTATACCCAGTTCATGGCTCATTATCATATTTGAACCATGCAAAGTCTATCATGTTTCTAGTTATTTATTATACTTTTTCCTCATGTTTACTCCTATTCCCTTCCTTCCACCCCCAAAGGCAAATATTCTCACTTATTTAATGTGGACTGCCACTTTAATGCCTAAACTTTTAATTTATGTAAATGGTTTTATGTTACATGTATCAAACTGTTTAACTTTTTTCTTGGCCCTATGATTTTAAGATGCTCTTTGCTTATCTATGTACATTTTTACAGGATAGAGAGATGTGTGCTGCCATCCTAGGCCTGCTCTTAATTCACTTCATGACCTTAAGTGAGCCATCTTCATTCTTTGTGTCTAAGTTTCCTCATTAAATTTTTTTAATATAAAAAAGGAGATTAAATTAGAATATTTCTTAGATTTTAAAAATAAAGTATATCAAAAGAATGCTGGGTACCTGGGTGGTTCAGTCGGCTAAGTGTCTGCTTTTGGCTTAGGTCATGATCTTGGAGTCTTGGGATTGAGCCCTGCACTGGGCTCTCTGCTCAGTGGGGTTCTGCTTCTCCCTCTCCCTCTGTGTGCGTTCTCTCAACTAAATAAACAAAAATCTTCCAAAAAAAAAAAAAAGAAAGAAAGAAAGAAAGAAAAAAAGCCATGCATTTTGGATTGATAAATTTTATACATACACTGGGGGAGAAAATGTTGGGAGAAGAAGATGCAAACCACTTTGCTAGTTGACAAAGCTGGAGGCCATGAGACATCAAAGAGGATAAGGGAATACAAGAGGGTACATGGCAGTAACTGGTATTGGATCTTACTTAGCATGTAATGACATCCAAAAGGGCTGCCTTTATGACATTGCCTTCAGATTCTCATGGTTGAGCCTAAGGTATATGTCTTAGTCAGATTCTCCAAAGAAACAGAACCAATAGATAGATAGAGAGATGGAGAGATAGAGAGATAGATAATAGATAAATAGAGGAGATTTATTACAAGAACTGGCTCACATGATCATGGAAGATGGAAGCTGAGAAGTCCCACCATTTGCCTTCTGCAAGCTAGAGAATCAAGAAAGCCAACAGTACAATTTCATCTGAGTCCAAAGACCTGAGCACCAGGGAAATCAATGGTATATATAACTCCCCGTCTGAGGGTCAAGGCCTGAGAATTGGGAGACCTGCTGGTGTAAGTCCACAGTCTGAAGGCCCGAGAAACAAGGAACTCTGATGATTGAGGGCATGAGAAGGTGGACGTCCACAGCTCAAGAAAAGAGAGAGAATTCACCCTTCTCCCGGTTTCATTCCTTTAAGGCCCTCAAGGTATTGGATGATTCTGCCTACTTTAGTGAGAGTGGATCTGCTTTATCCAGTCTACTGATTCAAATGCTAATCTCTTCCAGAAACACCCACACAGACAACACTCAGAATTAAAGCTGTACCAGCTCTCTGGGTACCCCTTAGCCCGGGCAAGTGAACAGAAAAAATGAAAAATCACAGTGTTCAGTGTCAAACAAAGATCCTTGGGGTGTGCCATGGGAAGAGGTGAAGTGCCTTCCCACCACAAGCAGCCTGTCACAGCAGAAATAATAGGTCTTAAGGGTGGATCAGGGGGTTTTCCTGGATTGCCAGTATGCAAGTAGATAATCTTGGGGAAGCTTTCTATTCCAATGAAGGCAAATTCATTATGAATTTGTGAATCAATGAAAATCTGTATATTTTATGACTAAGTTTCATATAATATCTTGTGGAAAAAAGGAAGCACTGTTAGTTGTAGTGAAAGGAAAGGGTTTGTAAGCTAATGGTGACCTGAAATTCTTTTGTCTTCATGCACATATGCATGTATGGTTTGATATCTAGCCTTTATTGTTAACACCTTAATATAACTTTATGTTAAATGCTATTCCGTATTAGAGATAATACCTCCTATATGTTGGAAAAGAGAGAAAATTTCCCAAAGAAATAAAAGTTATAAATCTATTCATTAAAATGTTTCAGACCAGATTCAGCTCTAAAATATTGTTATTCATTGAATTTTGCTTTACTTTTGCTCTTAAGATGTTACATTTACATTGGATCACAGATACTTCTGTCTTTTGTGAGAGGACATTGCCCTAAAATTATAACTATCTTAAGGGGAGGAAATATTTTTAACAAGATTTGTTTAAAAATGGGGGGGGTAGACTTTAATTAAAATTAAAATTCCCT
Organism: Enhydra lutris kenyoni; assembly: GCF_002288905.1. Taxonomy (NCBI): domain Eukaryota; kingdom Metazoa; phylum Chordata; class Mammalia; order Carnivora; family Mustelidae; genus Enhydra; species Enhydra lutris. Next base: position 43,742,391 of record NW_019154089.1, read on the forward strand.
TTAAATATGCCACATTTATACTACTTATTTGTTACATTCTGTAAAATGTCTGAGTTTCTGGTGATAAAAATTCCTGCCAAAAAGACTGTTATTTCCTGGAAATTGTTCCTTATGCTTAAAGTAAATGAATTTAGAATAGTTTCCAGAAGAGTCATCATCTACGCAAGGAACTCTTGACTACTTAAGCTGAAAACCACAGCCAGTAACTGTCTACACAGCTAAAAGAAAAATGTAGGGATCTGGGTCTCTGTAAGCCACACTGGCTGTTTACACATGATAATAATTCAATTCTACGGTTTATTAGGCCTGTATTAACATTTCCTAAAAGAGGGAGAATAACTGTGTTGAGTATGTCAATATTTATTTAAATAATTATCTCTTGAGTCGGGTATCCTTAAACAGTACAGAGTCACTATTATATTTATACTCAATAATTATTTTGTTCATTGTTTAATATTGGGCATTGTGCTAGATTCTTAGGGTTCAAAGGTAAATGAGATATAAAACCTTAAAAAGTCCTCTCCGTTTACCTCCTCAGTAGAGCCTGACATATTTTCTCCCCATCCAGCCCATAGTCCCCAAGTACAACCCCGCCCACCTCTAGCCTGTACTACTAGAATGTTCTCATTGATCTCAAAGCATCCATTCTCAGCGCAGCCCCCTTAAGTCATTTTTTAACGCTACAAGGTGATCACGTGTAATGCCAGTTTGGTGGTGTCCCTTCCAGTTTTCAAAGTTAATGTCTTTTCATCGTCCTTCTGGAAAAGACCTAACCCTCTGACCTAGCCTACACAGTCCTGCAAGACCTCCTGCTTTGGACTGCAGCCTTGGCTTTGCTTTTTCTTTTATCTGTCCTTCAACCATGTCGGACTATTCTATTTTAATCTCTTAAACATGCTATGCTCCTTCGTATCTCAGACCCATGCATGCTCTACCCTCTGCCTAGTGCATGAACACCAGGATCCCCTTCATTATTCTGTTCCAGTTTTGCTGTGGATCCTAGCTCAAAGAGCACTCTTTGAGGGAAATCCTTCCCTACCATGTCAGCTCCCGGGCTCACACATGCATAGCACTCCCTGCATTATTTCCCTCAAAGAAAGACTGATTATTTGTAATTATGGTTCACTCACTTATTTGATTGTATCTTTTTCCCTCACTAGACTGTAAGTTTCCATGAAAATATCTCTCATTGTTTTGCACTGTTGTTTCTTTTACACTTTGCTGGGTGCCTACCACCCTATATGCAATAGGAAGAAGAGAAGGAAGGAGGGAAGAAATCATCTTCTTTGCCCAGAAATTATTATTTTGTTTTTGCTCTGTTTTGTTTTTGTTTCTGCTGTCAGGGTGAATGCTAAAACATGGCTATGTTTCCTTGAAGTGGACCAAATGGTATCACACAATCAGAATACATATCAGACATTTAAAAATAACTAATTTTTTTTGCTTCTAATTTTCTCAAGTTTCCTACAAGACTGAGGCCCTGGCTAAGCAATCTTAAAATCACATTTATAAATGACTGCATTGATTTATGATATAGAAATTAAAAATTATTAATCCCAGTTCTCTAACCTGAGGGTCAATGAACACAACTGTATAAACTTTATAAATCAAAAGCCCTTCATATCTCTCACAACAAATAAAAGGATTTTTAAGGAGTACATTCTGAGCCCAGACTTGAAAGTTAAAAGCCATTAATTCTGCTACTGGCTACGGCAGGGCCATGGAAAATTACAACTGGAAGGAAATTAGGAATCATTCAGGCAATAGTTTATGACCTTTATTTTGAAAATGATGCAACCTAAGAAGCTGAAGACCACAAAGATATGTAGTGGTAGAACAACTGATATGTTTCAGTTAGGACTTTCTGTTGTAAATAGGACAAAACCCACCCACACATCCTAGAGGGAAAAAGATCTACCGGTTCCTGTCATTAAAAATTTGAGGGTAACTTATTTCAAGTACCACTTGATCAGACCAATGTCAGCAAGACCTTGTTTCTCTCTCTCCATTTCTTGGATCTACTTTATGCTATCTTGGCTCCTTTCTCATATTCTCGAATTCTTCCCTCATAGTTAAAAAATGACGGTAGCTCTTCTAGCTCACTAGGATTTCAGGTCCATGTCTTGCAGAAAAGGAAGCTTCCCTCTCCATTTGCTCAAAATAAAAGTCCATGAGGGGTCCTGCCTGGTGCAGTCGGTTGAGTGCTCCACTCTTGTTTTTGGCTCGGGTCCTGATCTCAGGATCATGAGATTGAGCCTGTGTGGGGCTCCACGCTCAGCAGGGAGACATCCTGATTTTCTCTCTCCCTCTTCCTCTGCCCCCGCACCACTAAATAAATCTTAAAAAAAAAAAAAAGTCCATTAATTGTCTTATTGATGTTTAACATGAAACAATTGGGTTATAATCCATGTACTAGATCTGGGGATGGAGGCCCACCCAGGTAAGCTTGGCTGCCAGAGATTGATGGGATAGATGCTGATAGGCAAAGAATGAGTGTCAATTCTTTGGTGAAACTCTGGTATCCAGGTTCTGTAACAATTATTCCTTTCAAATATCCATTCAGTACAAAGGATCAGTGGTCATGTTGATCACAGCACAAAGTCACACAGCGTAAGGATGAAGGAGAAGATGAGGGAACAATCTTCTCAACTCTCACCTTGAGGAAAGTAGTTGAAAAAAAGAATATAATCATATAACCTCATTGAGAGTGATCAGGTAGAGCAGCACTGTGTGTCTACAGGTGCCCGAAAACCTATCAGGAAACCCTGGAATCAAAGCCAAGTGTTTCTCAGATATGCGTGTGGGGATGAATGAAAGGGAGAGGATGGGAATTATGAGAATATTTGTGTGTTTCTATTTGGAGTGAGTGTGATAGGTGGATGAGAAAAAGGGGACATTTTCATTTTGGTCAAATGAACCAGGGCTTAGAAGTAAACTCCCTGTCTCTTAGCTATGTTGTTATATCATTTATGATATGGAAAAAGTGAAAGGAGGAATGTGTGATGTATCACCTTATCTCATCAGATATCAGGAGATTTAAAAGAAAATTATAAAGTGCCCTTTTCAAAATGAAGAATCATAATGCTCCCATGCTAATAGGAACACTCATTGTTAATCACTGGTAATTTAGAAATTTACAAATTACTCTAGATCCTGGTATATACCACTGGCATCACCTTGAAACAGCTGCTTAACCTTCCTGGGGATCATCTCAGATTCCTTAATCACATTATTATGGGGCTGAATTGTTTTCTCTCAAATTGTGCCCTACAAGATATTAGTGCTGGAATCGTGAGAAAAGTTTTCAGTGATCCAGTAGGTTTAAGAAACACTGGAGGAAAATAAATTAAATCCAACTTCATAAGACACCTTCTTACAATCTTTACTATACAAACGAATACTGCAGGTCTCCAAGTATATTATATTCAGTGATTCCCAAACTCTTTTAACTATGAAATGTCTATAAAGGAATATTTCTCAGGAATAATGTGCTGTATAGATTGTCTTCTTGAGAAATGCAGGGCCATAATCTAAAAGTCCTTTTCTAATTCTGGAAGTTCTCTAAATCTAGTCTGGATTCTAAAACTTAGTGAATCTTAAGGAAGGGACAGACTCTTTTACCAAAAAATGGGGGGAAAAAGGTAATGTACAAGTTATACTGTGACCTATGCTAGAAATAGTTTATCAATTACAAAAAGGATTTGATATAATTAACTCTGTGCCTTTTAAAGAATCTTCTCATAATTAAATTATAATAATATCTCATCCAAAGGCAGCAATCATTCTTCTAAAATACTGATTTGGGATAATATAGTGATATTTATATAATGAATAATTGGTAGTAGTTACAGCACGCTAAAGTATTTGCCAATACAAATTTTAAAATGGGTATAAACTCCACATTCATTTTCCCTGGATATATTAGTTGAAACAACTGAAATTACGTACAAGTAAAATTGAGATTTTCTTTCTGAAAATTTTACTTATCAACAGATGAAATGTTTAATGTTAAAACTATTCCAGACCTCAAACGATAATTAAAAATGTTCACTTTGGGGAGTGCCTGGCTGGCTCAGTCAGTAGAGCACATGACTCTTGATCTCAGGGTCATGAGTTTGAGCCTCATGTTGGGTGTAGAGATTACTTAATTTTTTTTTTTTAAATGTTCACTTAGGAGAATAGCCTTCACATGCATAAGTAATTCCTGTAAATGGGTAAAGATTCAATTATAGTAAGTTACCACATTGGAGAAATTGCTTGTAAGAAAGAAAGAAAGATAGATAGATAGATAGATAGATTTGTAAAGGCAAAGGACAATGATAAACAAAAACGCTAGCCTATCAGGACATTAGATTCATCTGAATGCTGCATCATGATTCTAAAACGATATTAAAGTGATTTCCAGCATCAGCACTACCTCTTTTAAAATACTAATACTAGTTACCTGGTCACTAAAAAGCCAGCATGAGAGCACAGCTGATAGTCCCAGAGAGAAGGTAAAAAAAGATTTACAATTACTTTAGCCAGGAGTCACTGGATTCCAAAAGCACATAAAAGATTTTCTGACTTGGCAACATGATGTCTGGTTTTCCAACTTTAAAAGTTTTACCCAATAAAACATGGAAAAGCTTCAGTGTGAATCTGAATTTCCTCTTCCTATACTCTCCCTTTCTCCGGTTTCATTTCCTTGCCCCTTCAACTGCCGACAATGGTCTCCACCTATCACTTTCCCCATGACTGCTCTTTTCCTAAGCAGAGATTTTAAGAGCTAACTTCTCTCCCATTTGTTCTGAGTTCTGCACTTTACCTGGTTATGGCAGCCTTTGCTTCGAAATTACCTCATAATGCTCTGTACACTTTAGGCTACTTGAAAAGATTTTCTTCATTGCTTTTTTCTTTCTCTGCTCAGTTTTGATATGATGGGATAATCATCTCCAAGCATGTCTGGCAGCATGCTAATAATTATCTAGAGAGCCCTCCCTTCCATCTACCATCTTAAGTGGCAGACAGGTTTGTTTTTTTGTTTTGTTTTGTTTTGTTTTTTCCCTTCAGGGAAAGTTTCTTTAACTATGAGGCTCAGTTTCATACCAGATATAGAAATTTTAAAACTGTGTTTCATTGTGACCATTGGAACAAGAGCACTATGGCCCTTTGGCTACCTACCCATATAAAGTCTACCTCTAGCCAAACCTTAGTCAGCGTGAACCTACAGATATTTGTAGGCAAAAATCCTCACATGTAAAAATTTTAAAATATCATTCCATGAATAGTTTACCTCACTCTGTTTTCTCTGTTCACTTGTTCAAAAAGAGTAAAACCAATCAAATATTCCTGAATGGCAGATGTGTCACTTCCCATGGTATTACCCCCAGACACCACTTCAGGGCAAATCTGCAGCAGCAAGTGCCCTATGGCGTATTTCCCAGACTAGTCTCCCTTCCTTGTCTCCTATACTAGAGCCCACTGCTGCCAGAATTTTCTAGCTCCAATGTACACTTAATCTTATTGTTTCTTATTTCTAAATGCTGCATCGTTTCTTGTGCTCACCTTTCCTGCTTCACCTTGCTTCATACCAATCATATCTTATCTGAGCTTCAGTTCAGTCACAATAAATTTCTCCATGTTTTCTGGAGATGCCAGCTGTGTGTGTGTGTGTGTGTGTGTGTGTGTGTGTGTGTGTGTGTGATGACTTCATTGTCTGTTCCTTCATCCTAGACTGTCCTTACCCTTTTCTCTGTCTGAAGAATTCCTAGTCATCATTCTAGTGTAAAGTTTTACCTCCTCCACAAAACCTTTTTCTGTTTTCCCTACATGAGTTACCTCCACCCTCATTTATACCTCTTTCGCCCTCTTATTTATTTCTGCTTTATATTCTACTCTATCGGTGGATTTATGTTTCTCTTCTGTACACTGTGCTTGAGAGCCTACACCGGCGATCAGGAAGGTCATAAATGGCACTCCCTTCTCCCTGCCTATCAAAACCAACTGACAAGCACAGAATTCAAGCAGACAGAGGTCAACGTATCACCCTTTAGTTAATGAAAGTGATATAAGGGAATATGGTTCAGACCTGTGGGCCAAGTGGGCTTTTTAATATTTTGCCTCTCAATTACATGTGCTCATATAACAGGCAGCACGAGCTGACACAGGGATAGAGCCTCGCTGACAAGCTCACTATTTGGCCAGAAGCACGTAGAAATCTATGTTCCCTGCAACCAGACAGATAGGACAAGAAAGAGACTGAAGCATCCTGCCAGCTCCTCCTCCCAAACCCATCAGTCAACAGAGGGGTTGGGGGGCAGGGGGCAGACAGGATACTGCAAAGTAAACTACTACACAACGCTTTATCATCTAAAATTTTAATACTTGTGAGAGGACTCATTTAGACTTATTTATATCTTTTGTAATATATTTCTAGTGTATATATTTAAAAATATAAGTGAAATAAACTGGCTAAGCTTTTCTCCATAGCTTTTTCACATTTCAAGTTTAATTTTTGGAATCACTTCTCTACTCAGAGTTACCAGTAGCCATATTTTTCTACTTAGTAGTGTCCTCTGTTCCATCAAGAGCATTGGTAATAAAACATTACTTTTAAATGCAGTCTGATGTCATTTTCAGGATTCTCTTGCAAACCACTGGTGCCTATTCCACAAATTCTGATGGGCAGGCAATGATAATTTCAGCCGTGACATGACTGCTCCCTGGATTACAGCCATTGGAAGACAGTACCCAATTTCACAGCTGTTTGACGTTGGCGGGAAAGTCTATGTTGGAAGCAATGAAATACAGTAAATATCAAGTCTGTTACAAAGCCTGCGTTCGTTTTCTAGTGGCTGCTCTAACCAACTGTCACAAACTTAGTGACTTAAAACAACACAAGGTTATCATCTTACAGTTGTTAGATCAGAAGTGCAATGATGGTCTTATTGGGCTGAAATCAAATGGTCAGCAAGCACATTCTTTCCTGTAAGCCCTAAGAAAGAATGTATTTTCTTGCCTTCTCCAGCTCCTAGAGGTCTCCCTTGCCTCTTGGCTTTGTTTTATCCCCTTTCTTCCATCTTTAAGGCCAGAAGCACAGCATCTCTCTGATCCTCCTTGCATCAGGACATCTTCTTCTCTGACCACAGTCGGGAAAGTTCTTCCACTTTTAAGGACCCATATGACTAGATGGAACCCACCCGGATAATTGAAGATAATCTCTCTATATCAAAATGCTTAGTTTAATCACATCTGCAAAGTCTCTGTTGCCAAACAAGTAAACATGTGGACGCCTTTAGGGTGTGGTGGGTAGGTCTGCCTACCATAGACCTTACTCACTTTCTACTGTCTGTTCCTTATATTTATGCCTCTTTAAGGAACAAGTGTGTCTTTGATCTGTATCCTCAGTGTCTGGCACCAAGTTGATGCACAGTAGGTTTGCTGAATATTCAAACAAACAAACAAAAGGAATGGGGAATATTCTTATTCATTTTTATTAAAATAAGAGGTGACATCTGCAAAGAAATGAGTTATGAGTAAACATAACACATTTTATGAAAGGCTAGAAGCTTGGGGCTATTAGAATTTAAGTTGTACATTCAAGAGCCTTATGATAGGAGTCTAGATATTGTAAGATTTTGAGAAATCTATATATGTCACTTAGAGGTTTAGAGTTTATTCTGTATCCAAAGAATATTTATTGAAGAATTATAAGCAGGAAAGAAGAAGGATTGAATTAAATTTAAAAAATTAGTTCAATAATGGTACAAAACGTGATCTGAGAAACAGAGACTGGGGTTGGAAAGTTTATAGTTCCTGCTATAATTCCAGGGGGCCTTCAAAGACAGAGGATATTTAGAATGTAGATCTTCTGATTTGAAGAGTTACACTTTGTTCCCATTGCCCTAAAATTTTCCTGGTTTTTCTAGAACATTTAAAATCATGCCCAGACTTCTATTCTGCTCGTTAGGATGTGATTATATAGAATTTTCTAGAACACATGTCCGATGATTAGTATATAAATGCTCAGATTTTTCCAAGCAAGTTTAATCAATTAATTTTTACAAGGCTCTTTTTAACTTTCTGAAAGCCAACTCATAGAGCCTTCCCCTCTGAAATCAAAGAATTATAACAGAAGAGGCAGGAGAAATGAATGAGGCAGACTTCCCTGCTGTTGCTATCTTTGAAGATGAAGGAGGCCACAAACCAAAGAATGTGGGTAGAATCCAGAAGCTGGGAATGGCCCCAGCTGAGAGTCCTCAAGGAAAGGGATGCAGAGCCACCAGAATGAAACCCAGCCTTGATTTCTGTCTTGTGAGATTTGAAGCAGAGAAACCGCTTAATCTATAGAACTGTGAAGGGGGTTGCTTGGGTGGCTCAGTGAGTTAAGCATTCGCCTTCGGCTCAGGTCATGATCTCAGGGTTCTGGGATCAAGCCCCACATTTGTACCCTGCTCAGAGGGGAATCTGCCTCTCCCTCTTCCTCTTCCTCTACCTCTCCCCGCTGCTTGGGCTAGCTTGCTCTGTCAAATGAATAAATAAAATCTTAAAAAAAGAACTGTGAGATAATAAAAGGCTGCTATTTTAAGCCATTAATGTATGGTGATTTTTTATGGCAGAAATACAAAACTAATACTAACACTATAAGTGTTAAGATAATTAAATAAATGTAAGAGTTTTCTATTTAAATATAACTGCCCATAACATAAAATTTTTCTATTTCTTCTTAAACTGCTTCTTTCTTACTCTTTACCAAACTAACCATTAGACTGTTCAATGACAGATTTGTAGATCTCTTCCCTACTAAATCTTAATGAACTTTGGGTATACCCAGACTAGTATCCCATCCCACAGCCTCAAACCCCACCTATCCTAATCTTTTTCTTCAAAAAGAAAAGTTACATAGCAGTTAAAAATATGGGATTTGTTCCTGGATTTTCCAATAGGACTGTTTCTCATTATATGCCCTAGTTACTTCTGCTTCTTGTAACACTGAAAAACAAGTTCAAGTACAATTGAGAAGTTAGGGTCCTTCACAACCTGCTGCAAATTGATTTTATTGACTCTACGTAGGCAGTAGGTTACTCCCATGTCTCCCATGTCCAGCTGCATTACAGATACTCTTCCAAAGTTCCAAGGCTTTCCCTAAAGGAAGGCAAGCGCTGCCATTGACTAGAAGAAGAAAACAGAGAGGCTAATTTGTAATACCTATGACTGAGTGAAGACCAAAATGAAGTCTTTGAGAACTAGGAAAATACAGAGTAAATAATCTCGAGACTACTGGTGAGGCCAGGGAAATCATGAATAACCCAGATGGGAGAATTAATAGTCTTCCTGCTGCCTGGAAGGATGGTAGGTCTTCCTTCCCAACCCATCACCTTGACTCCCACCTTCAGCATCTTTTACAGTGCAATGAAAACCTAATGATTTGCCCATCCACTGAGGGGACAATGATGGGAAAAGTCATAATCAGTCCCTCCATAGTCAGATAGAGTATTCCAAAAATTAAAACTTCAACCAATAATTTACTCCCTCACTGCGATGCTCCCTTTTTTCTCTGGAACACACGCTACAATTCTCTGTTATTTCAGATATATATCTGAATAGCCTTTGAGAGGTATATATTTTCTTTTTTACCATGACTCCTCTTGGTTTCTAACATATATCTACTCTCCTTTTGAATGTATATTTCATCTGTTCACTACTACTCTCTTGTCAACTTGAATTATTTTTCAGATGTATGTTTGTTTGCATTTGAGTACAAGGGACTCCTTCTCTTTGTATATCAAAATAATTTCTGAATCACAAGAGGTTAGGGGATTTTGAGCCATTTTCCTGATGGGTAAAGAACTGAGGTGGGGTTGTCCCCAGATGCAAGTTTGTAGAGGTTCACCTCAGCTATTCCTGTGTGGATATACTGCGGATATATTACAAATTACATTTCACAACTCTCCTTAATAAATGTGCTACTTCCACATCTTCCTGAATCTACTATTCTTCAGCTTTATCCTTCAGCTCTTTGTTCAACACTAGTTTTTTTATTTTCTTAAACAGACTATAAAAGACCTAGAATTTGAGCAGAATAAAAGACACAATTGGTTTGAAAGATCAAGGTGTCCCAGCTTCACAAGATATGCCATGTTGGAGGGTTCCAAATGAAAGCAAGGTTGAGAAGAAGTCAGAGTGAAGATTAATGTTTTGAATACTGATTATCTAACCCAGCAAAGATCATGGAATCCTTTTTTTATCAATGGCCAGGACTATGGAGAAAGGAATGAGACAAATGAGTCTCTTTCTTCAGGCATAAAATTTATGGGGCACAAAAAAACTCAATAATATAAACAATATTTTGATACAGTATTTTAAAAGATAATTAATATAAAAAAGTCAATGGTGAACAAGTTATCAAAATCTGAAATAAAAACATCATGGATAGGAGTGCCTAGGTGGCTCAGTCAGTTAAGCATCTGCTTTCAGATCAGGTCATGATCTTAGGGTCCTAGGATTGAGCCCCATGTTGGGCTCCCTGCTTGGTGGGGAATCTGTTTGTCCTTCTTCCTCTGCCTCTCCTCCCCACTCATGGTCTCTCTCAATCTCTTAAATAAATAAATAAAATCTTATTTATTCATTTATTTATTTATTTATTTGACAGAGAGAGATCACAAGTAGGCAGAGAGGCAGGCAGAGAGAGAGAGGAGGAAGCAGGCTCCCCGCTGAGCAGAGAGCCCGATGCAGGGCTCGATCCCAGGACTCCAAGACCACGACCCGAGCTGAAGGCAGAGGCTTTAACCCACTGAGCCACCCAGGCACCCCAAATAAATAAAATCTTAAAAAAACCCAACCCACCAGGTATATTTTATTACCCTAGTAGCACAGCAGGGATACTCTTGGGAAATACAGGGTCAAGGAGCAGAGGAAGGATTTCTTGATTGCCTGTTGATTACTTACATGTGGCAGGCACTGTTGTAGACACAAAGAACACAGCAGTGAACAAAGCATTGCAGTATTGTTCTCTTGAAACCCACGTGAAGTCTTTTACATTATAGTGGGGGAAACAGAAAACAAGTTAAAGTTAAATAAACTGGACATAAGTGATAAAGTCAAGAAGAAAAAGCAGGAAACAGAAATAAGACGAATGACAAATTCTGATAAAGTAGCATCTGAGAAGTTGGCATTAAAGTAAATACCTGAAGGAGAAGAGGGACGAGCCATACAGAGCAGAAGTTCTTCAGGCCAAAGGGATAGCAGAGGCAAAGGTCTAAGGTGGGAGCTTGCACACCCTGTTCCAGGAACTGCAAGGAAGGCCAGTTTGGTTCTACAAGCAAGTGGTCAAGGGGGAAGAGTAGTAGTTGGAAGTGACGCACAACGGGGTGAGGGGCACCATCACGTAGGGCCTTAAGTCACACAGGACACACCTTTTACTCCAAGTAAGATGACAAGTCCTTTAGAGGAGCTGACCAGGGAAGTGACATACATGATCTGACTCACTTGCCAAGACACACTGTGCAAATAAAATCGATCCCTATCACCATTTTATTAATCTCCAAGTGCTTCTTTCACATGGTTAGAAAATGAAGGAAAAATAGTTGACTCTGTTGAAGGCCAGGGGTTATATTCCTGGGCTGTGAAACCGGGCCTGTATCCAGTCTCATTATGGGGTTTAAGGCAAAGTAGGAATAAAATTTCACAAACCTGTCTTCATGTCCTATCAATAGAGTCACCATGCACTGAATCAATAAACCTTACTTTTAAATGTATAGTTAGATATAGATACAGATATAGATGTAAGTGTAGATAGATTTGTACTTGTAGATGTGGATATGGACATAAACATGGATATATTTAATAGCAATATATTTTGTAATTACAAACTAATAATGTCATAATTACAGAAGATTTTTTAAAAGATTTTCTTTCATCTGTTTGCTGAATATTTGGAAAGCATTAGTGTCTTCCTTAACCAAACATGAGAATGCATGTGATACAAAGAACTTAAGGAAGAAGAAGACAGATACTTGTGTGTGTATATGTGTTTCTATTATTAAAAGTTGGCATAGAATTTTATAATATTCTCTGCTTCAAATAGAAACTGCTTTGCTACTCATTAATACTTTTTCTACATTTTCTAATTTATATCTGAAATTTGTGAAGCAAGAAGCATTTTACATGTTGGAAGGATGCCTTGTTTACTAATATTGTTATGTCAAATGGTCATCAAGATTGGTAGCAGACAGCTGCTAATAATGCATAAACAGGGAGTCAGGCCTTTGGATGCCAAATCCTACCCTCCCTTGTATGAAGACAAAGGCTATTTTTATGGAAATCAACAAAAGCTTTCCCCCAACCCTGACTTCTAACAAAAGGCATCTAAGGGCAGAATCTGACATTAATTTCTGTTTCATTTGTTTGGAAGAGTGCAAAATAGTAAAACAAAATGAGAAGTGCCATTTGCCAAGCTAGTATTCAGCCAGTAAGCTTTAGCTTGGCCATAATGGTTGCCTGAAGCTGGCTGGCATCCAGCCTAGCTGTTCAGTGCCCCATCCTGATGGAATGTTGCCCTCGCTTTCCTGGGATATAAATGTTTCGACTGTCAATTCTGGGATCGAGAATTGAACATAGCTTTTCTTTTTCTTGTTTCTAAAGTCTAGGTCAGAGTAGCAGGGAAGATATAAGGGATTTCCAAAAAAGACAGAGACAATGCAGAACTAGTAAGTACTTTCCCCTCTCCTTTTTTCTTCCAAAATAAGGGCAATAAAGTTAGCAGAGTTCACAAAAGATTATTAATATTGTTAATAAAATTGTAACAAGTTAATAAGATTTAATAATAGATTAATACAATTTAGTGATATACTGGATAAATAAATTACGTGTCTCCCAGAATGAATCACGGCCAAGCCATAGAAATATTAAGCAATAAACATTTTGATGGGTAATTCTCACAGCAGCCCCTAGAAAACACTTTCTATTTCCTATTAGACATATTTCCCTATTCTTAGAGTATAGTTTAAAAAGGGTAATTGCTCTGAATTCTACTTCTGCCATTCCTTCAACTCACTATCAACCTCAATTTAAATACCCTATCACAAAATAAACCTTCAACATCACTCTGGATCTTTACCTCTTTGTGTATAATCATGTTTCTTTTACCACTTATAAATGGAAAATATCACTGAGTACTTTTTACCAAATATGCTTTTATATTTTTACCTATGTGAACCAACACTAGTAAAGAAAGCACAACAAGGAGTTAGGATTTCATCCAGCTGGCTCACTTTTCTATATCGTGGCCTGGCTCAAATCTCAGTGTCCAACAACTTCTAAGTGATAAAATGTGGCTTTCTACTGATTTCCGTATTAACCTATTCTGATTACATCCAGATAGATTTTTTTTTTTAAATCTCTGAAATATTCCTGGTGGTAAGACATAGTAACACTACAATAGCATTTTCTATGAGACTAGATTCTTGTCAATAGTCACTTTTTCCCAAATCACATATGAGCTTCTCTACCACATTTTCCCACAGAATGAGAGAAATCCCAATAGAGATTCCTTTGACATTCTGACTCTTCAAATGTGCCATATATGAATTTGGGTACTAACTGGTCATTTTAGAAGCCTGCAAACTCCACAAATATTCTTGTCACAGGGTTGCCCAAGCTGGCTCTGATTCAAGACTACAGAATTCCCTTCTAGGTTAAATTTGTCTCCAGTCATGATCGTTGTTGTCATCAGTAGGAATCAGAGGATTTCTTTTACAAGTATAAGATGGCAAGACTCGGGAAATAAGGTACAAGCATGAATTATTCTGAGCATCACAGAAACAGTAATCCAGCAGGGTATAATGAGAAAATGAGGGGCTGTATGAACTGAGTTGTGTCATCCCCCTCAGATTCATATGTTGAAGCCCTAACTCTCAGCATGACTGTATCTGATGTAGGTTCTTTAAGAAGCGGGTCCTAAGCCAGTATGACTGGTATCCTTATAAGAAGAGACACCAGTAGGCAGGCAACAGAGAAAAGGCCATGTGAAGACATAGCAAGAAAGAGGCCAGCTATAAGCCAAAAAGGCCTCAGAAGAACCAATCCTGTGGACATGTTGATCTTGGACCTCCAGCGTCCAGAAATGTTCTGGAAACACTCTACTGTGGCAAAACACAGAGGTCTCTTCAGAGGTCTCAGCTCTTCCTTTTATTTTACAATTTTAGTCAAGTATATCGCTTGGCCCTTAATGATTCAGAGTAAAGAACATGCCTACAAATGTATGGCCTATTTCAAATGTTTGCATTCATATGTAACACATCCTTCTGTTATCTAAGTTAAAGCCAGGAAGGATGCTCCACAGACATGCTTTTTTATCATAAGATTGAGCCTGGTGTTTTTTTCTGAGAGTTGAAGTCTGGATTGCTGTAGGTACTCCTTCCTGAGGTTAAACCATCTCAAAGTCTTCTTCTTCCTTTCCACTTCCTTAGAATCTGACCTTTTCCCTTCTAGCTTACCTCCTCCCATCTCCCACTCCCTTGATCCAACAGTTGCCATACACAGAGCAGAAAATGGGGCAGAATGATAGAAGTCTGAACTATAGCAATTATGGGCAGGGTGAAGGAGAGAAGGTCCAGAAGAAGCAATGTTTCTTGTCAAACAAGAGTGGCAATTTGTGGCTCCTGAAGAGAGTAAGACTAAGCCTGATGTCTTGATGCATTTCAGGGGCAAAGAATATAGTATAGAGAGGTCTCCAATTAACCTCTGCGAAGCTTGGGACTCATAACAGGTGGACCATAAAGAGAAGGAACTTGAACACTGAGAGAAGAAAGGACTAACCGTTCTTCAGGATTCCATGTATAAGCTTGACCAGCTAACAGGATGGTCCTTTTGTAATGGACTGTATAGTACACGCTACCTTCTTTGGTAACTTACATAGTGCCTTAATGTTCTACTGCAGATTTCCAATCTAAGCTACTTGCCACCTTGACCTACAGGAGTGAATCTTAAGAATTCTCATTACAAAGAGAAATGTTGGGGTGCCTGCATGGCTCAATCGGTTAAGTGGCTGCTTTCAGCTCAGGTCCTCGGATGGAGCCAGTGGTGGGGCTCTCTGCTCAGCAGGGAGCCTGCTTCTCCCTCCCCCTCTGCTGTTCCCCCTGCTTGTGCTCTCTAGCTCGCACTTTCTCTCTCTCAAATCAATCAATCAATCAATCAATCAATAAAATCTTTAAAGGAAACAAGGAGAAATGTTTTCCTTGTTTGTTTCCCTTTTTCTTTTCATTGTATCTATATGAGAAGACACATATTAGCTCAACATATTGTGTTAATCATTTCACACTACATATAAATCAAATCATCATGCTGTACACTTTAAATTTATACAGTGGTATGTCAATGATTTCTCAATAAAACTAGAAAAAGTGATAGTGATAAAACATTTATGAAAAGTTGAAAACAAATCAAATGAAGGAGAAACGGGCCTTCCTATGTTTGTCTGTCCAGGCGCTGGACCTCCACTGTGGATAAAGATGGAGGACCTCCATGATAATTAGAACCAGGGCCCATTGCTCATCAAGGAAACAGGCCAAGAAGGACAGAATAGAAACTTCATCCTCATCCATTTCAGGCAAGATTAAGTGTAGAAATATCTGTGTCATCAGCCAGGGAGAGCTTGACACCAGTTTTAATTGGAAGTAAACAGAGAGCTGTAGAGGAAGGGCAGGCTGACTGGTCAAATGGGAAGCTTTGATCAGATTTCATTAGGTCATCTCATGCAGAAACAGGCTAGAATTTACAATCAGACCAACAGTTTCTCTAAGAGTGGACCAAAAAAGTATCTAATATATATTTTATATAACAGAAACTTACCAGCATCTAAGATTCTTTAGCTTTAAAATGAGATAAATGGTCTTCTTCTTTTGCAATTCCCATAGAGACATTTTAATAAGATACTTCCTGTGATATCTGTTAAGTTCCTCTGAAGGAAAACAGAAGGAAATAGAAGACATTGTTAACATTAGAAGACTATTTGTTGTTGATCTGCTTTATAACATAATATCTGAAAAGCTCCCCTACCTCCATGCCTTTAGGCAGAGAATTTAACCTAACTTTTCTAAGTAATGTTTTGGTATGCAAAGCAAAAACAAAGCTATACATCTTAACTGAATCATGAACTCATTCACATTTTAGTTCAAATGAAAAAACCTAAAGCTCTTACTAAGAGAGTAATTGATGTCAAGCTAGCTGTCCTAGATAGAGTAGGTTACCCTAAAATTTGAGTATGTACTAGGAAAATAGAATTTAAATTTATTTCTCTAATAATGCAAAATCTTGATTAGTTTTCAATGAGACATTCTTTAGGGGGAAAAAAAAAACCCCAAACCACTATTAGGTCAGACCGCTGAATGCGAACAAACTAAATAGATTGCTTTCAGTCTCAAAAGAATGAGACTTTTCTTAGGACCTAATTAGCTTTCTTTTTTAAGTCAAGGGGATCTGCTCAGAGTCAGGCCACCTCTTCAAAGCAGGCCCAGCAAACTCACATTATACAAGGTCATAATCAGTAGACAGAGTTTCTAAGCACGTCAGGTCATATTTTCTTTAGAGGTACAGGAAATGGAGTAAAGTCAAAAAGTACAGGTTACCCCACAGGCCAGCAAACAATTCTGCCAATTACTCCCTGGGGTAGTCCAGCACCACTGAAAGAGTCTGCCCATATAATTACTAGTGACACAAGCATTTGCTTCAGTCAAGTTGACTTAAGTACCTAACTGAAATAGTCACTAAGCTGTACAAGCAAATACTTCCTTTCATTTGCATTTTTAACATAAAAGATTCACGTAGAGTCTTTCATCTGTGCAATCAACTTATAAATGGTTCATACTTCTTTAAAACATAGATAAAGCAAGTACTTTCTCTTTCAGATAAAAATAAAAATGGATATTTCAATTTTATTTTAACCATTAATTCTAGATATAATGCCACAATATTCAGCAATCACTGAAATTAGTGTATTTGCTTTCTTCTTCCTTTTTTGTAACTGATTTTCAAAAGGCAAGTACTTTGAAAAATAATGAAATACTACAACTAGACACTTACAAACTGTCAAATCATATACAATAGATAACGTTTCAAAAGGTTATGAATAATATAAATTTTAAAAAAGAATCATATTCAATGCATTAAGGATATTCAGTGGTACAGGGAATCCAAGATGATTCTTAGGGAAAGCGAATATTATATTTTTATTTATTTTTTAAGATTTTATTTATTTATCTGAGAGAGTGAGCAAGAGAGAGAGTGCAAGCCAGGGGTGGGGGAGGTAAAGGGAAAAGAAGACTGTCCACTGAGCAGGGAGCCTGATGAGGGGCTTGACCCCAGGACTCTGGGATCATGACCTGAGCCAAAGCCAGACACTTAAGTGACTGAGCCACCCAGGTGCCCCAAAATTGAAAATGTTAAACGGGGAAAAAGACAAAACAAATCCTCTTCTCTGTTTTTTTTTTTTTTTTCTGGGTTTTCATATATCAAACTGATACACAACGTTGAGCTATACTTATGTACTTAGTTAAATGATATGTATTAAGTGCATTCTCACTTGAGGTTTTATTCAGTAAAAGGAAGGTTTATTATAATTTCTCCCATAGCAACATTGACTACCATATATCTTTTCTCACACTCTGCCTCAAAGTGATGGGATGCTTGTTGTGTTAGTTTCCTACGGCTGCTATAACAAATTACCACAAAGGTAAGGGCTTAAAACAACTTCCCATTAATTCTCATGGTTCCATAGGTCAGAATCTGGGCTGGCTCCACGGGTCTCTCTGGATCCCATGAGGATATTATCAGTTGTGTCAGCTCATTGTCTCAAAATCTGCTTCTAAGCCCATTCAGGTCATTGTCAGTGTCCAGGTCTTTGTAGTTATAGAACTGAGATGCCATTTCTTTGCTCATTGTTGGCTGAGGCCACCTTCAGCAACCAGAGGCTTCTCTTCAGCTCTTGTACCTGGGCCTCTCTGCCTCGGACCAATGACAGCACACTCAGTCCTTCTCATGCCTGGAGTCTCTCTGAACTCCCCTTGTGCACATCTCACTGACTGCCATCCTCTTCTGCTTTTAAAAACTCCTATGAGACATTGGTTCACATACATAGTCCAGGATAATCTATTTTAAAGTGAGCTGATTAGTAATCTTAATTCCATCAGCAAAGTCTCTTGCCTATATATGGATTGAATAACTGGGGGGACATTTGTTCTGCTCCCATGCTAACTAATGGCCACATCACGAGTGGTTCAAATACAGCCACAGGGGGCATCTTTTAAAACCAGTAGTCATCTTTTCCACAGTGATTAAGAAAATAAACCTTGACTCTGCCTTGGCTCCCCTAAGGAATCTCAACTAACTTGCACATCCAAATGACTTGAAAAGCTACAGAATACAGAAAGAAAGCAAATTACAACTAGGAATAGAATTAGGAGAGAAATGCAAACCAACACCAGGTATTATGAATATGCTGACCTTGAATAATGCTGAGATTTTAAAATACATTTTTTTCTGTGGTTTACACTGTGCCATGGCCACTTATATCCATTAAAGGTAAACATGTGTTTGTCATTTAAGGGCATATGCTGCATGCTTGACCTCGCGATAGATTTTTGCATTCAAATTTCTAAGTGCTTTTACTGGAAAGCTTCTTAAGGAAAACTCCCAGATTAACCAGCAATTTGTTGCTTGTGTTTAGAATCTTTAACTCTATTTAGGTGGAAATGTTGAAATGGGTCAGAACCAAGTTTACCTGACAGAACTTAAACTATATCCATTGCTAGGGTTAACTATGACTGGACATTAATTGGTGGGGCTCACAAAAGTTCTATAGAATTCCTTTGGCATTAGGTTTGAAAAGCCTCCCAGGAGAGAAATGTTCCGAAAGTGATGAGCCAGATATGAGATGGTCTTTGTCATTAGAGTAGGGGTATTGAGTACAGTGTGGGATTTGTCAGTCAAAAATAAAATAAGTCCTATTTCTGGGAGGTTATTTCTGTGAAAAATAACACCTGAAAGATTTAGTCAAATGCATCTGTTTAACTACAGGAAAACTGGGGAAATATAATTCTTTGTGTCATCTAAGAAGGAAAGGAAAAGCAGTGAGCAGTACTGATGTTCATATAGAAGTGGTATTATTTTTATTTTTATGTTGATTTTATAGCAGGTCACTTTTCCAAATTCTTTTATAATTTCTGGTTTCAATCATTGATGATCTTGGATTTTCTACGAAAGTGTATCTAAAATAATATCAGTTTTGCTTATTTCTTTCATTTTCTTTCCTCTTCATCCCCCATGTATTAGTGGAGCTGTTTCAGTCAGTAAAGGTGTAATTTTATCTTATTCCTGAGTTTAATAGAAATGCTTCCAGAGCTTCACCAGAAAGTGTGTCTTTTAGTATAGGTTATGAGTTACTACCTTTTATAAGGCTAAGAAGTTCCCTTATAGCTCTTATTTCTTAGCAGTTTTTGCAATATGAAATTATTAACTTTTTCAAAGTCTTGGTCTATTATCATTGTATGTTTTTCTCTGATCATCTTTGAATATAGTGAATTATATTGAAGGACTTTTAAAATAATTCTGTGTCATCCATGTACTCCTAGGATATAGTCTATTAGGTAATGCAGTATTATGTGCGTGTGTGTATGAGTCTGCATGTGTGTTACCATATGGTTGGATTTAATTTAACATTTTAGTCAGGACTTTTGTTAAATGAAATTGGCTAATGGGCATTATCTGGTTTGACTATCAAGGTCATGCTGTCCTGCTAAATTGACTTTGTAGCTCTCCTTTCTTTCCTTATCTAGAAAATACATTAGATATAACAGAAATCCCATTCCTGAAATTTTACCAAAACTTACTTGGAACACCATTTGGTCTTGGCAGGCCAAAAAATTGAAAGGTTTTTGGCTACTAATTCTTACACGTTGTTTTGTCCATTCAGTTTTTTTTTTTTTAAATATGTTTATCAATTTTGGTAATTTACCTGTTTCCAAAAAATTATTGATTTCATCTAGTTTTTCACACATACAAGGTTGTTCACAACATTCTCTTTTAGTAAATTTCTGCACTACTTTGCCTATGCAACCATTTTATTTCTAATATTATTTGTCTCCATTCTTTTATTTATTATTTTGCAATCTTGCCAGAGTTTTGTCTCTCATTCTTTTTTTTTTTTTTTTAAGATTTTATTCATTTATTTGACAGAGAGAGATCACAAGCAGGCAGAGAGGCAGGCAGAGAGAGAGGAAGAAGCAGGCTCCCCGCTGAGCAGAGAGCCCGATTCGGGGCTCAATCCCAGGACCCTGAGATCATGACCTGAGCTGAAGGCAGAGGCTTAACCCACTGAGCCACCCAGGCGCCCCTCTGTCTCTCATTCTTAAAGAAAAACAAAGGGCTTTTGGTTTTGTTAACATTTGCTTTTGTATTTGTTTGTTCATTAGCCCCTAATATATTTACTCCTTTATTTTATTTTATTTTATTTAATTGTATTTATTTTCAATCCCACTGACTCCTTGAGTTGATGGTTTTGCTTACTTATCATCAGCATCTCTAGTTTTCTAAGAAATAAATTTAAGGTAGTAATTTTACTCTAAAGTGATATAAAGATCACATAATTGTCCTAAAGAGTTTTTATTTAAACCATTCATTCCTGAGAAGTCTGTTAAGTTTCAAATTTACATAGGGAGCTTCATCACTATCTTACAGTTGTGGTATTTAATTTTAGAGCATCATGTTCAGAAAAAGTAATCTGTAAAACTCTAATATTTTGAATTTCTTGGGATTCCCTTTAGGGCCTAATATACCATCAAGTTTTGTATTTTTTTAAACATGTTAACCTGTTCAGTAAAGTACATTTTTCTAGAAAATTGCCAGTGTTACCTAGGTTTTCAAATGTATACACCTAAAATATTTTTCAGGGATGTTTTTACACAATATGTGCTCTTTTTGGGGCCCTGTAAATATCTATGTGTATCTATAGGTCAGAGTTATCAAGTATATCACTAAGTCACTGATGTCAATATTTGTTTCTTACTTGCTGATTCTGTGGGATTGTAATCTCCTAGAATGATTATGAAGTGTTAATTAATTCTCTATAATTTTGTTAAATATTTCTTGATATATTTATTTCCAGTTTCTGATGTTAGGTCCATAATGATCACATCTTCTTGGTGGATTACTTCACTTACACACCAAAATTCTTCCCCTTTGTTCTTTTTAATGTTCTTCACATTAAATATGATTCTGCCATTTATATTGCCCTTCAGCCTTCTTAAAATTAGCACTCCAAAGTGTGGTCCTGAGATTCCTGGGGGTCACTAAGACTCAGAGTCTCTATGGGGTCAAAAGTGAACATCTTAATATTAAGATGTTCCTTGTCTCTTTTATTCTCAATGTTTCACCAGTAACGGTGGGGTTTGCAGAGACTGCATGACCAGTAACATGACAACATATCAATTGTAAACATAGCTATGAGAATCCAGTCGTCCTATATAAACCAAGAAATTAAAGATTTCAAAAATGTTAGTTAATGCCACTTTTCACATTAATCTATTGTTTGTAGTGGAAATACAGTCACTTTTCAAAAAAGTTATATCAACATTTAATAGATTTTTATTGTTACTTTAAAAGGTACCAATAAGCATTTGTTTTACTCTTTTCCTAGCATCTATTGAATTAATTATATTTTCCTCTACCAATGTATTTAGAAAAATAGTAATTATTACTTTGATATTCTAAACCTTAAGATTAAGATATTTTATTTCTTTAAAAAAGTTTGTGGCCCTATTAAAGAAAAAAGAATGTGGAAAATTTTGCATTAATTTACATCTTAACACAGCCCACCTGCCACCCCATTTCCGCCAACACCTTCATTTGGCATTCCTATATATTTGTATATTCACTATGGAAGGTAGAATTTTTAGCATATGTTTATTCTGTCATCCTTTTTCAGAAGTCATGCATTTTTCCAATCACAGTCAATTCTTGCCTTAAAGGAAACTCTGGTACCTGCTAAGATAATAAAAAAATTTCCCCTATCTTAATGGTTTCATAGATTCTTAAAAATTAAAAAAAAGCATGAACTTAGTCTAATGTTCAAGTGTAACATGTAATCAACATTAATCTAATACATCTTCTAATCTGATTTTCCACTATGCCCCCGTTCAAAATATATACTTCAACAGAACTAGATTACAGAATATTTCCTAGATGTGTTCCATCATTTACCATCTTACGCCTGTATCTATTCTCTACTTCTGCCTTGAATTCCCTCCTCAGTCTTGAAATTTCTATAACCAACTAGAACCACAATCTGGTATGAAGTCCCTTCCACAAAGACTTCCCTGAGAAGCCCATATGGAAACGATTCCCATGCACTGAATCCTTAAGCATTTTGTATCACTCAAAATGCAGGTATATTATGCTGCATTGCTTTGTAGTTATTGAGGTTTTACCCTATTTCCCCAGTTACATTGTAAGTTCTTTGAGGGCAGAAATTATTTAGCCCGTCTTTGAATCTCCCACATCATTAGACATAGGTTTATTTAGAAAACATGAAAACTAATAATTTTCAGAATTATCACAGTCAAAAACAACCATGATAGAGTTAAGCAATTACTTTTTGGTTTACTGATATCAGATCATGATGCCTTCCTGGTACAGGAGAAAGATTCTTAGAACACAGTGGCTACCCTTCGTTTGGGAATACTGGGATTCATTCCACCAAGCAAGGAAAGAGTTGCAGCTTGGGGTCTCCTACATCAACGCTCTGCATTCAAGTTTCAGCCAAGCTTCAAGAAACAACAGAAAGAGTAGCTGCTTTAGCTATCACCATTGTATTTTTCTCTTCTGCCATCTGCCAAATCATCTTCAGGAACTGCTGCAAAAGAGTTGATGAAATCACTACGTACTAAACTAGCAACCTTAGTCCAAGGACAGGGTTTCTGAAGCACTGAAAAACATTTTTCAATAACATTTAATGTCTTTTATTAAAACCTATAATGCATATCCCAAAAGGAAAGAAATACACCAAATTATTGAAATACAGTGTGCCTACCTTACATAGGAGTACATTTGCTAGCAATAATTTTATTTATCCTAATTCCCTCCATTTTCGCAAATACATAAAACCACCAAAACTGAAGAATGTACTTGTGTATGGAAAGTATAACTTACAAGTAGTTTCCATAGTCCACTTTTCCAAATATATAAGTCATCTGCTATCTTTAGTTTAGTTCAACAAATTATTAGTAAGTGCCTGCTATTTTTCAGACACTATACTGGGCGATAAGTATATGAACATGAATAAAACACAATCCCTGTTCCCAGTGTGCTGGAGGCAGTGTAGAAAATGAACACCTAGAGAGGAGTCAATCTAATGTGGTAAGATCTCTGATAAGAGATATTGTGACACATACCGGTTTCAGGAAAGGCTTACATGATCAGTTCATCTCTGGCCAAATGCTTGAAGGTGAGTATAAATTAGCCCAATGATTGTAAGTCATTTCAGATAGAAGTGTAAAGTACTATTCTATGACTGCCTTTTAGCAGCTCTAAAAGGCTGTGAAGAGTACCAGGAGTTGGGGCTAGCTGGTTATGTGATGGACAGGATCTTGTATTGCATGATAATAAGCTCAGAGTTAAGTTATGGTTAGCATCTTCCAAACTGTGTTACAGAGGAAGACTAGAATTCTGGGGCCCCTTTGGGGGCTCAGTTGTTATGCATCCACCTTTGGCTCAGGTCATGATCCCAGGGTCCTGGGATCGAGCCCCACGTCAGGCTCCCTGCTCAGTGGGAAGCCTGCTTCTCCCTCTCCCACTCCTCCTGCTTGTGTTCCCTCTCTCTCTGTGTCTCTCTCTGTCAAATAAATAAAATCTTCAAAAAAAAAAAAAAAAGAGTCTAGAATTCTACAGAATATAGCAGGTTCTCTTGGAAAAAATATTTCTACAGTCAAGATAATCTCCCTTTCAGTGATTCACATTGAGAATTTTAAAGGTTATGAAAAGTCCTGAAGTCAAGAAGCTGGCTTCATGTTAACCCAGCAGCTCCCGAATTTATTTGGCTTCTAATCATTTTTTCACAGAATAGCTATTAACATCCCATGTGACTCAAGTGTTTTATAAAACAGTTTGGGCAATATTGGATATAAGCAATGGAGTAGCTACTGGGCTCATCACTTTACATATACGTTGATGAATTTGGACTTTATCTGGCATTTAATAGGGGACCATCAACACTGTTCCAGCAGGAAAATGGCTTGATTGAAGCCAAGACTCGAGAATGTAACTCAACAAGATGTAAGGATGGATTGGAGGGGAGACGGGCAGGAGGTTGGAATACCAGTGAGGAGAATTCATTCTTGGAACAGTTCAAAATATAAAACTATAAACATGTGTTTTGGAAATGTTTCTAGATTTAATAAATTCTATGATAATATACCAGGGAGATTTCTTTGAAAATCCGTAACAGATGCCAGTAAGAGTACTATCCACCTTATCATCAATTAACATATATTTGGGATCTCCAGGGAACATTATGCATGTATATAACAACCACAAACAAATTGCAACAGGCTTGCCTTGTGGTCAAACTGGAGAAAAAAATGATCAAGATAAGAATAATTAATTTCAGGTGGATTCAATTACTGTAGTCAGTCATTACTCAACTATTTATTAAGCACCCACAGAGTGCACAGCACTTTACTAGGTTCTTATAAAAATCCATATATTAATAACAGAGATTTTTTTTTCCACTAAAGTAACTCTGAGCTCCCTGTGGCTCATCAATGCTGAGAGCACACAGAAGAGAGCAGCCACCAGTGAGCAGCCATTCAACATTTTGTTCAAGGTCCAGTCAAAGAAAACAGACCTTTAAATATTTCATCATTGAGAGGTATTGAATTAGATAACTTACAAAGTTTTAAAAATATATGTCTACGATTAGGGGGAAATTCTGGAATACCTCAGAAAGTCTGGGCCATAATAAATTCTAGCACTTCAGAACTAGACTAAGAACTAATTTATATATTCATTCTATCAGCTAAATACATATATATTGAGCACAAATACATGTTTGGCACTAAACAAGGGACTGAGAATAGAGCAGTGAACAAAATTTTCTCAAGCCATTGCCATGTGGATGTTGAATTCTGAGAATGGAGGCAGATCTTAAAGAAGAATAGTTATTGATATGGATATAGACAAAGATACATATAAAATAGATACTAGTGTGATCAATACAATAAAGAGAAATTAGAATAGAGAAATAGAAGCTTCCAAAAAGTTGGGGGAACTTGAGAGAAAAATGTTTGAGGCAGAAAAAATAGGAAGTATAAAGGCCCTGAAGCAGGACATCTGTGGCTAGATTAGACTGAAAAACAGGAGTAGAATTAGGTGAAAAATAGCAAGACAGAGTCCATTTGGGGCCATTATAATGAGTCTAACTTTTCTCTGGTTGTGTCAGATACATTGGGGGGAGAAGAGAGGGGGACCTAGGATCTAATGTTACTTTAAAGGATCACTGTGACTGCTGTATTAGGAGACTAAAGGGCGGGTTGACAAGGGCAGAAGTAGGCAAAATAGTCAGGAGACTTATGCAGTAATACAAGTGAGGAATGGTGGAGGCTTGGATGTAGGAGGTAACAGCAGAAAAGTGGGCTGATTTGGGATACATATTGATGGCATTGCTGACAAGATCTGCTGGTAGATGAGCCAAGAATGACTTACTCTTTGGCTTAAGCAACAGAACAGATGCGATAGCCAGCTAATGAGATGCGCAAGACTGTAGGTGGAAGCATATTTGGGGAGGAAGACTGAGTCCAGTTTTGGACATGTTAGGTACATGATGCCTATTCAGCATCCAACTGGAGATACCGAGTAGTCAGATGCCTATGCAAGTTTAGAGATCAGGGAAGAGTCCAAGGCTGGAGATAGAAAATTAGGAATGAATGATATCACTAAGAATGAGAGTACAGATAAAGAAAAGACCAAGGACTGAGCCATAGGACATGCCAAAATTTAGAAGTGAGGGAAACAGAAAGAAGCTAGTAAGATTGATTGAGAAAGAAGAGCCAATTAAACAAGAAATCCAGGAGGGGGTGATATCCAGAAAGCCAACTAAAGAAATTGTTTCAAGAAAGATAAACCAAATTGTCAATTTGTATCAAATGCTGCTGATAGATCAAGCAAAATAATTGACTATTATCAATAGTATTGACTATCGTATTTAGAAACAATGAGTTAACTGATGACTTTGACACACACAGATAAGTTTTGGTGAAGAGCTAGAGGCAGAGGCCCTGTGGGAGGGGACTTGATAAAGAGGAGAGAAGAAATTGGAGGCAAATACAGATAACTTCTTCAAGGAGTTTTCCTATAATAGGGAGGATAAAAATGGGATAAGAGCTTTCAAGGTTTGAGCATTAAGAGAGAGATGGGAGACACCACACTATATTGTATGTTGAATCCAATACAAAGAGAAAAATTGATCACATAACAGAGAGAGAATTTCTAGATCTAAGTCTTTAAGTAGGATATAAAAATGGCATCTAGTGCCCAACTGAAGATGTTAGACTTAAAGGTGTAAGGACAGCTCATATTTCTCAATAGGAAAAAGGCATCCAGATGTAAGTATATGGATATATGTGTATGGGGGATAGAAACCTTCTCATTGTTTTATTTTTTTTTCTCATTGTTTTTTATACTTTATCTAGGAAATAGGGAGTGAGGTCATCAACAGAGACTGAGGATATGGAAGGAGATGGTCATTGGAAAAGAGGATGTGCTGGAGATTTGAGAAATCGGAGAGAAATCTGAGAGAGAAAGGAGTAGTTGTCTAAAGGTAAAGAAAAATACAAAATTTTCACGTAGCCCCAAGGTTGTACTTGTGATTAATGGTCTTTAATTTAAGGTAAGACCATTAGCATGATTTTGTGTTTTTCTTCAGCCAAGCTGAATATGCTAAAGCTTAAAAGGAATAGATGAAGGACTTAATTTAGCCAGTGATGAACTTTTGGAAGGTGAGAATGGGAAAACAAGACCAAGTGCAGGATTATAGAAGACCAATTCAAAGGAGTGATTATTGATGAGCCATGGAAAGTAGGACTGGTAAGAGGGACACCAAGGTATGAGGAGAGTCATGGAAGAGTGGAAGAATCAGAGGGATTGGAGATCCTAGTGGGATCAAAAATTCATTAATGTTTGAATAGTACTAAAGGGAGTGAAATCAAAAGGGAGTGGAGGATAAGAACATGCAGGATGCTCAAAATTGGTATTGCAATGAGTTAGCAGTTTTCAGGAATGACAAAGTTTCAGAGTATTAAGATCATGGGACCAAACTGTAAGAAGGGAGGAGAATAAGATGATTGGAAAAGAGAAGGCCAAAGGCCTGAAAAGTCACGATATTGAAAGGATTCTACGCAAGGCAATTGAAATGACATAGTTCTTTCCAAGGGTTGAGAATAGAAGAAAATTAATATTGAGAAGGTCTGGGCAAAGGAAGAGGAAGCAGCAGGTGGAGTAAGGCAATAGGAGTTTCCAGGTGAGACAATTTTATGTTAGTCATAATTTTAGATATTCAGTGAGTGGAGAAGAGCTATTAACCAATTTCAGTATACATGTGTGGATCATGAGAGATTGTATTAAACTCAAGAATCTGAAGTAGTTGTTCTGGGGTAGAGGTTGAGATTCTGCAATCACAGTACCGAAAATGGAAGAGGACAGGGGACACCTGGGTGACTCAGTGGGTTAAGCCTCTGCCTTCGGC
Organism: Enhydra lutris kenyoni; assembly: GCF_002288905.1. Classification (NCBI taxonomy): domain Eukaryota; kingdom Metazoa; phylum Chordata; class Mammalia; order Carnivora; family Mustelidae; genus Enhydra; species Enhydra lutris. The sequence goes on from NW_019154089.1 coordinate 43,770,160, forward strand.
TCAGGTCATGATCTCAAGGTCCTGAGATGGAGCCCCACATCGGGCTCTCTGCTTAGCGGAGAGCCTGCTTCCCTCTCTCTCTCTGCTTGCCTCTCTACCTGCTTGTGATCTCTGTCTGTCAAATAAATAAAATCTTAAAAAAAAGAAAATGGAATAGGACAGAGAGAGGGAAGGATCTGATGAAGACTCAAGTTTAGAGAACACCAAACATCCTTCAGCAAAACTCAACCTCCCCCTGCCTTCCTTTTTTGTTTTTATTTTCTTCCCAGGTCCACATGAACAAGTTAAACTCTCATTCAAATGTGAACAGAGAAAAAGAGAGACTCCATAATGTTAAAGCTGACTCATCCAAGAGATTTATTATTATGCCTGGTACAGGAGAAGCTGTTTTACATGTGTGTTTAAAAGTGGTGCTTTGCAAATTAATATTTTATTCAGTGCATAAAACCAGAAAGGAAAATTTGTAATCTTCCCAGAAGGAGTTACTGATGTCCTTTGCTTCTATTTTAAATAGAGTCACTGCTAAAAAGTTATGTTGCTTTTTCATTTATTTGTTTAAAGAAAATAGACCTCAAGGAAATGGAGATTGTGGGCAGATGTGGCTCATTATGATTAAGAAGAAATGATTCTGATACTAGTGAAAATCTATTTCCTAAAGGATAAGAAACTCTGTGTATAACACAGGTATGCAAAGAAATACATAAACTATTCCATTAGCTAAAGTTTTGGAGCAAGCCACTCTACAGGGCTTTAAAGGAAGCTAGAAGACTGTGCTAACTGGCAACACGCTTCTCCTGTTATGGTCAGGAGAAAAGAAACAACAGATTTGGGCCCCGGCTAATTCTCTTTAGTCGTCTCCACTGCTGGCTAGGAGAAAAGGAATCAGAGAAAAATAGGGTTAAATCCTAATGAAGAATTGCAGGTCTTAGACATTATGAATTGGATTGATGAGTTTTTGTTTCCTGAAGGACAACATGCAGATTAAAGAGCTTTTAACTGTTCTTGATGCAATCAAAAGGTTATGGTTGTCTGCTAAAAACTCAGTTTCAGCCACAGTTTATGTAAGTTGTTCACATTACTCACTCAGTAATGATGTACTTGGCCCCACTGTTTGTGGTCTGGTTCTCATTTGTTTGGTATTACATTCCAAGACTGCAATGACTCAGAAATGTTCCTTATTTTTTACAGTAAGAAGAAATAGCATGCTTTGCCTGAAACATCTCAGATTTAATCACTTGTCTGTGGTCTCCCCACAGTCTATCCAAGCAGGTGTATATAAGTGAAGACTTCTGCATATTGACTTAGAAGAGCCAGAGTCTCCAACCAGAAGGCTGCTGACGTTAGCTGCTTACATACACGTGACATTAACAAGAAACTTAAACCCTCTGCAAGACTGTATAATATTCACTCTTATCAGAATGTTGGCAAGTAGGCTTTTCAGAATACAAGAAAAGTTTCCAGGATAAAAAGGATTAAATATTTATGACACCTCTATCAGGCATGTGTAATGGAATGTGAAAAGTTGTACTTAAATCTATTTGAAGAGATGTTATATGCAAGAGGTGTGAGAAGTGTTGTACCCTGATGTGGAAGACAGAATTAGGGGCAATAGGTTTAAAAAAAAAAAAGTGTGTATATATATATATATACACACACATATATATATATATACATATATATACATGTATATATGTATATATATATATATGAATTTGGTTTTGACACAATACAATTTTTTCTATGGATTTTTACGTTTTCGTGTTCCCAGAAAATAGAACGACTGTTCTTGTACCTTTATGTCCCTGGAAACACTGAAGCAGAAAGAAGAATCAGATAAGAGTTTAGTCTCAAATATCTGTTTCCTGCAAGCCTATCTGTCTTGGAGTCTAGCAGAGTTGATAGGAATACATGAAGTAGAAAAAAAAAAAAGCATTCTCTCTCATGACTTAACACTATTCCTGTGTTTACCCTCCATAAGCTCTTGGGTGGCTTGCTTTCTTCTCCTCCCACTGTAGTTTACAGCACTCTCCTTCACCAGCCTGTAACAGAATGTGAGTTCCAGCAGAAATAGAGGGACATAACACATTAAATACAGTTGAGTGTAAGTATGAATTAACCTATAGTCAGAATTCTTTTATTATATAAAAGATTTGTCACCCAAAAAGATTCCAAGTAAGTAAAATACAGGACAATAGACTTTTGAACAGGGAAGGAAATTTGGAGAGACAAAAACAAAAAACAAAAAACCTGCTGCCCATAGAAGACTTGGGTTCATCTTTCTAGAACACGTCTTCCAAGCTGCAGCATGTGTCCGGAATGACAGAATTTACCGTGGACAGTTTGCTGTTTTCCCACCTCAGGCACAGCCATACCAATGATTGTCAAAAAGCACCCTCAGAAAAACTTCAGGGAATGGAATCCAAGGCTTGTTAGGAGTTCAAGTAAACCAACTTGAAGTCAAAGGAAAGGAATCCAGTGCCATTCCCTTGATTACTTGAAATTCCTCTAATTCTATAAGGACTACTCTGAATCTGAAAAGATGTCCTGAGGCCACATTTTTATAGTCCATGTTCACCTCAGGTAGGTTCTCTGATGTAAGACTTCTCTTGCTTACTCAGATGACTCAGAGTTAAAATTTTAATAAACCTGAAAGGGGAAGTGAAAAAGTAGCAGTAATGTTCTGAAGACTTATTTTTCTCTCTCTGAAGTATAACTATTGTAGCATAACCCCTAGGTATGTCAAGATGTTGATTATTTTCCAGACTGTAACTGAGTTCTTTCTCATATTTGAGTTCTTTCATATATGTTCTCATATAAGTTCTTTCTCATATTTGTGTGGTGCCAGAATTTCTACCTATGGCCTCCTTTACTAATGTATGAGAAGGCACCTATCCAAAAGAAAAAAAAAATCATTTACATGAGGCAGAAAAGTCTACTGGTATTGCATTTATTTATCACCTCAGCTTTCCAGACTTGTCACACTGTCTTTGAATTAGAAATGAACTCTTAAGGATTTCTGATTCCACTTCTCTAAAACTCAGTTGACTCCTCTATAAATGAAGGCAATATGTTACGGGATTCCTAAGACCACATCCAGCCCCAAATTTTATGATTCCATTCCCACAAATCCAATTGACGACAACACTATTATCTCCTACACATTAAAAAACCAGCATTTGAGTTAATCTCTCTCCCTGCTCTGGTAAATCAGCCACGTCCTGGGTGGTCCATAATCCCCTTCCCAAAGAATAGGATGTATTCTGGTTGGGGGCTATTTAAAGCCCTCTGTGAGTTCTTGAAGATAATCCTTGGGGACTCTGCAATGACTGTGACAATTCTTTGAGTTCTTTAGTGTGAAAGTCACCTGGATTTACAGATTTAACTCACCCAATCTGAATCAGTCATTTTTATCTATCCCCACGTTAGTGAGGTTATCTGACTGACATAACATTGTTGCGGGCTCTCAGGATTAAATCATAGCCAACATCTGTGAGGAAGGAAGGAAATATAAAAGGCCTTCCCGTCATGTCATTTTTATGTTCTTTTCCTTTCGCTGGATAAAGGGACGATACTCTTCCCATCTTCTCCCACTTAATGGTTTTAAATAGTTTTCTAAATCTTGAGAGTTGTATCTTATATCTGACTTTTACATTATTGGTCTATCAACCATAGCATAAGAGGATATTGAAGATCACCGGACTTGGAATAAAGACATGTAGATTTTTGCTGAATAATCTTCAGAAAGTAATAAGAATCTCTGAGCTTCAATTTCCCCACCTCTGATGTTAGTATGAACAAGCCTGGCACTTGGGTGGTGTTTATTCAGCTTATTTTAGCATTCTTTATCTGTGTTGCCTTCGCCGAGGAAGGTCAATGCATCACTAGCACTAGGAGTCATAAATGTGATAGGAAAATACACATGAAGCTTGGACATGAGGGAATCCGTGAGCATAGTTTTTATTTATTTTTTATTTTTTTATTAACATATAATGTATTACTTGTTTGAGGGGTAGAGGTCGGTGATTCATCAGTCTCACACAATTCATAGCACATGAGCAGTTTTTAATATAGTTAACGTTAGGTGTGCCAACATCTGAGGAGCGCTAAACGTACAGGAATGGTGATGATCTTGTTAGTCATCTAGGGAAGATATAACCCACTGTTGGGTCTGACACCCACCTTCCCTTCCTTGGAGACTTGGAAGAGACCATAACTACTGCAGAAGAGACCGTAACATCCAAACTCTGATCAACGAAGAATTCTGCCACATTGGACTGAATGTGCTAAAATGAACTTCAACAATTCCTTGTTTCTTATTTGTTTGTTTTTTCAGGACCATTAAGCTGGGAAGAATGACTTAGGCTTGCCAACTTGTAATTTTGCCAAAAAAGATATTTAAATGAAAAATATACCACATACTCTCTACTTTTTCCACCACTTCATAAAGGAGTGGCTATTTTAATAGCAAATAAAAGTAGGAAAATCAATTTCTCAGAAGAACAGACAGTTTTAAGACTGAATAAATTTAATTAACAATATGAAAAGCTTTGAGTTTCTCATTTACCGCTGATAAAAATCTAACACTAGATGGTCCTCTGCCGAGGATCTGCATCCAGAAATCACCCTTCAAATAGGAAAAAACATGACTACAGTCATTCCTGGGGCACCTGCTGCCCTCAGCCAGAGGCGTCAATGAGCATGGCTGGCGTTTGGGTGGGGTCAAGATCAGACTCTGAGAAGCCTTGTCAGAGAGTAGCATTTGCTCATTGGCCAGAGGCAAACAGAGCTGTGGTGCTTTTTCCATGTCCAAGTTTTCTATCAATTGAAAACTCCCTAGTTTGTTATTAGATTCAGGTGTTCCTGCCGCTGTCTACTTTCTATCCTCTTAATTCCCTTTCCTGAGATTGTGCTGTAGGTTATAAAGTTTCTGGCATCAACAATTTTATTTTCTTTCTGACTTGTGGTTGCAAACTCCCTGTGTGTTTCTGGTTTGTTAGCAGGTGGCCTGGCCTGCCAAGAAAGAACTCATGGTCTTGGATTCCCCCCAGGGTTTACCCAGGTTCCAAAATTGGTATCAGCCCTGATGCATATTACAGACCCTCATGGATACTCAAATGTTTATACAGGACAGACAGGCCCAGAGGGCATAAGGCTTCATCCAAACACCCCGTACGTGATTGAAAGGGGATACAGCATGGCAACAGGATCCTTTTCTTTAAAATTGCTTTCACAATTCACTGAGGAGATGAGAAAAAGAGGAAGCAGGTGAAAAGTTGGGGCCAAGGGAACTGCTGTCCAAGTATTTCACAACTAGGGAGGTAGCAGAGAATTCTGAAAACAACATCAAATTGCATTTTCGAGGCTTCTTAATCTGTGTTGCCTAAGCAGAGGAAGGCCACGCCTATTCAGAAAACATTTGCCGGATCCTCTGAGTTGGAAACTAACCCGAAAGAGGGGAAGCAGACTAGAGCTGCAAAAAGAAAATGACAAATATATGACTAGTCAGAAGCTGGAAATGCCTCAAATTATTTACTGGACCACACAATAAAAGTGACAGGAGTTGTGTATCCTTAAACAACCTTTTGCTGGCAGGATGATACCATGAAATGGCCTGTTTTGCCGCTAGATGCACTAAAGATTAGATAAGAAAGCAAACCGTGCCTTGTGGGTCACTCAAAGTCTTTTAACTGCCAAAATAACATCCCAGACTAGATCAAAGGTAGAAAGGGTTCTAGAGTATCTATCAAGTGCTTCTTAGAAGCAGTGATGTGATTTAAAAACCGAAACACTGGACTGGAGTTGAGTATTGAGATGGCTTCTGGTGGAAGAACATTGAGAAGACATTAGCCAATGGCTGGACAATAAATGTGTCATTTGTAGGCTCTTCTTCTATCACTGCTCAGATTTGTTTGTTAATCTAAGTCCTATGCCAAGTAAATCATGATGATCTATTAACTCTGAGGGTCAGAGGAAAGTAACAGGGGAGAGTGGGAGTAAGCGTGGTTTTGGCTGCAATTCTCCCACTAATAAGTTGTGTGGAAACTCCTCTCACTTCACTATGTCATAGTTCTTGCATCTGTGAAAATGAGACCTAGAGACTATGACCCTTTCTACTTCTTCAAATAAACTGCCTCCTGATCTCAAACTCAGCTGGAGCATTTTGGGTATCAATAAAAAGCCATATGCTAATGACCATTCAATAATCATCACTGTAGCTGAGATTTGGACTAAGAAAGTCAGAATTAGGGAATATAGAGAATGCCAGTCTCTCTTAGGAAAAGATCACAATGAAAGGAATTATGTTCATCACCAATTACATTTACAATGTCCTATAAACCAACCAACTCTGGGAAGAACAAGAGACATAAATATTTTTAGACCATTTATCAAATATAATACACATGGCTATTTTGTTGTAGGAAGACAGCATAGGGACCAAAAAAACAAGGAAAGCAGTGCTCATCTACATTAGAACAGGACTATTTACTTTGCAGGGAGATCATCAGTTGATTCTTTTAAATGCTCAGCTGCCCTAATTTGTTCAAACTTCATCCAACTTGCAAATGTAGATATACATCTATTTCTATTCAAATACTGTTTTATTTATTCAAGATACAATTACTGAAGGAATGGGATGTGATAGATGTGGTACTAGTCATTGGTGACACACAGATGAAAAGTTTGGTTTGTTCATAGGCTTGAATGGCTTACATTCTAAGGGGCAAACTGGCATTAAAATAATGATTTTTTTTTTAAGTGAGAAATGACAATAACAACAAATAAGAACAAAATGCTTTGGAAGGCCAGAAAAATTGGGATTAAAAATCTTGCTTTTCGTAAGGATAGAAGGACTCTGAGACACTTCACAGAAGAGATCTTTGAGGTGGATGATTTTAGGTTTGACATTTTCCAAAGCAAATGCTTTTAATTAGATCTAGAGGACAAGGAGTGTGGTGGGAAAGACATGTCAGACAGAGGAAAAGCATTTGCAAAGACATGGAGAAATGGATATTTAGTAAATGGCTGCTATTCTCGTGTGACTAAATGATCGGGGACAGAGGAAGGGGGTAACGAACAAGAACAAACAGTAAGGTAAGACTTTGTTTTAGACAATGCTGAAGATTTTCAAATTTATCTATAGGCAGTGGAGAGAAGTTATCAAAACTGACAGCATTTATCCATAATGGGGTCAGCTTTGTAAAAAAAAAAAAAAAGTCCTCTAGAATCTAGAATTCTGGTGTCCAATTATTGCAAGTTTTATAAAATGACCAAGAAGAATGTGTGATTCAAGAGATCCAAGAGACAAAATGATTCAAATTCACCTGGATCTTCGCTGCAGTTTGGCGCCACCTGGTGGCCATTATGTAATTGAGTTCTAATACCCATGGGGAAGATTCTGGCTCCTCTTTGGCTAGGAATTCTAGGACACTGTCAGTGATTTCAGTATATTAATCACCCCTGTTTCCCTGACTCAGTTTCCCGGCCCAGGAGAATCCCAGGAACATAGCTTCTTGAGATTTCTAGCCTATCTTCCCTTCATTGTTTTTTGTTGGGGTGGTTGTTCTCTCATTTCCCACCCATAGAAGACCTGACATCATGGGGTGTTAGTTAGAAGATAGGAACCAATCTCCAACCCCTTTCCATTACCATAAGATCAATTGGTCTTAAATTTTAGATGACTACAATGGAAATAAGAATATTACAGAGAGTGTCTAAGGTTATCTTGCTCATTATGATATGAAGTTCATCTGCCTTCATCCATTAGAGGAAACTAGAGGAGAAGCACATTGTGAAACAGGAAATGGTAAAAATTGTCAACATCTATAAGAAGTTGCAGAATCACAGAGAATTAAAGGATCTATGAGATCATCTAGTGACCGATAAGTAAATGTGCATGTTTCATAGATGAGTAAACTGAGTCCTCGAAATTTTATTTTGTTCACACTGTTGTGCACAGTATAGCAAGAGCCCAAGGAAGACCCAGTTAAATTTTGCTTTACCCTAGTGATTTTCAAGTCTCTATGAATCAGATAGGTTTGGAAAAATAGAGCCATCCTCAAAAATCCTTGTCTCCTTTTAACACCTATCAAAGAAAATGGAGGGCAGGTAGATTAGAGACCATTACACATTAACACACAGCGTAAGAATCAACCCAAATGTCTAAAGTCTTAAACACAGATCATGTTTCTGATGTTTCAAATATCCTGGTTGACTTTTTACCATAAAGGACAAAAAAGCACACACCTTCTAATTTCATGGAATCTACACCTAATCTACAAGTTAGGGGTATCAAAATACAGTCTAATAACAAACAAAAATCAGACCAAACAAACAAAAAACTAGGCAAACAAAGAAACAAAATAATTCTTCCAGGACTTCTAACTCAAACTGTATTCCCCAATAAAGAAACTGTCCTGAGACAACTCCTAGACCAAAGACATTCAGATTCATTTCTGAATACTTGGACACTTACTTGGGCAGCCAGTAACTAAACTCTTGTCAATTATTTCAACCTGTCAGCAACATCCTCAGTCTGTTCTCTAAAGGTACTAGAACACAATGAAAATGACCACTTAATTTGAAAAAATGACTGTAGCGTGGGCTAGTCAAAAAGTCCCAGATACATAATTTTCTAAACAAATTACAGAAAATATTAAGAACAACTCTATGTGAGAACATTTTGGATAAAGAGAATTACTATAACTCTTTCTCATCTCATTCTACAAAGTGCACTGAAAAGCTCTCTTTGATAGAGCAAAACCCTTCCCCTTCAGTAATGACCTTGAACAAGTAATTGCTAATGCTGATCTATGAAATGATATCCTTGGCCATAGTTAGATCTGGCACTGGCAGAATTATTAGCAGATTCCACGGCTGCTCTACTCCATGTCCTTGGCTTCCTGCTGAATTCATCTTCAGCTAAGATGGGCATTTTCTATAACTGCTGATGGGGAACCTCTCTGCTTCGCTGCCTGAAGCCTTTCTCTGGCTCCATGGTCAGACTGCTCAAGGTTGGGCAGTTCTGGGGACTTAATGGTCCCGAAGTACCTCCAAAATAATGAGGGACATGAGCCCCCGGTGAAGACCCCAGCTTCCCTGTCTTTCTGTGATAGAATTCTGAGGCATGTTCTACAGAGGAAGGCTGAGGGTCTTTAATGGGACTGAGCCCCAGGTGTTCACAGTGGTAACTCACTCATAATCACACCTTTTATGGGTTCCTCTCCTTTTTTCACTTACACTTTCCATGAGAACCAGCTCAAAAAGCTTCTTACATTCAAGTCCTTGCCACAGGATCTCTTTTGCGGGGGGAAACCAAGCTATGTGTCTAATATTCCTCTGTTGCCCTCTCAATGGCTGCCAACGAATCCGGCTTAGTATCTGGAACAGGTACTGCACTACAGGTTAAGAGGCTGAGTTCTAACCCTCTAACCCTTAGCTTCCTCTCTGAAGCTTCATTTTGTTCATTTGAAAAATGAGGGGGTTGGGCTATACGTGCTGTAGAATGCCGCTGAGCTTTCACTATTTTTTTTTTTTTTTTAAGATTCTATTTATTTATTTGACAGAGAGAGATCACAAGCAGGCAGAGAGGCAGGCAGAGAGAGAGGAGGAAGCAGGCTCCCTGCTCAGCAGAGAGCCCGATTAGGGGCTGGATCCCAGGACAGGAGACCATGACCTGAGGTGAAGGCAGAGGCTTAACCTGCTGAGCCACCCAGGTACCCGGAGCTTTCACTCTTTATCTTCTATTTTATTTTAGACTGGAAGGAAAAAATAAAACTGGCAAATAGTGGGTAGAAGAACAATCTGTCATAGACTTGCCTGATAACCAGGATGCACTTCTCATCTTGTGTTAAATTATTGATTATTATCTGGCAACCTCATTAAGGTGTGAGCGCCTCAAGGGTATTTTCAGGTCTTAGCACAGTGTCTAATATATAATGGGTACTTAATAAATGCATGATTAGTGAATTAATATTGTATATGGGAAGAAGTGAGGATGCTGGCCAACCTGCTGGAAGAGAGAATATGGGAAATATGTACAACTGATTATGATGGGATGGATAATATAGGACCATACAGAACGCTAGATTTTAGGCTTATGCTGGTGGCTACATCAGGGCATGAAATGTTTTTGCCTAGCAATGCCACAATGCAAAAGACAACGGTGGTACGGAGGAAGGGTAGCAGAGTAAGATATTGAGAGAAATGATCTATTTTATTTCAACTGCAAGATAATTACATAAAAAAGGCTTTTTCAAATTTTTAAATAATTATAATAAAAGATCTAATGCTTGTGTTTATGTGATTTTAAAACTAGCACTACATCAATCAACTTTACGTATCATCAGCATATGATATTCATAAACAGGTGTGAATTATGGCACAAAAATGACCTCCTTATCCATTTTAGTATTTTGTGGACTTTCAGCGAAAATATTTTTGATGTTACCAAATTGGTATTGTTTTGTTTATTTCACAGTTCTTAGTCACCAGGCTTAGTTCACAAATTCCAAATGTTTTCAAAAATCAAGTTCACTTCAGTAAATGAAAATGTTTCAACACTGAAGAGGTTCAAAACAGTAGAGAAATCAAAACTCAATTATATAAATAATTTCTATTGAATTTATTAAAATAAAAGAAATCTCATTTTTTACAGTCATGATTTATATTAAAAGACTTAATCATTTCAATACGAGTTAGCTCTAGTTCACAAAGGCAAAAGCCTGAGAGTCACTCTCAAATTCTCCTTTTTACTTACCCTCCTTACCCAATCAGCTGTTTCTGATATAAGCACAGCATATCTATTCTTGCTGCATCTAGTGGAACTATCAGGGAACTACCACAGTTATGGCCAAAAACAACAGGTGGTATACGAATACTGCAAAGAAGAAAATTCTATTGTCCAAGAATCCTTTCTAATAGGCCATTAAATTGTTTCTTTTTTCCTTCCTCTCCTTTTCTTCCTCTTTTCCCCCTCCTCCTTTTCCCCTCCTCCCTTCTCCTACTTCTTCTTCTTCTTTCTCCTCCTCCTTCTTTTTGTCTCCTTTCTTTTTGAACTCATGCATCTGTTGGAATCATCTTGGAACCAAAATGAACTTCAATAGACCTCTGAGCTTCAAAACACATAGAAATACTGGATTAAAATAAATATGTATTACCAAGCTCAAAATAGGGAAAGAAAATTGGGAAAAGTGAAAAGGATCCACAGAGCAAGAGTTTTAAGTATACAAGACTGCACGGTATCTGTATGTAAAGAATACAGGACTAAGAGGAGAGTTAGGGGTCATGTATGTATGTCTTAATGATTAGAAGCTGAGATTTCTCAGCCACAAGAAGACATGAGCTTTAATTTTGGTCCTATGCAAAATGGGGAGCTGGTTCATGATTTAGGCAAGGATCATGAATTTGTTGTAGCCATTAGAGGAAAGATCACTGGGGAACAATATACTTGGTGGCAAAGTATAACCGCCCAAAACACTTACAAACTATAAGAAAGTGTACCTTTAAAATGGAGATAACTTAACTAACTGAACAAACAGCATTGTTAATATGGGGCTACTTAATATTGTATCATTTAATGGGCTGTAATAAGAAATAGCATTATCCATGAAGTATCACTGCCCAAAATATTTAACCTGACTCTAATCAATTATCTGGATTACAGTTTATGGGAAATAAAGTAGAGGACCAAATTAGGTCATTACATATGAGGACAATCAGAGAGATCAAGAAGGTTGATTAACTACAAGAAAACTCCCCTGGGCTCTTTGAAAAGTTAATATCATAAAACAAGAAAGCAGAAGGATTGTTCTAGATCTAAAATGGCTAAGGAGACATAACTGTCAATTGCAATGCATGATCTTTGATTGGATCCTGGGTAGAAAATAAGAACCAATAAAAGACATTTGGGGATAACTGAGAAAATTTGAATACAGATTGGATATCTTATTTGATTAAGGAATTATTCATTTTCTTAAAAGAATGTCTTCATTATTAGAAGGCATATTGATTTTTATAAAATATATATTGAACTGTTAAGGAATAAAATATCATGATCTCTGCTACTCAAATATGATAGAATATTAACAAAAATTGAATTTAGGTGAAATGCATACTGGTGGGTTTTTTTTTTCTTTTCTCTTTTCTTTCAATTACTATTATATCATAAGTATTTTTCTCTACTTTCAAAACCTTGTTACAAGTGTAAAGAATGTACAGGTAAAACAAATCTGTATCTTTATAAGTAAATAAAATGATACAAAAACACCAAAAGTTCCTGTTTAATTTCAGCTCATTGAAGAGAAAAGTTGATGAAAGTAAGATAGAAGTTAACCGTTGTACCATGTCTGTATTTCCTATATAATGTTGGATTCCCTCCCTTTTAGTCATGTGTGCCAAATCATGAACAAATTTCTAAGCTCACTTCAGACTAAACATAATATGCTTATATTTCAGAGAGGGAAAATGTTGTTTAGGTAAAAAAAAAAAGTCAGATCCATGTAATTCCCTGGCTGCACTGTAGTCCTGAAAAGCAGTATAAAAATATACTTTTCCTCCTGAGGTTTAATTTCCTCTGTATATAGCCAGAATTACCTGATAGTTTATTGATTACCCCCCTCCAACAGCAGCTTGGCAAAATAAAGAGTCTAAGATAACAATACACGATTTTTAATTCTCATCCAGTCAAAAAAGCAAATGATGTAGAAATTAACATCATGATCCAGAATCTAGATCATCCAGGTCACTTTTATAAATATACTATATAAACCAATGGCACTTTAGCATGTATATTTTAAGTAACTCGGTAGGACTTTTTTGAATGAGAATACCTCTAAAATGGCTGGAGGAGCTCTAGGCAGGTTTCTAGAGGCTGGGACACGGGATGGAACCAGGGCTGGAGTGCAGGCAATCAGAGCTGCAAAAGGCCTACTTGGAACAGTCAGCGGCCAGAATTGGAGGGGCCCTAAGGCGGATTCCTACCATAGCTACACTGTTGTAGAGGAGGAATGATGGGAAGCTGCAAAAGCTGATCTTCCTTTGAGAGCTGAACTAAGGAGTGCTCCTAACTACCAGCATAATTCTCTGGAGTAAATTTCCTCAAGGCAAGCCATTATGAGTAGGACAGAAGAGACATAAAACGCAAAATATTTAGACACCTGCTATGGACTGAATTGTACTCTCCCAAGATTCATTGTGTTGCAGCCCTTACCTGCAGTGGGATGGTATTTGGAGATGGACCTTTGGAAGGTAACTAGGGTTTAAAAAGAGTCATGAGGGTGGGGCCTGTATGATGAGATGAATACTCTTATCAAAGAAAGAAGAGATACTTCCCCTACCAGGTGAGGACACAGAGAGACAGTGGCCCGCTGCAAGGCAGAAAGAGATTCTCAACAGAATCATGCTGGCACCCTTATCTCAGTCTTCCAGATTCTGAATTTCTGATGTTGAAGTCCCCCACACTATTTTTTTAATGACAGCCTGAACAAACTAATACAACACCCAAGGTAAGTAGATGTTGAAAATGAGAGCTACAGAATATGGATAGTGATACAGCAGAAGCATTACCTATTTTAGAAAATTAAGGAAGTAATTAAAAATTGAAAATCATAATAAAAATGTCAAGAAATAAAAAAATATAGTTCAAAGAAATAGTGATTTAGTTCAATAGCAAATTTAGTCATAGTTGAAGAATTTCTAAACAGAAAACATATATATTGGGAACTTATACAGAATGTAACAAAGTTAAAAAATATTTTTTTTTTTAAAAGAGATAAGCTCACTTTAACAGACAAGAAGGATCAAGTGAGAAGGTCTAACATATGTCTCTTTAGGGGTCCTAAAGCCCAGATACAAGAACAATATATAAAAAGAAAGACAAATGAAAAGGAATCTATGCTGAGAGATATTATAATAAAACTGAAAAAGAAAAAGGAAAAAAAAGAAGAACTTTAAGACAGCCAGACAAACTAAATAGATTAAATATCAATGAACGGCAGTTTTCTTCTCAACAGCAATAGCGAAATGTGGTTTTCAATGCTTTGAGAGAAAATAGATGGCAACCTAGGACCTTATTTTCAACTATTTTATCTTTAAAAATGAGAGTTAAATAAAGACATTTATGGATAAACAACAACAAAAATGTTCTACCTAAAGTAAATTCTGAAAGAAAAGGAAAACAAAACCAGGACAGTCAGAAACTCAGAATGATGGGTGAACACAAAGCTGTACATATAAATAAAGATGAAATAACTTGGTTTGCATAAAAATATTTCTAAAAATAGTGCCTAACTTGCGGTGTGAACAAATACAAAACTGAATATAGAACTAAAATATTAAGCAGTAACAGTATATAAATTGAAAGGTAGAAAATGAGAGGTAAACGATTCAACAATCCTTTTATTATTTAAGATGGGGGTGGAACATCAACATATGGTGTGATTTTATATTTCAAATATGCATAGTATAACTACGCTTAAGATACAGAAAACCACAAAAGAACTTTGTTCCCACCCTAACAATGAAAACAAGCTAGGCAGAAAACCGTAACTTTTCTCAACCTCATTAGAAAGTAGTCAGGTTAATTAAATCCAAAAGAATGTCAAACCCCTCCAAGGAGATACCAGATAAACGAGATGTTTCCCCTTTGACAGAGCATAACCATGATGACTACAGGTAAGAAGATATAGCTAAAATTCTAACATTTCTTAAAGGCCAATTGTGAGTTAATATGACACTTTAGAATAACTGGAAGCCTCAGACACAAAGGAGTTTCCACTCCTTTACAAACTCATTTCCATGGGCCTTTATTTCAGATTCAAGAAAAAAATGGAGAATATGACAGGAGAAGAGAAGGAAACAAAGTCAGTGATACAGCAGAATGAACCCATAAAACTTCCATGGACCTTTCTCTCTTATGAAGCAAAAGCCTAGGGCACTGGGGAAGAGGAGACCTCCCACCTTTAGGGCCTAGGCTATAGTCAGTCCTTCTGGTTAAGGGGTAGAAGCAAAATTCTTCCGCTTCTGGATGAAGGACAGAAAAATATCCCACTGCCAGGCTCAGGCAAAGATTTACTACTTCCTGGGGAGCAGCAGAAGCAAAAGCACACTATCCCTGGGAGGGAGGCAACAAAGTCACTCCAACCTAAGATTCTACTCTGATACAAAACTGGGATCTGTTGCTGCTGCTGCTGGATGGGCAGGAAATTATCTACCACCCAAGATGCTGACAGCTATGGACAGGATTTGAATACCATGGACTGGGAGGCATGAAGAAAACCCTTCTGCCATGTGCAGAGCCTGCCTACTATTAAGGGTGCGCCTGGAGAACCAACAACCCCTCTGCCCTCAACACAAGACAACCATTGAGTAACAAGCAAAGTAACGCTTTTGTGAGAGGGGCAAACATGTAAGAGAGACCCATTCTATTATGCAGGCATGTAGGGATTTCTGGAAGATGAGGGTAGAGTAGGGATACTAAGAAAACCTTCTACTATCTCAAGCCTCACACAGAGAAGCAGCTGACCACCCCTGGAGGAATTTGAAGTCTGGTAAATGGAAAGTAACTATGGCAACAACAACAAACCCAAACAAAGATCAGAAACTAACAGGATAAACTCAAAATCTGATGGAAGAAATGGCATATCAATTACCGGGCATAAGTGCCACACACCTCCATTTCTACCATTCTTCTAAAAATAATGTTTGGCAGTCAATCAAAAGTTATGAGAGCAAAAAAGGCAAGAAAAATTATCCAGAGATAAAGTAATCAAGAGAATGAAATTTAGAGATAACTGCAATTTCGGATGACAGGAAATTTATAAAAGTTATAATTAAATATGTTCAAGGATCTAGTGGAAATTTGTACAACATACATGAATTTTAGCAGAATGATTTAAGTATAAAATAGTCCAATGCAAATGCTAGAAATAAAAAAATATGGTCTTAAAAGTAGAGAAACTCTTTGACAAACTACCCAGAAGACTGGACACGATTCAACCAAGAACTAGTGTGTTTGATAAATCAATATAAAATATTTAAATTGAAATGCAAACAGGAGAGAAGAGTGAATAAAAAAGAAGAGATCACTCAAAGCTGTGAAACATAAAATAGCTTCATATATATGTATTTGAAGTCTGAGAAGGAGAAGAAAGAACATGGACAGAAATATCTGAAGACATACTGGCCAGAAATTTTCAATATTAATGATAGGAAATAAGCCACAGATCAAAATAGCTCCAAGAACTCCAAACAAAATTAAAATTTTTAAATTTATTTTATTTTTTTTAAGTTTTTTTTTTTTTTAAGAGCTTATTTATTTATTTGACAGACAGAGATCACAAGTAGGCAGAGAGGCAGGGAGAGACAAAGGAGGAAGCAGACTCCCCGCTGAGCAGAGAGCCCGACTCGGGGCTCAATCCCAGGACCCTGAGACCATGACCTGAGCAGAAGACAGAAGCTTTAACCCACTGAGCCACCCAGGTGCCCCCAAATTAAAATTTTTAAATAACAACCTGACACTTTGAGGTCAAACAGCTGAAGATAAAAAATAAAGAGAAAATTTTGAAGACATTCATGCTAGGGGAGAATAGCATCACATACAGAAGAACAAATAAAAAAACAAACAAACAAACTGTAGTGTATCTTAAATGAGAAACTATGTAAGCCAGAAAACAATACTTTATAGTACTGAGTGGAAAAAGAAAACTTGTCCAAACAGAATGAATACCCAAAAAAAGAACTTTCAATAATGATGGTGAACTAAAATTAAAATCTCTTTTAGGCATACTAAAGCTGAGAGAATTTCATTGCCATCAGATATGTTTAACAAAAAATGGTTAAAAGATGTACTTCATGCAGAAGAGTATAAGATGAAAATTTAGATTTACACAAAGAAATGAAGAGCACTAGAAATGGTGAAGAATTTTTGTCCATCATCAAGGTAATAGAAATTAAAACTACTATGAGATATCACCTCACACCAGAGTAGCTAGAGTTAAGAGCATAAGAAATAACAGATGTTGATGAGGTTGCAGAGAAAGGGAAGCCCTCTTACACTGTTGGTGGAAATACGAACTGGTGTAGTCACTCGGCAAAACAGTATGGAGGTTCCTCAAAAAATTCAAAATAGAGCTACCCTATGGCCCACCAGCTGCACTACTAGGTATTTACCCAAAGAACACAAAAATATAGATTCAAAGGGACACATGCATTCCCATGTTTAGCAGCATTATCAATAATAGACAAATTATGGAAAGAGCCCAAATGTCCCCTAATAAATGGATAAAGAAGATGTGAAATACACACACATGAATATTACATTACTCAGCCATATATATATATATATATAGTAATATATAGTAATTTACATAGTAATATATATATATGAATATTATATTACTCAACCAATTAAAAAAAAATGAAATCTTGTCATTTGCAATGACAAGAGGGAGCTAGAGTGATTATGCTAAGTGAAATAAGTCAGCCAGAGAAAGACAAATACCATTTCACTCATATGTGGAATTTAAGAAATACAGATGAAAATAGGAGAAGGAAAAAAAAAGAAAAGAAAACCATAAAACAGACTCTTAACTGTGGAGAACAAACTGATGGTTACTAAAGAGGAGGTGGGTGGGGGGGAATGGGTGAAATAGGTATTGGGAATTAAGGAGGGCACTTATGATGAGCACTGGGTGTTCTGTGTAAGCGCTGAATCACTAAATTCTACTCCTGAAACTAATATTACACTATATGTTAACTAACCAGAATTTAAATAAAAATGAAACAAAAAAATTATGTGGTTTTAGTCTTTTTTTTTTTAAGATTTTACTTTTATTTTTTTGAGAGAGAGTGAGAGTATGAGCAGTGGGGGAGGGGCAGAGGGAACAGGAGAAGCAGACTCCCTGTTGAGCATGCCGGCTCAATTCCAGGACTCCAAGATCATGACCTGAGCCAAAGGCAGATGCTTAACTGACTGAGCCACCCAGGCTCCCCTGGTTTTTGTCTTATTTTTGACTACTTCAAAAAATAATAGATTGGAGCACTTGGGTGATTCAGTTGATTAAGTGCCTGCCTGCCTTCAGCTCAAGCCATGATTCCACAGTCCTGGGATTCAAGCCTCATTTCAGGCTCTCTGCTCAGTGGAGAGCCTGCTTCTCCCTCTCCCTGTGCTGCTCCTCCTGCTTGTACTCTCTCTCTATGAAATAGATAAATGAACAAATAAATAAACAAAAGAGATAATATACTATCCATAGCAAAAATTGGAAAAAAGTATTATAGAATTTAAAGTAGATGTAGAAGTAAAATTTATGGTAATAAATGCACAAAGGATATGGGAAATTAAAGTATACTTTTATATGGTTATTATAACTAAAATAACATTATTAAAGGTAGACTGACATAAATTAAAGATATATATCATAAACAATAGAGCGATTATTTAAAAAATTAAAAATAAATGCAACTAATAAGCCAAAGAGTGACATAGAAATGATTGTAAAGGTGATCAATTAACCCAAAAGGTGGTTGGAAGACAAAATAAAGAGAAAAAGGGTAAGAAAAAGAAAATAATAGCAATATGGCATATGTGAATCCACAGTTATAGTTGGAGACATCTATATTTCTCTCAGTAGTTAAAACATGTAGACAGAAAATATACAGGGTGTAGAAGAGCCAGACAACATTATCAACCAACATGATCTAATAAGCATTTATAAAACACATTGACCAATAATAGCAGAACAAATATTCTTTTCAAGTGAACATAGAACAGTCATATAAACAGCTTAAAAAAGAATCAGTGCTCCTGGAAACAGGTAAGTAAAAACCTCCCCAAAAAAAATTCTGTAGTGGGTTGAAGAGTGGGGCCCCAAAAGATATTCCAAATCTTAATTCCCAGAACTTGTGAATGTGACCTTATTTGGTAAAAGGGTCACTGCAGATGTAATTAAAAATAATAAAATGAAATCATCCTGGATGTAGAGTGGTCCCTAAATCTTTTCCTTATTCAAAAAATAAATAAGGCAGGCTTTTGAGACACAGGGGAGAGGGAGATATTAAGGTGGAGGCAGAGATGAGAATAATGCATCAAAAAGCCAAAGAATAATAAAGATTGCCAGCAGCCCCCAGAAGACAGAAGAGGCAAGGGGAGATTCTTCCCTAGAACTTTTAAAGAGAATGCAACTCGGCTGACACTTCAATTCTGGATCTTTGGATCCCCAAACTGTGAGCAAATATAGTTCTGCTGTTTTAAGCTCCCAAGTTTTGTGATAATTTGTTACAACAACCCTAGGAAACTAATAAAAATGCAAAGAGAAAATATTGGGGTGGTGGACAATGACAACAAAACATCCAAGAAAATTTTGAATTGTAACATATGCTTAATTAGAATACCATAAAAAGAAGAAAAAGAGAATAGAGCAAAACACATTTGAAATCATAATGGCTTAGAAATTTCCAAAATTCATGGCAAAAACCAAATCATAGATTTAGGATGCTCAGAGAACACTAAACAGAATAAATACCAAAAATCTACACCTTGGCATATCCTATTCAAACTGCAAAAAAGTTGAGAGTGACAATTTTTAAAGAAGCCAGGGTGGGGACACTCTTTTCCACAGAGATATAAGGAAAAAGAATGATATCAGACATTGCATCAGAAACAATATAAGCAAGAAGAGAGTGCAGTGAAATATTTAAATTATTGAAAACAAAATAAAAACTAAGCTAGAATTCTCTATCCTGTGAAACCATCTTTCAAAAGGATAGGAGAGTCCTAGCTAATCCAATAAAACATAACGAGAAATAAAAGGTATACCAATTAGGAGGAATAACTTAAAAATGTTTTTGTTGATAGAGGGCATAATTATCAGTGTAGAAAATCTGAATGAACAACAACAACAATAACAAAAACCCTGGAACTAACAGGCAATAACAGCAAGTTTGCAGAACACAAGGTTAACATACAAAAGTCAATTGCTGGGCACCTGGGTGGCTCACTGGGTTAAGCCGCTGCCTTCGGCTCAGGTCATGATCCCAGGGTCCCGGGATCAAGTCCCACATCAGGCTCTCAGCTCAGCAAGAAGCCTGCTTCTCCCCGCCCCCCCCACCCCACCTGTCTCTCTGCCTACTTGCGATCTCTGTCTGTCAAATAAATAAATAAAATCTTAAAAAAAAAAAAAAAAAGTCAATTGCTTTCCTATGTGTCAGTAATGGAAAAATGGAATTAGGAATTAAAAACACAATGCCATTTATATTAGCATCACAAAATAAAATATCTATAAATCTAGCACAAAATGTACAAGATCTATATAAGAAAAATTACACACTCTGCTAAACAAAAATCAAAGAACTAAATAAATAGAGATATGCTATGTTCTTGGACATAAAGGCTCATTAAAATGTCAGTCCTTCTCAATTTTATCTATAGATCCAATGCAATCCCAACCAAAATCCCAGCCAGTTATTTTACGGATATCAGCAAAATGATTTTAATATTTATATGGAGAAAATGACTCAGAATAGTCAACATAAATTTGAAGAAGAACAAAGTGGGAGGACTGATGTTATCCAACTTACTATGAAGCACAGTAATCAAGACAGGGTGATATTGATGAAAAATAGACAAATATATCAATAGAACAAAATAAAAAGTACAGAAATAGACACCTCTAAATACAGTAAACTGATCTTTGCTTAAAGATCCAAGATGATACAATGGAGCAAAAATACCATTTTCAACAAATGGTATTAGAACAGCTGGGAAGTCACATGCAAAAAAAAAAAAAAAAAGAACCTAGACATGGATCTTACACCCTTCATAAAAATTAACTCTAAATGGATCATAGACTTAAATGTGAAATACAAAACTGTAAAATTTCTAGACGATAACACAGAAGAAAATCTAGATGATCATGGTTATGGTGATGCCTTTTTAGATATAAAACCAAAGGCATGACCCATAAAAGAAATTGTTGATAGCTGGACTTGATTAAGACTAAAACCTTATGTGAAAGACAATGTCAAGAGAATGACAAAGATAAGACACAGAATGAGAGAAAATATTTGCAAAAGATGTATTTGATAAAGAACTATTATCCAGGGGAGCCTGGCTGCCTCAATCAGTGGAGCATGTGGCTCTTGATTGTGGGGTTGTAAGTTCAAGCCCCATCTTGGGTGTGGAGATTACTTAAAAATACAATTAAAAAACAAAAACTATTATTCAAAATATACAAAGAACTCTTAAAACTCAAGCATAAGAAAACAAACAACTTTGTTTAAAAACAGGCAAAAGATCTGAAGACACCTTGCCAAAAAATATATGTCATCAGGGAAATACAAATTAAAACAACAAGCTACTACCACACACCTACTGGAGTGGACAAAATCCAGGACACTGACAACACCAAAGGCTGGTGGGGATGTGGAGCAACAAGAACACTTATTTACCGCTGGCAGGAATACAAAATACTACAGCCACTTTTCGAGACAGTTGGTGATTTCTTACAAAACTAAACATGCTCTTACCATCCGATCCAGCAATCATGTCCCTTTGTATTTACCCAAAGGAGCTGAAAACAAATAACCACACCAAAATCTGCATACTGATTTTTATAGCAGCTTTATTCATAATTGCCAAACTTAGAAGCAACCAAGGTGAATGGATAAATAAATAGTGGTATATACAGAGAATGGAATATTATTCAGTGTTAAAAAGGAATGAGCTTTCAAGATGTGAAAAGGCATAAAGCAACCTTAAGTGCATGTTGCTAAGAGAAAGAAACTAGTCTGAATTAGCTACATACTGTATGATTCCAATTAGCTATATACTATATGGTTTCAAGTATATGATATTCTGTAAAAGGCAAAACTCTGAAGATAAGTAAAAGGATCGGTGGTTCCAGGGCTTGGGGAGGAAGGGGCAAGGGATGAATAGGCAGAGCACAGAGTATTTTCAGGACAGTGAATATACTATGCATGACACTATAATGATGGATATATGTCATTGTACATTTGTTCAACCGCACAAATTCTATGACATCAAGGATGAACCCTAAAGTAAACTATGGTCTTTGGGTGACAATGGTGGATCAACGTAGGTTCACCAGTTTTAACAAATGTGCCATTCTGATGGTAGGTGTTGATAATGGGGGATGCTATGCATGTAGTGGGGGTAGACTATATTTGGGAAATCTTTGTACCTTCCTCTCATTTTTGCTGTGAGTCTAAAACTGACCTTAAAAAATAAAATCTTTTTAAAAACATTTTTTCAAGCAAGAATAGAGAAAATTCATCACAGCAGATAGAGTATCAGAAGTTTCCCAAGGTGAAGCGAAATAACATAGGTAAGAAACTCAGCATCAGGAAGGCAATCAATGAAAATAAAGTCTTTTTTTTCTGTTTTCTTTATCCGTATGTGACAGACTTTCAAGTTATTTAGCATAAGAATAATACCAAAGTGTTATAATTCCAAGTCAGTAAAGAAAAAAAAAGTGGAAAGAAAAATAACTAAAATATAATATTTTTAAAGGAGGGGGCACCTCTGTGGCTTAGGGTTGGTGAAGGGTCTGCCTTCGGTTAAGGTCATGATCCCATGGTGCTGGGATCAAGTCCTATGTTGGGCTCCCTGCTCAGCAAGGGAGTCTGCACCCCCTTCTTCCCTTGCCCCTCCCCCTGCTTGTGCTCTCTCTCTCTCTCTCTCACTCACTCTTTCAAATAAATACATAAAATCTTTAAAAAATAATTTTATAAAAGAAGAAAAAAGTAATAAAGGGCAAAATGGAAACAGAAAAGTAAGGCAAAGTAGAAATTTTTAAGTAATTTATTAGGAACAAGCTCGTATAAATTATCACAATAAATATAGATAGAATAAGCTTTCTCGTTAAAAGAAAGATATTTTCTGGATGGATTATACATATAAAATTTAGCATTATTTACAATTTAAGGACAAAGAAGTGTTGAAGTTAAAAGACTAAAAAAAAAAAACACAAAAAAATACTAAGAAAATGCTACCTAAAATGAAGTATATCTATTCCCCCAGAAGTAGCTAAAGTATAAGATTTGAGGGCACTGTCCTCCAGATTGCCAAGTCTGCCCAAGATTTCTAAAACCCCCAGTTTCGGGGCTCTCAAATCCACACTTGATTTCGATAATTTGCTAGAAGTCATAGAATTCACCAAGAGCTATTATACTCATGTGTATAGTTTATTATAGGGAAAGGATACATTAAAATCAGTGAAGAAAAGAGACACCTAGGGCAGAATCTAGGTATGCTCCAAATGCAAAGCTTTGATTGTCATTAGGACATATCACCCTACAGCACTGACATATGACTATATGCATGGAGGACTGTCATCCCAGAATTTCATCTCATCTTTGGTGTCCAGAGTTTTGTGGGTTTTTTAAAAAATTTTACTTATTTACTTTAGAAAGAGAGAGAACACGAGCAAGGGGAGGGGCAGAGGGAGAGAGAGAATCCCAAGCAGACTCTCCATTGAGCAGCCGAGGGAGAGAGAGAAGCAGACTCCCCACCCATCAGGGAGCCGGATGCAGGGCTCGATCCCAGGACCCTGGGACATGACCTGAGCGGAAGGCAGACACTTAACCGAGCCACCCAGGTACCCCAGAATTATTAATTTTAAATTAAGGCTTCATTTCAAGATCCTTATGAGGCATGTGCTTTAAGATGCACTTTAGGGGCACCTGGGTGGCTCAATCAGTTAAGCATCTGCCTTTAGCTCAGGTCATGATCCCAGGGTCCTGGGATCAAGCCCCTCTTGAGCTCCCCACTCAGCGGGAAGTTTGCTTCTCCCTCTCACTCTCCCTCTGTGTTCTCTCTCTCTCAAATAAATAAAAATCCTTAAAAACAAGTAATAAAATAAAATGCACTCTAATAGTCAACAGAAAATAAATATCTAATAATAACTGACAAATAATCTAGATGTATAAAACAGGTGGCAGTTAAATAGCTTAGATGAGCTATTTTGTAGTCATTGAAATAAGGGTTATTTTCTGTCACCAGAAAATATTGTCAGATTAATCAGAAAAACACACTTGTAATTTTAAGTCCCAATTTTAGTATATTTTAAAAGTGTGCATGTACGCATGTAACTCATTTGAAAACCTGACATGGTGAGGTGAGTAGGGATAGTAGTTAGCATTTGTATTGATTTTGGGCTGTGAGATTTCTTGTTCATACACTGGGCTTTTTTTTTTTTCCCCCAAACATTAACACAACATGAAATAGTTCTTTTATCAATAAAGAAAAACAATACATATGCAATAACTATACCTAAAAATAGTACTTTTTAAAGTCTGTCATTACATTTCTTTGTATCTTTTGGCATAAATATTTTAACTGGTTGTGATTCATCACTTATTTTTCTTTCGTAGTATCACCTTACAGGGATAAACTTTCTGCTTGTTCCTGTGATACCAGACACAGACAAGGAGTCATTAAGCAAGTAACTTTGTAAAGATACTGTATCCTGGATTTAACATTTACTCCCACGACAGAATTATTCATGAGACTTAGCAGAGGAGGATCAATTTAGGTGAACTGATATGACTTAGAGCAAAGCTTCAGTAAGTCTTCAGCCATTTCTCTGTAATTCTGTTATACACAACTATTTAAATGTTCTCTCATTTACATTTTAAGATCCAATTGTAAAAATAAAATTACATGTTGGATAGAGCAATATTTCATACCTGTCAGGCCCCTTCAAAAACATCTCAAAGAATACTCCTGTAAACCAAAGTTTTAAAGAAAAATGTCTGCCTTTTAGTTCACCGAATTTATTAAAACATCTTCATTTTTACTTTATGACGTATGGGGCTGTAAATACCGTGGTGAGTGTGAGTGGAGAGTTGCTGCCTATGGAATTTTTTTCAGTCTAGAAATCAAACCAATAGGACATTCAATTTAGCTCAGAAAATGGTGATATCCTTCCCTCATAAGATCTAATGGCATTCACCTCCTGTAGTAAAGAGGTGATTCTCAGAGTTGAGAGGGGCACAAGAATCAGAGCTTGTAGAATTCGGAGAAGCCCAGCCCCACCTCCAGAGACTTTGAAATGGTAGATCTGAAAAAAGAACTGTGAGTCTGCAGAATTAATAAGAATTTAGGTATTTCTGACATAGATAATCTGCATTCCACACTTTGAAAAAACACTAGCATTTGATGTAATCAGCACTTCTGAACTTTGCAAAAGTAGGAAGAAGTTAGACCTGCTTTCAAATTCCTGAAAGCTCTTTCCGGTTTCCTGGAATGATTAAACAATGATTGTAAGATTTAGATATAAATAGAACAATACATAATTTTTTTTTAAGATTTTATTTATTTATTTGTCAGAGAGAGAGAGGGAGAGAGAGCGAGCACAGGCAGACAGAATGGCAGGCAGAGGCAGAGGGAGAAGCAGGTTCCCTCACGAGCAAGGAGCCCGATGTGGGACTCGATCCCAGGATGCTGGGATCATGACCTGAGCCGAAGGCAGCTGCTTAACCAACTGAGCCACCCAGGCGTCCCGAACAATACATAATTTAATGTATAACTTAAACTATTATACCTGAGTGGTTGGTGTACCCACCCTGCTGGTGATTACACAATGATAAGAATGTCTCTGATATAAACTGTATCGTTGTGCCCCCCCCCCCCACAAAGTCATATATTAACACCTAATGCCCGAGGTGATAAAATTTGGAAGTGGGACTTTGGGGGAGGTAATGGGTCAGAGGGTGGAGCCTTCATGAGTGGATCATGAGTGGGATCCACACTCATGAAAGGTCTCATGCTTGACAGCTCCCTTGCCCCTCTGCCATGTGAAGACACAAAGCGGAGGCTATGAACCAGGACGTGGGCTCTCACCAGACACTGAATTTGCTGTGGCCTTGATCTTGGGCTTCCTAGCCTTAGACACATGAGAAACAAGTGTTTGTTGTTTACCAGCCACCCAGTCTGGAGTACTTTGCTACAGCAGCTGGAACAGCCACCGTGTCTGAGGTCAGAGGCGATAGGTACTACCAATGAAACACTGACAAATCTGTGCTTTGGGTTCCTCAAACAACTTGAACTATTTTTCAAACCTTTTGGACTCAGTAAAACTAAAAACTCATTTTGCCAAGCACTTTTACCCTTAATTTTTAAACCCATGTGTATTTTAAGAGAAATTCAATCCATATGTTTCTGATTCATTTACACTTAAATCATCAAAATGTTGTTTTGTAAGAGCTATTTGATGTCCAAGGTTTTCTGAGCTTTGTAAACCTCTTGTCTTAGAAACAGAATGCTGTGTGGTGCCAGAGGTTTGAATCCTGGTTGAAATGCCAAAACCAGGAGGTTTCAGTGGATTCCCCATTCACCACAGAAAGCTTCCTCTTTAGATCAACACAAAACTAGACCAAACCCCAGAGGCTGGATGATACTATTCTCACTTTATCATGACACTATTTCTCTTCCTTTTGTAGGAATGTACTGAAGGGTTTGAAGTTTTGTTTGGTGTTTATAAAGCTTCTCCAATAGGATGATTATGCAAGGTTTCTATAACCTTGGAGATCACTCACTCAAAGCTGTTCAATTACAATGCAAAGCTAAAAACACAGACTTTAGAAATTTAAAACGTGTATTCAGACAGAAAAACAAGCAATTTACATTTGAAGAGGGACTCAATTCTTTTTAAAAGGTGTCATATCTTTCCATTTTTAACTTCTTAATCAATAACGGATATATATTTAGAAAAGGAAAATTGTTAACTGCTACCTCTCTGTAATTTTTATTTATAAATATTAAGATCATTAATTCCAAAGTATTAAATATAAAAATTCAATAAAAACATTTTCAAAATTATTTCCACTCAATGATTAGAATAGCTTAGCAGGCTTTGAGGAAATAATACAGTGCTTTAATATTATTTAATAATCATTTTTAAGGGCCTTGTAAAACACATTGCATTATGTGTTACATGAGCGATGAAGCACAAATACATCTTAAAATAATTAAGGATACAATTTTCTTCCAGTCATTTATTAATTGTTTTTTTAAAGTACTTATAAAGTACACCATAAAGTATTACCCCAGATTTTAAACTATTGGTTTACAGAACATCCTGCTTCTTGTTTTTGAGACACTTCACAAGGAAAAAATCAAGGTCACTTAACTTGCGGTTTGGAGTCCTACAGGTTTTTCAATTTTTCTTCTCTCTTTGGCTGAACTTTTTGATAAAAATGAGACACTGGAGATTGTGAAACATGAATGGATTTCGTCCTTGAGTTTTGCATTTTAGTTACCCTTGTAACCTTGACTTTCAAAAAGCTTGATGGATACTGTTAGGGCTTCTCGACCAATTTTAACTGTTTGGTTTTATGATTTTTCTTTAATTGCTTATGTAACCTGCAGCCTTCTCCTATTCATTAAAATGGTTTTGCAAATAACTTAAGGCCTGTTGCTTTGACAAATAAAAACCAGGCTTATTATTCTGTCTATAATTGAACAATAATTACATTGTTGATTATCTTTTGTTGGGCTTGCTTAATAACGCCCTAAGTAGTTTAGTGGGATTTATAGCTTCCAGGATTTGAACAAGAGGTCAGAGAGGTCTTTACTTTTTGCCAGCTGACCTTTTGTTTGAGTTTAAATTAACTCAATTTGTGGTGCTTTTTATATCTGCTCTCAAAAGTTAGGCCTGCAGAGTACATTATATAGAACTCTACAGGTGTCTTCATAAAGCTATTTTTATTTTTTATTAAAACTTTATTTAAATATCTAGGTGATTTAAAGATAAGATGAACGGATGTTTATCACTGCCAACATAGGAATGTAAATGACAGAACACTTAGATCTGACATATACTTCAGTGAGTATTTAACTGTTCTTTGAAAACTCTTAAAACTATTGGTTATTGAAACAAGGCGCTTTTTTTCTATGCACCTTTCTGATACTCTTAAATAAGGTTATAATTATGTTCTTTTTAAAAACAAAAACAAGTTCATAATAATAATTAAATCTGGTAATTATAAGCAACTCTAAACATTTGGGGGGAAAAATCTTTGTCTTTCTCGTGTATTCTTATGTGCATAGCCTGTGGAACAGGAAGAGAGGACTTTTTTCCAATGAGCTCTAGGATTCATCCACCACTGTGTTCAGTGTCTGCCATGTACCTGGTTTTAGAGAGAGAAAGGAAATTGGTCCCTGTCGTCCATGAGTTCAGGCTCAAATGAGAATATTGTTTTATCCTTTCAGAATTACATATTTCCTTAGATATTGATCCGAGTGTTTTCTGTCATATTACATATGTTAGGCCTCCTGGGACAGGTTATAAATATTTATAATTTTCTGTAGAGGAGAAAGCAATGTTTGACCTTGTTATTTTCTTCCAAACTCTGTGGCTCTTCCCTGACTGAACCACCACCCGCTGAGGGCCAATACTGTTTTGAATACTCAGGTCTGATGCGTCTGTTCAAAAATCAGCTTTTACCCTAGTTACCATCATCAACAGTCACTTTCTGCTGAGATAGGCATAACATTGTATTTACTGTAATGAATGTGCAATACTCTGATCCCAATGGTATGATGTTTGCTCAGACAGCTTCAAATACAAATGTTTTTAACAGACAGTGTGAGATGAAAAAGTATGGTTTAAAGGGTTCTAAACTTGGAATCAAACGTTTTAGCATCAGTTTTATTAATTGCAGGTTCGGGACAATTTCTACCTCTAAACCTGTGACCTTATCAGCAAAATGGGGATAATACTTATCTCATAAGTTTTTGTCTGTTTTTAGTGAGGAATAAGTGAGATTCATATAGGTGATAGTTTATGGTGCAATGTCTAGCATACAGAAAGCAATCGTTAAATATTAATTGGATCAAAGCAGAAGGAAAGTATCTACCATTCCTTCAAGCAAGTGTCATGCACTTAGCTGTTTCCTGGAAAATAAAAATGAGCAAGATAGCATTCCTGCTCTTGAGGAACTCGGTTATATTTACTTGAGTCTAGGAACTAAGCAGTTTCTGTATTATTTGATCATCTGTCACAAGCTTCATCTACCACAGCTTCCTCCATCCAGCTGGTTCGGATCAATGGAGAGGACTATTGTTGTCAATCCAGATAAAGAACCCGCTGCTGGTAATCCATTTGCATTTGTTCTGTCTGTCCAGGCATTAGGCTCCAGAACTCTTACACAGGCTATTAAAGAGACAGTGTTCGAATTTCCTAGGAATAAAAAATATTACTTTCTTCTACGGAAAAACGGCACTAGTTTTACTAATTCTTTTCTGGGTAGGTTGCGCTTGGGCAAATCTCTTCCTGTGTGTGTATTTCTCATTTGATAAAGAATAGGTTAGACTTACAGATGCTAAAATCTCTTCTAATTCCAACAGTCTCTTTTTTATGACTCTGGCTACTAGCTTTTGAAAAAATGAATCCTTCCAAGATAGGTGAGTGGAGAAGACGGAGCATTTTATTTAAAAAGTTGAGAATAGCTACAGTGTTGGTGTCAGCGCTCTAGACAATAAGCCTTAATTAGTATTCATAGTTATCTAAGAATGGAAAGTTGCAACACATGTCTTTAGATTCTTTTCGTGCTGCTTTTTGCTGAGCTGTGGGTGAGTACAGTGGTTTAGATCACTTTCATCTTTTCGGTTGCACACTTCATGTCCATGTTCATGCCTATTATGATATGAGTGCTTCTAGTATTAAACTGTATACCAGCTCTGCAACTTATAATACATGTGACTTAAGCAAAATATTTAGCTTTTAGAACCTCAAAATTTTTTTGCTTCTATAAGATACAACCAATAATATGCAACTAATAAGACTTATAAGCCCTTATCACAGTGCCTAACAAAAGCCCAATAAAGTTTCTACATTTAATTAAGAAATTAAATATCTGTGTCTATCGTGGCATAGAGTTACTGACTTTAAACATATTCATCCACATATTTGGTAAGCCTGACCTATACATATACACCTCATTACAAAAGCCTAAGAAAAAAAGGCTATATTCCTTTTGCTAAAAAAGCCTATAATCTATATCAGGAAACAAGACACAAGATTCAAGAAAAGTTGAGTAACTGTTATAAGAGACTTTACAAATACTGTTCTATAGTTGCTATAAGAGATTCCATAAAACAGTATTTGTTAAATAGCATATCAGTGGCAAGACCATATTTATAAGTGGATTCAGAGATAGGCGACATCACTGTTAGAGAAGTCTGTGTGGAGCAGTTGACAATTAAACCAGGTTAATGGGAATTGCTCAAATTGGTACAAAATGAGAGAGAATTACTGCCTAAGACAAAGGAAAATTTCTCAAGAAAACATATACGAACATCCTATAAGCATATATGCATGCATGTATACATATGAACACATATACACACAAAAGAAATTATTTCAGGAGAAGTTACGTAAATCACTGAGCACAGTGCCCTATCATCAAACAGATAATAATTATTACTACTTATTGCAGAAGCCATGAATTTGTAGCCCATCAGATAAACTGAGTCCACATACATATTTTCTTCCTTTCTTTTTTTTTTAAAGATTTTATTTATTTATTTGACAGAGAGAGAGACAGCAAGAGAGAGAACACAAGCAGAGGGAGGGGGAGAGGGAGAAGCAGACCTCTCGCTGAGCAGGCAGCTTGATGTGGGGCTCCATCCGAGGACCCCAGGATCGTGGCCTGAGCTGAAGGCAGCTGCTGAACAACTGAGCCACCCAGGCACCCCCACATACATATTTTCTTTAGCCACAGCTTTTTCTCCCCATAACACATGAGCCAGCTATGAAAGGTGGAGGATTTCATAATTTAAAAAAAAAAAAAAAAAATCCGAGTCTCTGGTTTCTCTTGAAAAGTACTGAAGATTTGCTATAACTGAGCCTTAACATCAATCTACTGGGACTTGAATAGTTGCTGCTGCTTTCTTTAAACTTTAAACTTCCTTTAAACTTGACCTCAATCATGAAGGTCTCCACCGACTCACTCCAGGCTCTCAGATGTACTTACACCTGTGCATGCACTGGCTACCACCTTTCGGAGTTTGGCATTTGTAACACCTCAAGCCCTGGAAGAAAGCTCCATTTGCTCCAGTCTCCTGGGGGAGGAGAGACCCATTATGGTGGACCCATCAAGAAAATACCTGGGAGGTATGTGATCAGGGAAACTAATCCCTTTCAGAGTAGACCCATGAGATGACTTAGGGTTTTTCTCAGCACTTTAAGTTCTGCAGGACTAGATATGTGGCTCAGTGAAAAGATTAGCTGGTTCTAATCTATGTTTTAAGGGGGGAGGTTGCATTTCTATTGCTGTTTGTCTCCCCTCCCCCCATGAAAATCAGTGAGGAACTGAGTGTAGAAGTCCTGGTGAGAAAAAATAGTGGACATTTAGAGGAAATGTACTCAGGTACCTCTTCAAAATCTAAAACTCCATGTGGTTATTTATATGACAGTTTCATCCTAAGAAAGTGAACAGGAGGCACCGGGGTGGCTCAGTTAATTAAGTGTCTGCTTTCAGCTCAGGTTATGATCCCAGGGTCCTGGGATGGAGTCCTGGGTCAGGCTCCTCGCTGAGTGGGGAGTCTGCTTCCTCCTCTTCCTTTGCCCCTCCCCCAACTCATGCTCATTCTCTCTCTCTCAAATGAATAAATAAAATCTTTAAAAAAAAGTGAACAGAAAACAGAAAAATTACCTCCGAACTGAAATGCTCATTGATAAAAGTGCTAAATTTTAATAAATTTCCTTGCATCATTTCCTTGCTTGTATACAGGATGCCCCGAGGACCAGTTTTAGGCAGTGAATGATTTAATCCTGTTTCACAAAGTCCTCTTTCCAAGCATGGTGATGACTGAGATATAAATGTATGACTTCTACCTCTGTGACAACTCATGAGGTTCAACTTTGGTTTCTTTCTGGAAGGAATGAGAAAAATATTGGGGCCATTTTGGAATTTTTTGTGAATTGCAGGTGAATGAAAGTACTTACCCTTCTCCATGAAATATTCCCCCATAAAGATGCCACCTGTTAATGAGTCATGTTCCTTTCCTCTTTCCCCAAACTGTCTGATGTGGAAGAAATCTTTTTAAATACAGGCAAGTCTACTGATATGGCTCCATTTTTTTTTAAAAGATTTTATTTATTTATTTGACAGAGATCACAAGTAGGCAGAGAGGCAGGTGGGGGGGGGGCGCGGGGAGCAGGCTCCCTGCTGAGCAGAGATGCCGATGCGGGACTGGATCCGAGGACCCTGAGATCATGACCTGAGCCGAACGCAGCGGCTTAACCCATTGAGACACCCAGGCGCCCAGACTGTTTTTCATTTTATTTTCCCTAGAAATAGGTACTTCAAGCCTTTATTGAATATAGTAACAGTATCAGGGAGTAACTGCCATTGTCTTACAGGTTCTTAACTGTTTAAATTAGAATGAATTAGCTCAAAGTAGGTGTATTTGTTTAATAAATTAAATATTCATGATATCAATGACATATTACCAAAAGGAAATCCAAACTCCAGTTCTTATATGCCATTGTAAGTTACTTTTCAGTGGTGACTTGAAAGAAATTTTATTTTTTTTAGAAAACATGTTGAGGTTTGATATTCTGGTTCTATAGTTTTAGATGACATATAACTTCAGTTCTACTTAATTTTTTTTTTCAGTTCTAGCTTAAATTACTTCGTGACATTTCTATTATTTAGATTTTTTTTTTTAAGATTTTATTTATTTATTTGACAGAATGGGAGAGATCACATGTAGGCTGAGAGATAGGCAGAGAGAAAGGGGAAGCAGGTTCCCTGCCGAGCAGAGAGCCCAATGCGGGGATTGATCCCAGGACCCTGAGATCATGACCTGAGCGGAAGGCAGAGGCTTAACCCACTGAGCCACCCAGTGGGTTTTTTATATATTTTAAAAACAAATAAATGAGAAGTAATTTCAGACAATAGTAAAATCCAATTTTTATATTTTAATTTGATTTGGTTTTAGTTGCTGTTTTTTAAAAAAGTGTAGTGCTATACAGTTATATTTTCTTTGAAATACTTTTCAAGTTAGAAAAATAGATATATTCTTTCTCAGTGCATGCACTTTATCCTGCCTCCTGCTCTTATTGGAATGTTTTTGTTATCTTCAATGATAGTCAACAGCTGTACTTTCTCACAGAACTTATTAGCAGCTGTAAAATGCTACTGTCCTAAGTAGCAGCATTTGTTGGTGACTGTTGAGATGTGATTACTGTGATAATGAAATTACTTCACAGGCTTCAGGCAAACTTCAGTCAACATTTACTGGAACCTACTGTTTGCAAAGCACTGAATTCCCAACACTAACAAAGCTTAATCTAACTGAAGACACAGAACCTAGGTGCTAAATTACTTTAACTGAATACCAATGGGGACAAGTTTATTCCATTTAAACTGACTATTTAGGTCTGAAGTGTTGCCAAATGGAAGACTGAAATAATCTGAAGGTGGAAGATGAGATGAGACTCCCATTTGGACCAGAATAAGAGAATGGTGGTAAACCAAGGGCTTCTGGGGATTAATTAGCTTAGGAAGGTAGTACAGAAAACATAACAATAAGACTGAGGAATAAGAACAAACACACATACTCTAATGCACTCTGGTCCCATATCTTCTTAGATGTCTACAAACCAAGAGGATGTATCCCAATAAGTCATTCTTGGGACAGAAAAATGTCTTACTGGGAATGGAAATACCATAGCATAATCTTAGATTTGAAGTAGACTGAGCCATAAAATAATAACATCTAAAAATAATTAAAGGTAAGGCTAACACCATACTCACTAGTGAATGAAATCTTTTCCTCTAAGATCAGGATCAAGACAAAGATGCCCACTTTTGTCATTTCTATTCAACATAGTACTATAAGTTCTAGCCATAGCTATTAGTCAAGAAAAAGGAACAGAAGCCATCCAAATTGAAAAGAAAAAAGTTAAATGTTTTCTGTCCTCAGATGACATATAGTGAACACAAAATGCCACACACCAAAAAAAACAAAACATACAAACAACTATTCGAATAACTGAATTCAGCAAAGTTGCAGCATGCAAAATCAATACACAAAAATCATCTGCATTTTAATATACTAACAATGAAAAATCTTACTTCAGAGATATATCTTCCGAATCATTTACTAATCCAAATGTATTATGCCAATTATCCCACTAGATGTTAGAATAATTTGCTCTGCTCTCAAAGAGAGATATGTGTGGAAACAATTATAAAATTATATGGAACATGTAGTAGGTATTACATGAGCATTGAATGGCACCTTAACTCAACCTGAGATGAGTAGGAAGACTTTACTGAGAAACCTACATCTGTGGTAAGTCTTGCCCAAAGAGATATGATTAATCAGGGACAAGAGTAGAAAGTGTGCAAGCTGGAAAACTCTCAAGTGTGATACAGGTGTGAGAAACAGTATGTTGCAAATAATGTGGTGTTCCTGGGCCATAGTTACATGCGTAGTTGTGTATGTTGGTTCAAGATAAAAATACTGTTCCTGGGTTATGGCCGAAAGAGTATGAAAACTAAGTAAAGATACTGGGACAGAAGACCACATAAAACATGACCAACAGTAACAGCAAAGATGAAGAAGAAAGAATACATTTGAGAAGTATTTGGGTGGTAAAATCCTCTGGACTTGGTAATTGATTGCGAATAGGATGGAGAGGGAAGAAGAATTCAAGGAGGCCTCCTGACTGTCTTGCTTTGGTGACTAAGTATGAAGAGATGGCAGAACAACTAACGAAGCAAGAGTCTGAAAAAGAACAAACTGGTTGGGAGAAAACAGTGAGTTGGAGGGGAAAAAAGACGAGCTACCATGAAGCCGTTTCTTCAGTATGAATGTACTTGTTTGCCTCACCAGTTGCGTATTAAACCACCAGAAAGCATATTTGCTGAGGGTCCGTGAAAGACTTAAGCAAGAAAAGAGTTCCCTGGGCACCCAATTGGCAAAATGCCTCTGAAGAAACTACATTCCCATGTTTTTCGCCTTCCCGCCCCCCATGATGAACAACGACGGTCCACTCTGAGACCCCTGGGAGAAATAAAGTCAATGGTAAAGAAGATATCATGAATACACTAAAAAATACTGAGTGATGAAGATGAGACGATGAGCAATTTGTGGAAGAGAAGAATTCTCACAACAGTCCTGCAGAATCCTGCACAATCTTTCACCTCGTCAGGCAATTCCTGTGGTGGCTGATACGTGCGTCAAGGAAGGCCTACAGACTGCACCATACCGTGCTCTCAACTCCTACAGCCTCCTGGTAGATGAGACACTTACTCCCATCCTATGGTTAACCACTTCCAGTAGGCAGAATACCATCACTTCCATCCCCACCTCCTGATTCCACAGACATTAGGGTTTTCAAATGGCTACACCACACATGGACACCAGAGCCTTCTATTACCATAGGAACTGAAGGCCCTGGAGATAGCATGACTGAGCAGTCGGCACTTTTCTGGTCGGTGAAGTCTAAACCTCTCCCAATTTATGTGATGTTTCAGGAATATAAGGTACTTCACCCACTTTTGCATTTTTGTGAATTTAGGGTGCCAATTCTTTTATCAAAGATCACTGAAAGAGGGAAAAGATAGATTGGCCCTTCTTCCCTAAACCTCTCTTTTTGTAAAGCCAGCATTGTCACAAGGCTGCTGTGGCAAAGGGCAGGGCAGGGCAGATATATATTCTTGAAGTAATTGTTAGCATTAGCAGTAATCCACTAAAACAACAAGAACGATACCTCTCTAGGGTTTAAAATCTGCCATGGTGATGGAATTTCAGTAACCAGCCAAGCAATGAATAATTTTTCTCTGCCTATGCCTTACCAGTTTCTCATTTAAAAAGATTGGTTCAAATTGCTCACTTCCCATCATTACTGCTTCTTATCATAATGTGAGTACTGCATCCATTGTCTATCAGAGGCAACCCAGGCTGGATGCTACTTCAGCCCTGGGCTCCTTAATAGGTGCTAATTCTTTCAGGTCTCTGCAGCACTGCTTAGTGCATTTGCAACCCAGAAATCAAATGAATTGACATAGATCATGGCTTGAGATATAAAAGAATGCGGACCATCAGCTCAGCGATGTGAACATCTCTGATCAATATGTATTAAAAGTTTTCATTTGCACTATTAGGGATGTCAAAAAAGAGGGGCCTGGGTGGCTCAGTCTGTTTAAGTGTCAGCCTTTGGCTTGAGTCATGTGGGATCCACCCAGCATTGGGCTCCCTGCTCAGCGGGGAGTCTGCTTCTCCCTCTCCCTCTGCACCTCATCCTGCTTATGTTCTCTCTGTCTCTCTCACTCCCTCTCTCGAGTGAATAAATTTTAAAAATCTTAAAAAAAAAAAGGAATGTCAAAAAAGATTTCATATATCATTGTACAAAAATCAGTACATAAAACATTCCTGGAAGTTTTCTTTAAAGAGTAGCTATCCGCCCCTATCAAAAATCTCTTTCCATCATATTTCTGCATTTTAACAGCAAACACAGAGGATCAGTTTAGCATGAGTTTCTTCATTCTTCCTTTGTATTTTTCTGATTTATAGCCTGGACCTGAATCTGGTAAAAAAGACAGGCTCTTTACCTCAGGCCAGGTGTCTCCCTTGGGAAGGACAGAAGAGAACTCTGATGTTACTGTGGCTCCAGGTAAAGGAACACTGAGGTTGGAGAGGGCTGAGATCTTGAGAGCTAGCCCATCAACACTCAAGGCAAGTAACGAGACAAGATAACGAAGGGCTCATAATCACAAACCGTGGGTGGAGGCCAGCGGGAGACACACTTATGAACACTACCCCCAGGAAATCACATACCAGCTATTAGGAGACTAGTAACTACCAAAACAAAGTAGAGACCAGAAATATAAAACTAACCTGGAACAAGTTTCAAAAGAAGATTTCTGTCTTCCTTTATCCCTTCCACACCTCCCTCAACAAAGATTCAAGGTCTTACATTTAGAAAGAGAAAAAATATCTCCGAGCCGGGCCAGGCTCCTCTCTTCTGAGACCTCTTAGCCACAGTCTCCATCAGAAATGGGAAATATCGGGGTGCCTGGGTAGCTCAGTGGGTTAAAGCCTCTGCCTTCGGCTCAGGTCCTGGTCCCAGGGTCCTGGGATCGAGCCCCACACCGGGCTCTCCGCTCAGCGGGGAGCCTGCTTCCCCCTCTTTCTCTGCCTGCCTCTCTGCCTACTTGTGATCTCTGTGTGTCAAATAAATAAAATTAAAAAAAAAAAAAAGAAAAAAGAAATGGGAAAGATCAAGTCTCATTTTGATGCCAAAAGTCACCAAAGAGTTATGAAGTCATTCAACATATTAAGATACACTAAATTTAATTCACTATGGGTGTTGGGGGGGTGGCAGTGTAGCAGAGCTGAAAGCAATGATAAGAAAAAGGATAGGTCTTTGTTTTAAGATTGTATTTATTTATTTGAGAGAGAGAGAAAGAGAGAGAGAGAGGGCACAAGCAGCAGAGGGGAAGAGTAGCAGGAGAAGCAGAGCCCCACCAAGCAGGGAGCCCGAAGTGGGACTTGGTTCTAGGACCCTGGGATCATGACCTGAGCCAAAGGCAGACGCTTAAACTGAATGAACTACCCAGGCACTCTAAGTTTTTGGTTTTTTTCTAACAGGGAGAAAGTCGTGTCACAATGAAGAATACTGTAACAGATACCGCAGTCATACTGCCTGGGCTACAATCCCAGCCTGCAACTTACAAGCTATGTGATCATGAATACTTAACATCCTGGCATCTTAGTTTCTTCATTTTAAGAATGGAGATAATACTAGTACCTACCTCATAAAGTTGGTATGAGGATGAAACAAGGTAATGTATCTAAAGGGGGAGACACAAAGTATGTGCTGTGTAAGCCTTAGCTACTATATTATACCTCGTTTGTCAGTGACATTTGATTAAAAGATCTTCATTCTACACTTGAAAATAAACTGAATTATTGAACTGTGTTTGCATTTTTTCTTTATATATTACCACAATTTTTGAGAAAGGAAAAAACCCTACCAATTATAAGACCTTTCACTGATACTGGTTTTCCTTTTAATTGATCCCATAAGTTACATTCTTATTTTAATAATTTTATTGACCTGCACTAATTGGAAGTTGGATTAGAACTTTTCTTTTTTTTTTTTTTAAATAAGTTTCCACCATAGAAGCTGATAGTTACTCCGTAAAATACTCGACAATGAAATTGTAGCTAAAGCCTCAAAGTTCACATCATTTTTTGTTATAATTTTAAGTACTCTTGCTATCTTGCTAAATGAGATATGGGCTTTTAAGTCATCCAACACTCGCTGCTTTACTGCAATGTATCAACAGACATCTTGTTTTTAATGGAATGAAATTATTTTTATTAATACCCTAAATGTTTTATGAGAGAGCTATTAAAAGCTCATTTCTCATATGTAATATTTAACACTCCTATTACACTTTTCTTCGGCTTTGTTATGGAAATATATGGGGTTATAAGCTATATTGCAAAAGCAGAAATTTGCTCTATTTCAACTCCAAGAGAGCACAATTTAGGAAATACATTACTATATGTTCTCTTCCCCTGCTTTACAAACTGCACGTTTTAAACTCTGAATTTAGGAAAGCGGGTTATGGATGAAAGAAGGGACAGCCCAAATAACATGCTTAACCATATGTCAGTCTGGGGACATCGAACAGCTGTATGGTGTTGCGATACCAGGCCTGTCCCATTCACTACACTATTACAGGAAAGGGGGACATTTCAGCAAGCCTGAGTTTATTTAGTTACAGAAAGTTTAGTGAACTTCAGTTCATATTAAGGCCTGTTAACAGCAGGAAGAATCCAAAATTCTGCCACTTGAGGATGAGGAAGCCGGGTGACATTAATAAGATCCAGATCCAGGCCAAACAACTGTGATCTTCCTTATCCACTCACCGTCCCACAGGGTGAGTGTGGTAAAGCTCTTCATTTTGCAGTGGTTCCCCCTCCTCCTCCATCTCTGATTCGCAACAGGGGAAGGGGAAAGTGAAAAGAAGAGTAGAAGCCACCAGAAATTACTGTTCTAATTTAGCATTAGCAAGAATTTGTAAACCACGCCTAAGCAGATAAAGCAAAGAGCTACTAACTGCAAACATAACCAAACAGTAACCTCTGTGACTGTTTAATGGAAGCCCTGATTAGAAACACAGAAGCCAGGAGCCTTTACTGGAAACCAGGGAGCAGTAACGTATTCAGAGAGCAAGGCTATTAACAGGGCTGGAGCAAAAAATCAGCATTCTGGGTAGAGAAGAGAGAGAGGCGATCACCTATAGGAGTAAGTATTAATCCAGCAATATGAAAACTGGTTGTAATGTACTGACACTGATTATTATTCGTAAGCTAATGAGCTAACACACTGGAATAAAGATGTAACATTGAGAAACACTCTCCTTTAATTTCGCATGATTGTACACAGATATAGGTAGATTTGTTTTTTTTCTTCTTGTCGAAAATGTAGTTTGGTGTTTATTTTTTTTAAAGATTTTACTTATTTATTTGAGAGAGACACAGAGAGAGAGAGAGAGAGAGAGAGAGAGAGAATGAGTGGGGTGAGGGGCAGAGGGAGAAGCAGATTCCCTGCAGAGCAGGGAGCCTGATGTGGGGCTCGATTCTGGGACCCTGGAATCATGGCCTGAGCCGAAGGCCGATGCTTAACCGACTGAGCCACCCAGGCGCCCCTAGTTTGGGGTTTAGAACTGCGCGAATCACTGAGTAATCTTTCTTTGGCTATCAGATTGGGTGTTGTACAGTCAGCTCATAGCATCCTATTGGGCATATTTTTTTTGTTGTTGCAAAATGCATTGCCCACACATTCAAAGAGCAAGTTAAAGTGCCCCCAGCAATATCTTATGGGAAACTACAGATGTCACTTTCTACTTCAGGACTTAGAAATTTTGTCATTGACACAAAATGGCCAAAACAGTCTGGTTGAAGAGTCTCTTACATTACCTAGAAATAATGGTTTAATTCTTTGGTTTTCAAAGGTTTATTTGATTTGAAAAATAATGTAGAATCTCAGTTTCCCTAGATGAAAGTCAGTGCTAAAGACAGTAAGCGTTTCACTGAGCTTATAGTCTATACTGTGCTGTCCAATACAGCAGCCACTAGCCACATGCTATTCACATTAAAATTCATTAAAATAAATAAAATGAAAAATTCAGCTC
Organism: Enhydra lutris kenyoni; assembly: GCF_002288905.1. Classification (NCBI taxonomy): domain Eukaryota; kingdom Metazoa; phylum Chordata; class Mammalia; order Carnivora; family Mustelidae; genus Enhydra; species Enhydra lutris. Next base: position 43,810,342 of record NW_019154089.1, read on the forward strand.
CTTAGTGGAACTAGGAGCTCTGTAGTCAGGAGCTTCAAGTAGTCAGGAGCCTCATGTGGCTAGTGGCTAGTGTTTCTGGGCATGAAGCCAGAGAGCACTTCCATCGTTCCATTCTATTGGACAGTGCTATATAGCAAGTCAACAGTTCAGAGAACTATATTTGTAGAAAAGAGTAAGCAAAAAATAAAAAAAATACATTTCTTCTTTTTTGTCATTTTCGATTATTTTTCTCAACAATAAGTATTCTTAAAGAGTATATTTCTCATATTTAAATTGTACACCGTGTCTTACCCATTCAGCTTCTCCATTCAATATGCTTATGGTCCAAAGATGAAAATTTAATCAATTCTAATAAAATGATGTATCCAATAAAGCTTTAAAATTGCATTTCTTTTTTTTTTTTTTTAAGATTTTATTTATTTGACAGAGAGAGATCACAAGCAGGAAGAGAAGCAGGCAGAGAGAGAGGGGTCCCCACTGAGCAGAGAGCCCGATGCGGGGCTTGATCCCAGGACCCTGAGACCATGACCCAGGACCCTGAGACCATGACCTGAGCCGAAGGCAGAGGCTTAACCCACTAAGCCACCCAGGTGTCCCTAAAATTGCATTTAAATTCAACAATACAACAAAAATTAAGACTTTTTGGCTAGATTATTCTAAAGTGTAAGGTTTTCATAGTAATCAGGTTAAATTAGAATAAACCTAAAGGAGTAAAGAAAAGAATAAATAAACCTAAAGATGTCAGGTGCATAAGATAGAAGCAGCTGTTTATTAATCACATTGATATTATGGGAAAAAGTGCACCAAATCACTGATTTGAGTATTTCAATGTTTTTTTTTTTCCAATATCAATGCTAAATCAGTAGCAAATATTTCAAAATACTAACTCTTACAATGTGTTTTTACACAGAAGAAGCCAAAGATAAACTAGTTCATTTAAGCTCCGAGAATTAAGAGTTTTCGGTATTCCTGAAATAGTATCAGCAGTGATAAATCTACTGAATTCCCCATGGTCTCGTGAGTGATTCAGTGAGTGCAACTTTTATTTGTCAAAAGCTATCAGGTCTGATTTCTCTCTTAGGACAGCCTCATTAAAAGAAAATCTATACGTAAAGTCATGTGTATGCATCTATACACAGAGTCTTCACAAACACATTTGAAGAAAACACTGTCTTTGAACATGTATGGTAGCGTTTCAAGCAAAGCTGAGTCTAAATGTATGAGGAGTTAATCTGATGCTTGTAATTTAGCACATTTGTGCTATGGTAGCGGAAAGGGACAGATCGCTTAGTGGTTTCAGATGTTAGACTTTAATGAACCAGGATGGGTTTCCTTAGCATGACACCAGTTTATCTAGTTTATTAGCTTTGTAGTTAAAAAATTTATGATTCTTTTGTGCCTGCAAGCATTTTCATGACTCTTCTTCCTTTTGAAAAATGTTCCATTTGTTGTGCTATGTAGGAAATAGTCCATTAAATAACAGCTTAATTGCTCGAATTAGCTCCTTTCAATCATGATTCAATTTCTTCTAAATGTATTTAAGGGAACTAAAAGGATCCAACCATGCAGGCCTATGTCAATTTTCATCAGACGTTCTCAGCAATTAATGAATAAGTACTCTATCGCACTCAGCTGATGAGAAAGGGGACGAGGCATTTCAACTGCCTTTAAATATGAAACCAATGTTAGCTTCTTACATCATAATTAGTTAGTTTCTTATGTCATAATACATAATCTCATATATTAGATAGCATTTCTTTCAAATGGCTTTTTTTTAAACTATCCATCAGTTGTACTTTGAGCAAAGAGTACAATTTTAGTAACATGAAACAAACAGTATCTTCTCTGGATCCAGATACTTCATCAGGCCCCACAATTTATACAGCAGTCTTGTAAGAAATTTCAGACTCACTGTCATGCTCACAACCCCAATCCAATGTGTTTCTTATTCCTGAATTGCCACATAAGAACTAACTCAGAGCGACCATCCTGGAAGGAGGCTGTCAGGTAAACTCTGGCCAAATGTGTCTACCTACACTAGAGGTGACGAGTCTGACCAACCAGAACCTCTTTTTGCCATTTATGAAAGAGAGAGACATATCAGTTCGCAATAGTGAACAGGGTGAACAGATGGGAAGCGGCCACTGCTTGTGCCATAGCTAACGGAATTGCCTTTGGGTCATTAGACCTGCTCCTAAAGCCTATCTTGTTTTTAAACTAAGAAAGACTCTATAGTTGTTTGTGATACCTCAGTGAGACATTTAAGACACTTTCCCTGGTCTTCCCTTGCTATCCTTCCAACAAAACCTCCATTTTCTGAGGCAAACTGAACTTATTCTTACAACTTGAAAAATATCAAGCTGGTAGGTTACAACATAAGCCCACTGGATATGTTTTCATTGATTAAAATGGCCTTTTTAAAGTATGTGTGGTAATGGATGTTAAGTAGACTCATTGTGATAACCATTTCACAATGCATGCAAATGTCGAATCATCACGTTGTCTACCCAAAACTATGACAACTAAGCCTTGATTTTAAAAAAAAAATTTAATTGCTTCAATTAATGATGACAATTGAGTAGAAGCAAAGGTACAATATAAAGTACTAGCTCTTGAAAGTGTGATAATCATACAAATTGGTTTACAAATTATCTTTCCCTTTTGGATTCAGACATAACTTTGTAAAGACTAAATTGAAAGGTGGAAAGATTATAGCTGTCTCTAGATAAGGCCAGTCCTCATTGTGATTAGGTCTATAAATTAACACACACTGAGCCCATTATGTATTTCACGTGATAAAAAGCAGCATCAAAATGAGCTCACCAAAACAGAAGTAAAATAAATGAGGAGGGAATCTCCATTTTTCACAATCTTGTTTCTAGAGGGGAAAAAATGACTTTATTTTTAGACCCCCTCCTCAAACAACTCTGACAATTTTATCCAGTTAGTTATTCCTCTATTTTAAATTCAAAACAGGGAGGAAATACCAAGTCATTGCTGATTAGCTCAAAACATATAGATTCTGACAACACAGGAGACATCGTCCATTCGTCTCAATCTTCTATGCAGAAGTGCTGCTCTAATCCCCTGCCTGTTCTTGGAGAGCACCAAGATCGCCTTGAACCCTCATTAGAATGTGTTTTTCTTCACCCCAATAAAGAGAGTTGAACTCTTCACTTAGGCACACCTTACAAAACGGTGACTTCAGATAAAATCATTCCTCACACTTTCATAATTAGTTTGCAGTCTCGGTGCAGAAAGGGGAGACAGCCCAGTGTTAAATATTGGAAGACTTCCGCAGTTTTATATGTAACATCAGAAAAGAAGGAACTCCTACACAAGGCCACTCTCATGGCTTTCATTATCACAGAGTTAATCAAAAGCAGTTCAACCTCAGGCAAATATCACCCTAGGATGGAAGTACTGAGGAATAAAACGTCTTAGTCACTTGGATACCAATTAACCTCAAGAAAGCCCAAAGCAACACAAAATCTGACATATTTATCTCTGAGACGTTTTTCCCTAAATCTCAATGAAAGCAGAGGTGATACCGAATGCCTTCTCCATCATCAACCCTACGCTGTGGTAGAGCAAAACCAAATCAGCAAGTGCCTGGGCTCCCTATGTCCTTTGGTCACGTGACAAGTTTTAACTGTATATCGGCAGAACTTAATGTGGGGCACATTTGTTTTATCATGAGACAACATGCTGAAATGCTACAGTGCTATGGTTTAAAAACGTCAAGAGCTAAAGCACTGAATACAGTATGCAATCCAGATGGCAAATTCTCAAGGCATGGGACTGAAAAAGAACATTTTCTTAAGGGTTGTTTGGGTTTCTCAGTCCTGCAGCTTCCTAGCTTGCTTTTACCTTTCAGCACGAGCGAGGCTTTAAACACAAAGAAAGCAATTAGTGTAGCTGAGAAACAGGATTTGTTACAGGACTGTGCCACTCTTTTTTTAAAAACATCTTTATTCCTGCTAAAATGGCCTGGGCTATTTAAGTTCTTGTGTTGCACTGATCAATAATGAATAGAGCGTATGACAATAGCCTTATTTACCTAACTTCCTACTGCATGCAAGCTAACACACACATATATTATTTACATATAACGTATATCCCTCTGCTATCTAAACTTTGCAGGATAAGGAATAACCGCCACACTCATCTGCAAAAGGTATTTCTGTGTCACATGTAACTGACAGCACAACCGGTTAGAGTTCGGACAAGTAGCAAGGGAGCAAATGCAATTAATTTCCTTAATTAAAACATTTAGCCCTCTAACGATGCCAAATCGCATTTTAATCAAATAAACCCTGACCTTATTATTAAAGATGAGTACTTCAATTGCAAGATTTTAAGTAACTTAATTGTATATGGAAAATGTGGTTTGAAAATATAAACACAAGACAATTTGTTTTAGTCTTTTTGGTCAGCCTACTTAGGAGGATGAAAGTCTTGCGTGTATTTGAGATTAGATATTAATTTGTGGCTCTTCCTCACAATATTCCATTAAGTGTTCTTGCACAACAAACAACACGGCCCTCCTTCCAGTTTTTTTTTTTTTTTTTTGGAATTTTTATTTATGTTGGTTCAAAATGCCTTTAGAAGTTGCCAAAATCTTCAACAGCCACGAGATATTTGACACAATAAACACTTCAGGGACTCCGTGATCACACAGTCCACCTACTTGTTCTAAACCCCTAAGATGAAGCAGCAGGTTCCAGCAGCTTCCAGTAGGGCCAATGGACCCTTCTTGAACCAGTGTTCATATTTATAAAATGTAAATTGGATAGTAATTCTTAGTGGTCCAAAACAACATTGGGGAGAACCTACCAGTAATATGTCAGTCACAGGAAAACCGCTGTGTGGTTTCAGTTTGGACCTCATCTGGGTTTTCACGCAGGTTCAGCAAACTTAAGTAAGAAGTCCTTACAGGTAACCATTACGGTTTCACTTGCCTGTTTGTTTTTCTTTTTTCATCACCAAGGCACACACAAACATTCGTCTTGAGCCTAAAGCCCTAAAAAAAGCCATTCTTTAGCGGGTGAAATTCTAATCTCATTTTATTATGTTGTCAATGAGCTGCACAGAGATTCGCCTTAGCTTGTTAACATGATAGCAGGCAGATGAGAAGAAATAAAACGTACTGGTCTGTGAAAGCCAGATTGAAGGCATTCTCAAGTTACTCAGGTGAGGCCCTCAGTCCCTAGCTAGTGACCCAGCTAATGGTCAGAATGCCACAGGTTCTGTTTGGATGACCCAAATGTTAAAACACAGTATTCAAATGTCTGCATAAATGGCTGAGAATTTGCCTTTTCTTTGTAAGCTTACTATACAATAAACAAAAGACTGGTATTTGATACTAACTAAACATAAGAGAAGGAACAGACAGTAACACTGGATGAATGTATTCAAGACACAAATCTGTATGTGGCATAGAACTCTAGGGTCTACATTTCTTTAGCACAGATTTTTAAGTGTCCTTGGCTGTAAACCTATTGTCATTTATCAAAAAATATGTTTATTTACATAAATATCTTAGAATATAAAGTACCTGAAAATAGAGTAATTTTTTTTTACAGTAAATCCTCAGTGAAGTAAGAGAAGGTTGCAGCTTTTATTACTGATTAAAGGATTTGAGAGAAAGGGTCCATGATAATACTCTTCTAAGAAATATTTTTGATGTTGTTAAAACAGTAGCATTGTGTCTAAGAACACTGAATTCCACAGACTGATATTCTTTCTTCTCTCTCCCATAGAATAACTGCTTTCTGCCTATCAAATAAATGCACATTAATTTTTAAATTGAATATGAAGCCAAAACTGTTTGTTCTTTTGATCTTTTCCCTTATTTTCTTTTACAGGTGACTTTATAATTTCCTTCATTTGAAAGATTTTAACTTTCAGGGAGAAGTTTACTGTGGAAGTTCATCATAATTAATATTTAATCATTAAATTTCAGAGTTAAATTTTATTTCATATGCCTACTTATCACTTTTAGAATAAGAAAGTCATCTGTGCAAAACAAAGTGTTGACTAGTAGTGCCATCTAGCATCACAAAGAAAAAGTTGTTCAACTACTGTACAAAACATTGGGAAATTTATCAAATCAGTTAATACACTATGTCTTTGCTCCATTTTCCAGGTGAAAATAACTAGACACATCAATTGGTGGAAATGTACACCAAACCTGTATAGAGATAATACACCATATAATACAATACAAATGACAGTGTTTTTCAGAAGATACACTGAAGAGAGGTAACAGTGAGGTATAATTTCTGCTTTGTTAGCTGTCATGCCACCTTTTTTTCCTCCAGTTTAAGAAAACATACTGGAATTCAAATGAATACAAATGTTAGTGTACTCAAAGATCAACTATGTCAATACAAATGTGTGGTTATTTTTATTACTATTCTTCTCTTCTCTGGTTAGATTTATCTCAGGAACTGATGAGGCTCAGTCTGTAGGTACAAGGTCTTAACTCCCATTAAGCATGACTAGGAAATGTAAAGATATTCTTGGCCTAACAGAACTGAGTAAGAGACTCTGCTATGATAAATACAGGAGGACTTGTCATAGATGGATAAAGTGATGATAATCTAACACATTTTTCTATGTAATATTCATATATATTAAATTAAAATTTGATAGATTTAATTTTTGTGCCTCTAAACTTCAGATTCCAGTTTAACACAAGATATCATTAGCTGTCATGAATAATGTTGTCCCTAGTTTTAATGTTTCCCTTAAAATACAAGAGTTTTTTTGTTAAGGTTTTGATTTTTTTTTTTTTTAGATTTTATTTTTATTATTTATTTGACAGATCACAAGTAGGCAGAGAGGCAGGCAGAGAGAGGAAGGGAAGCAGGCTCCCTCCTGAGCAGAGAGCCCAATATGGGGCTCAATCCCAGGACCCTGGGATCATGACCTGAGCCGAAGGCAGAGGCTTTAACCCACTGAGCCACCCAGGTGCCCAAAATACAAGTTTTGATGTCACAAAAATGAAGTGTATTTCAAATGTGTAATCCAAGCTTAAGTTAGTCTCAAAAAAGGACTGCTGCTACTACAATGATTATTTGTCCTCTCTTTTCCCAGAATCTGAGTTATACATAATCAGAAAGGAGCCTGGTGAAGTTATAGAAAGAAAGGCTTCATATCGCAACTTCCAAGTGAAAAACAAGCATGGAAGTATCATGGAAAGGGAAGAGCTCTGCCTTCCCTTCGTGCCAGGAGTGAGGCTTGCTTCGTGTGCATCGGTGGCTGCCTTTCCTCTCTCCTCCAGATGTTCCAGCATCTGCTACATCAATATACTTCATCAGTTCTGGTTTCTTACGTATAGCCACAATTCTCATTTTTAGCAACCAAAATAAGGAATTTTGGAGACAACAAGTGGTCTTTTTTCTGGACTCCAGATTTGGACTGGCTGAAAATTACCAATACACACCGTAGGGCCCCAGGAATGGGAGGAAGAGGCACCACCAGCAGTTTTCCTAGAGTATGAGAATCCAGCATCCTAACCCTGTCCCTCTCCTGTGATGATACTTATATGAATGGAAATATAGACAGAATTAGAACACATTTTGCCTTCATAATTGCAGCCATTTGAAATACAAGATTTTCTTCTGTGTCCTTATAGGACAAGCATGAGAAGCACTTGCATATGGAAGTCAGAGCCTTAAAAGCTGATGTATTTGGCTTCATGAAGTTCCATTTGCCTTGTAGTCTTTTTCTCCCTCTGCCCACCCCTGCTGGTAAGATATAAAAAGAAGGATAAGAGATTTATGTCCGGGTGAATGGTCTGCTTGGGTAAGATTTTAGGAAGTTTATGTGCCTTTCATCTAACAGCAAGAAAGCTCAAGGATATAAGCCTGAAATCAAGAGCTACAGAATCAAATAGGACTTCCTCAAATCAAAAAGCACTATGTAATAAACACTGATAGTAATTCAACTTGTAAGGCAGTGTTGACTGAGTTCTTAATGATCCTGCACAACTTCTGGCAGTTCTGGATGCCTCCGGAAGTATTTGAATAAGTTTTGAAGGCAGCCATGAAACAGGAGTGCATAGTTTAGATGAGTGTCTAGTTCATACAGTTCACTTAATTCTTAGGACCTTTTAAAGCAATTTGTGTAGAACTGAGGGGTAGCTGAATTTGAATTTGGTTGCCCATAACTTACTTCTCCAAGTTTTAAAATCAGACTCCAAGTTTTAAAATCAGCTAATTTTTGATACTAGGCTGAATTATTGGCCTCAGTATTTCCTCTCCTCCCTATCCACACACTTTGACATGTGACACTGCATTTCACACACTAAAACCACTGTATTCTTGTACTCTATGACTTTTGAGCTCAGTCATGTGATTCGCTTTGGCCAATGGAATGTGGGCAGAAGTGACAATTCTCTTTTACATCTTGAGCTTATGATGTCATCATGATAAGAACATCGCTAAGTGAGGCAACCAATCCAAAAAGCGTGAGGACCACACAAAAGAGACCTGAGACCAACTAATAGATTGCAGTCAAACTTCACTAACCCCAAACTAGATCAGCTCAAATACTGTGGACTCACAGATATGTGAGGGAAAAAAACGGTTGCCATTTCACATCTCAGAGTTTTGGAGTGGTCTGTTAAGCAGCACCAACCAAGATACCTTTCCTCATAGTTTCCAAGTTCTAATCTTTTAACCTCTTTTTATATGTCCTTCAGTTCCTCTCCACTTTTCTCATGTTTAACTTTCAACATCAGAATCTTTATAGCTGAAACAATTCAGGTCAAAGTGAATAGTTCATTAAGGTTTTCTGTTAGTTTGCTTTAGAAATACACTAACATTATAAAAAAAACATTAAATTAGAGAATGTTCAAAATCATGTGATCATTATCAGTATCATTATTGCCTTGATGTACAAAATTATATTCTTTTCTAGTTTGAGATACTTTTCATTTGATGCTCTCATCAGGGGATGCTACATGTTTATGGAAGTTGTCACTGTGTTAAAAAATTCATTAGAATTTATTAATTAAATCTTAGAATTATACGATTTGAGTAATACTACATAATATTTTGATGACTATAAAAAGGTAGTTAAATATCAGATAAGGAACTTATGCAAATACATAATTTTTAAGGAAAACTAAAGAATTTAAAACAAGAAACCAATGTAATTCCTAAGAAAAACTGATGATTACTAATAATTTAGTCTTATTTGATATAAGCCTTAAATGATATAACTTCAATATTCCATAAGTTTTCAAAAATTTATAACCCTAACAGTTGTCCAAACTTTATTCATTCAATAAACTTTTACTATAAGCATACTATTTGTGTTGGATACTTTGTAAACCTATTTTAAGTTTCCTGATACTTAGGATTTATCTTTTTATATTCTTTATTGTATCACTGAATTCGAGACATATTTCCTACAGGATATTGTATGGATAATTAAAAAGCAGACATCTCACTGCCTTGGTTCTGGTCCACATGTACTCTTTTGTGAACTTCTATTGCAAATCTTCCAAACATTTTGTGGACCTATCATCTCATGATTTTTTTAATAATGTTCCACATTACCAATAAAGTTGGTATTTATAAAAGGAAAATGTGACCAAGTCATTTTCAATCTAAATTTTTTAAAGGACTTCTTCAGTGTCTATGGGATAAAGTTAAAATTGATTTTTTAATTTGAAAGAAAAGCATTATTTCATTCCACCTCACTTTTCACCTTCTTAACATTGTCTCCTCAATAAAGCATTCAAATGGCAGTTGAAAAGTTTCAAAATGGAATGGGAAAGGTTTGAGGGTAGTAGGTGGATATCTTCTTAAGTTATATTATTTATTAAATGATCTATATCTGGCTAGAGGGAAATTTCTAGTGCTATTTAGTAAGATTTTATTGTCAACTCCTATTTGAAAAGTTACTTGAAAGACAATGTCATTACAAATTGTGGATGCTGCAAAACAGGAAGATCTTAGGGACCATAATAAATGATTAAAAGATAAATGTTGACTTGAAGGAAATTGAAACACTGGATATAATCTAAGAATAATGAATATAAAACTTCACTGATAAGTCCAGAAACAAACAAATTTACAAATATAGAGAGAGCTAGTAGTGCACATGTGAACAAAATTCAGTTATTTTAGCTGACAGCTAGTTTTAACATCTATCAAATACCTATTATCAGCCTGCCCCTGGCTAGATTTTGAGGTAAAATGTATAATAAGTTATAACCACTTATACAATAAGTGCTCAAGGAGCTTGCAGTTTTGAGAATAATTAGACAAAAATGTGATATAATATTTTAATAATCAAATATGCTCATGGCTCATATTAAAAGAAACATAATTTCAAAAAATTAAGCGGGTTATTTTATTTGTGTACCTCACATAGAACATAATACAGAAAAACTAAAGTCAATTAGAAGAAGTACAATCAAGATTATGAGAAGTAAAATTATGTCATATGAAGAACTGGGCATATCTAGTTTACAAAACTGAAACTGGATGAAAAAATAAGAATAATAATGGTTAACTCTGATCATTACCTATTCACTAGGCACATCTCTGCATCAAAATTATGTAATTCTATTTTACAGGTTTGTTCTATTTTTATCTCTGTTTTACAGATGAAGAAATGAGGCTTAACACATCTGGTAATTTGCTCAAGGTTGCAAAGTTGTGGGTTAAAGCTTGAAACTCAGGTCTGTCTAACTCCAGAGTTTGAATTACTAACCATGATACTGCTTGATGTTGTTATGATACGTTGTCCCCAGATATCTGAGGGACCATAGGTTTAAAAAAGATTATAAGTGCCCTAAAACAGAGTATCATATATATCATGAAAATGATGTAGAATAATGTGGTGTCAGAAAATACCAGTATATGATTTATATCTTCTACTTACTAGCTACATGACTTTGAATAGTCTCTGAATCTGTCTCCTATCCATAAAACAGATACAATAATAACTAAATGTGGATCAAATTATATTAAAAATGTATAAAAGTATTTTGAAATGTGTAAGATACTCTTAAAAATGTTTATTAGTTTGATTATTATTGTGCCCATTAGGGCCAAGCAAGGATGAATTGGTAGAAACCATGAGTAATAATTTACAGACACTTTTTAAAAGTTAGAAGTCTCCAATGCAATTGTGACTATCTGAACTTGTATCAGTGGAGGTACTTAAATGGAGCATAGATGACCATTGGATTGGACTATCAGGGAAGAAATCTAGGCATGAGAGGGGTATCTACAAGTTTTGAAACATTTTATTTTTCCATAATCATACTTTTTTGAAACCACAATTTCAGTGTATTTGTATAACACAGGTTTTCTATTCTGTGAATAGGTTTTTTTGGATGGAGCCATTTTAATAATTTTTACCTTTTGGGGAAGCAATGAAGTCACAGACAAATAATTTCAGGAAAAAATCTCCAGGGAAGATTTGTGGCTCTCTTTTCCCATTATTGGATACTCTTACAGATAGAGCCTTAACATCATAAATACAAAATAAAATAATGTTATCTTTTACTTACAACTTTCCCTACAGTTTTTTTTTTCAAAAAATTGACTTTGAGCTCCGTAATAAAGGTGGCATTAAATTACATTCTCTGATTAATTCTATTTTCATGAAATATTTGCTAGTTAACAGTGCTAGACAATTTAGCATCTAGTTCAACCTTTAAGCTGCATACTTTATCCCAAAGAGTAAGAAATAGTCCATTTAGTGAACAGTAATATAAAAACTTCTGTTTTATCTTTCTTATATCCCATATTTTTCGCCCATTGTAGAGAAACATTAGTCCATTAGTGATAGATACAGATGGCATCCATCTGGTATCCATCTTTAACTCTAGAAATGGAGGCATAAGGATACTCTGAAACATTAGACTTTCAAAATCAGATGTGATCTAACAGCTCAAGGAAAAAGTTATTTGATCCATTCTGATTTTTTTCCATATCCTCATCTAATATTACAAACAAGATTGGGGATAATTTTTTTTCCTGAAAATAAGAGTTGTATTTTTAAGTCCACAATGTTGTCCTACTCTAAGGCAGCTAACAAACATCAGAATCATTGGTATCCACCAATTTTCCACTAGGGCTTATCTCAAAAATCTCTTGGTAATCACAAACATGTGAGGTATCTTCCAAAATTTTGTTTTTAGTATATTAGTTCTTTGCATAAGGAAAATTCAAATATCTCAGACATGAATGTAAATAATAGAAAAAAGGACAACTACCGCTTCACAAAATCTTATCCTGTATTGGGTCCTAAAGGAGAAAAATGATCATGTTTCTCATCAAAGTCACCAATTATCAGAATTAACATTTACATTCTATCTGGTTTATTTTTCAAGACAGAAAATACCATGACAATGACTTTTAGGGATATGGTGAGGATATAAGAAGGTTTCAAAAGCATTCTAGGTGTTCCCAGAGAAAGTGTTAACATAAATACAAGGATATCCCATGCATTTAATAAGAAAAACTGGCCTACATGTTTCAGAAAGAAAATTAAAAAACAGGAATAATTACTTGAAATAAATACTTTAGTAAAGACAATGTATAAGAAGCAGAATATCAATAGCAACAACTTTAATAAGTTGAAAATGTTTTGAATAAATAGCTAAAGGAAAAAAATAAATGCTCTATTCTCTGACAGTGTAAAATTTTTAACTTGTCAGATTTTTATATACACTTTCTCATGAATATACGGCTGACTTCTCAACAATTTTGCTAATTTAGAGATTCTACTGTATTATGTGTGTGTATTTTAGTGCTTCAAGTTTAAAAAAGCTAAAAGTTATTCCTCTCACCTAATATTCTCATATGTCAAAAATACATAAAGGGTTAATGTTTTCAGTCCTATATCTGTTTTTTTGCCACTATATATGACAATTACATCAGTTATTTCTTATATTCTCACTACCTCCAGAAAACCTAAGAGATGGTGATAAGAAATTAAAGCATTACAAAAAAAAAAATCTAAAGGTTTATTCTTGAGGGCTTTTAAAATTAACTACATCAAATTCCCTTACCTATAGCAGATTTCACTTCTCTTAAAATTTCTACAGGAAGTGGCTTCTATTTTTCTTCATGTGTTACTTCTACAGGTTCTTTTCTTTTCTTTCTTTCTTTCTTTTTTTTTTTTTAGATTTTATTTATTTGACAGACAGAGATCACAAGTAGGCAGAGAGGCAGGCAGAGAGAGGAGGAAGCAGGCTCCCTGCTGAGCAGAGAGCCTGATGGGCTCGATCCCAGGACCCTGGGACCATGACCTGAGCAGAAGACAGAGGCTTTAACCCACTGAGCCACCCAGGTGCCCCTACCGGTTATTTTCTGTTTCTAAAAATTTAATCTACCAGAAGATACAAGTATAGATATATTAATACAAATATAAAATCATAAATTTTGAAATGCTCTATAATGGAAGAGCCCTTAGAAACCATCTAGATTTTTCCCACCAAAAGTCAAGCTAGGGGTGCCTGGGTGACTCAGATGATTGAGTGTCTGCCTTCAACTCAGTTCATGATCTCCAGGTTCCCATATCTGGCTCCTGGCTCAGCAGGGAGTCTGCTTCTCCTTCTCCCTCTGTTTGTGCTCTTTCTCTCTGAAATGAATATTTTTTTTTTAAAGTTAAGCTAAATGTCTAAAATTTTGATTGTGCATACTAGAAATAGGAAAGACAAATAAGCTAAATCCAAACTCTTTGCTCATGAATACAAACAGAACAGAAACCCTGGATATTGTTCTCACCCAGGTTTTGATGACTTTGGAGAGACATTCCTTAGGTTCAATACATACCATTCTATGGATGAAAAAACTAAAATCCAAAAAGGTTATGTGCCTAGCTCAAAGCCATACTGAAGACACACAGTATATTCTTTCACTTATGAACTTTGCATAACTGTGGGAAGAATTAAGTATTATAATATTTTGATGGAAGACTTCAAAAATATGCACATAAACATTTCTCCATTAGGCTGTACTTCCTCTATGGCAATTTTACTTAGGATAATAACTGCCATACAGCAAGTAGTTAGTAAATATTTATTGAAAATACAAAGAAAATTAAAAAAAAAAAAGAGAGAGAGAGAGAGAAGGGAAGCATTGGGCCTTGTAGTGAACACTTCTAATGAATCTGAAAATCTCTTGCATATTTCTTGATATTGATGAACCTGGATTATCAGGAAAAGATCCACTTTCAGTGTCCTTTTTTTTTTTTTTAAACAGAGGAAACTTTATAGTATATCTAAGAAATGTTTTGATTTGGAAATGCTTAAAAACCAAAGCTTATTCACTTAAATGTGCAAAAAAAATTAACTTGAAAGCCAATTATATTGTAGGTCTTCTGTAATGAAGCCAGAACAATGAAACATTATGATAAATATGTCAAAGAATATGACAAATAATAATTTAAGAGATTATTTTAACAACTCTTCCAAGTTTTAGATAAAATTACTAAAAATTTCTATTGACAACTGGCATTCTACATACCACACTGGGGGTTGGAAAACATTGTTTTACTATTTTTATTTTGGTATTGCTTCTTGTTCTTTGGTTTGTTTGCTTATCAAGATAATAAAGCACTTTATTTTAACTCAGTGACACCAATTTCTACCTACTCATAAATATGTAGGATATGCAATGATTCATTACTTTAAAAAAGGTAGTCATTAGTGAGACCTTTTATTGTCAAAAATTTTGAAATTGAAGAAAGATATGCTAAAGGGATTCTGAACTATAGTTTCTATGGGAAATAAAAAGGCTTAAGAAAAGGAAGAAGAGAAGAAGGACAAGAAAAAAGGAAGAATACAATAGAGGAACAGATTTTCAAAATTTCAAAATTTTGATTTTCAGATTTTCAGAATTAACATAATTAATTCTCAGATTTTCAAAATTAATATAATTACAAGGGACACCTGGATAAGCATCATTTATGAAAAAAATAATGAAAAGCATGGAGGTAAAAAGGGGTGTTGGGGGGGGGAATAAAACCTACATCCATAAATACAAAATAAGCTGAAAAAAAAAAAAATCTTTGTGCAGTTGATTTCAGAATGTTTAAAGGCACAGGTCCTGGAGGAAGGTTGCCTAGTTTTATGTCCTGAATCTGACTTTTTCTGGTTGAATTATCTGGTTGTATCATGTTGGCAGGTGACAAGACCTCTCTATACTTTACTTGATTCATCCCTAAAATGGGACAATAACAATACTCAACAATTAAGATAGATGTGAGGGTTAAATAAAATGATTAAAATATTTTTAAAATTTAAAAGTATTTAAAGAGAGCTTAAAGTAATGTCTGATAAATAATAAGCAGTCAATGTTATTGTTCTTATGTAATTTTCAACCTCAAAGGAAACACTACCACAATACCACCATTTTGAGACAAAAGGGAAGTTATCACACAACTAACAAAGGGAGTAATTCTACATTCTGTGCTCCTAACCCTTCGCCAATTCAGCCTTCCAGAAAGTGGAGATAACAGAGAAATCAACCCAGAGCCTGATATAGGAAGAATGCACACTGTATTTCTGATCCGTATTTGACAGTCATTGTGGCTATAACAAGACAGTCCTTCCGTATTTGGTAGTTTCTTTATCCCAGTTACAGGATGATAATTGCATAACTGGAGCTTTACAGATTTGTTAAAACTGAAGCTGAAGTTTCTAAGTGTGGGGAGCCTCAACTCTTGATAAGAGCCTTTATAGAAAACTAGATCACCATCTGCCAGGAATGGCTTAGGAAAGGAGATAGGGCCAGATGTCCCGAAAGATTGCTGGCAGCTCTAAAATGTTCTGAAAATCCTTTCAACCTTGGTTACATACAACCTCTGACTGAAGAGGAAAAAAATTAACACTGAAAACCACATTGCAAAAGATTCCCCAGTTTTTAAAAGAACCAAGTCTTTTTAAAACATAAACACATTAATTGTAAGCAAATAGACAACTGCTGACAAATTCATCTTACCGATCTTATCTAAAGCATTTCCAATCTCTGGTTGCTGAGAGTTAACTAATAGGTCCTAGACGATATATGTAAGAATAAAATAAACAAAACTAATTGCCAAGCTTTATGAACACTTCAGACTTTTTACTAATCCAGGTGCCCTCTCCCCTAAATTGAAGTTAATAAGATTTTACCAAAGAATCAAATCATCTTCTGGTGCATCTACTCAAAAGACCTTCGTCTTTCTTCAGAAAATCACTAGGTGGTGTTTGGACTATTTCCACCTGGTAGCCCTGGTCCCCCACGAGGACCAACGACTTCTTTTCAGAGCTGAAAAATGCCAATATTTAAGTTTATCAGCCTGAGTGGCTAAATCCATGCTGAGGGAGTTTTACCATCTGTTGGCTCCCTCCCTCCCCTGGTCACTGTGGCTTCAGGGAAAGAAAACACGTAGAAGAGTGTGTTTTCAAAAGCAAAAGAGAATGAACTTTCAAATTAAATGCCCTTCGGAAACAAATTTATCCACTATAGTTTTGCCCACTGCCTGGGGCGACTGACAACCAAAACAGGACGTTTTTCTAAAAGGAGTAGCTGGCTTACCTTACTGACCACCCACCTGGGTGTTACTGTTTTGCTCCGGAGGAAGAGCAATTAAAATTCAATTTAGGTTCACTCGATTTCACCAAGTTTAAAAGTCCCTCAAGGAAGCCAACGTTTCTCAGGTATCCCTGAAAACTGTTTTGTACAACTTCTAACGTTTTTTCCACGTCCTTCACGAGAGCCTCCACCCCGAAAACTGGCAGCATTCTTTTGTCACCTTCTTAAGAACGATTTAGGATTTGTGTTGCCTTTAAGGTAAATTCCAAGCACTGTTTCTTCAGAACTCTCTAATAAGTATCTGCTAACCCTCTACGGCCTACTCTAAGGTGGGTGTTGTTACTGTCACTTGTAGGAAAAATATAAGAGGTAGCAAAGGCAGATAGCTTGCCCCAAAACAAAGAAAATCAGGGAACCACATGCCAAACCTGGTACAAGATGGAAAACAAACAAACAACAACAACAACAACAACAAACCCTGAGAAACTCTTAGAAGAAAAAGCCCTTATGATTTAGAATTTTATTAAGGCAGGATTCAGATTATATCTGAAGTAGAAAGACAGATTTTTCCCATCCTTTCTAATTTTATTTGTAATAATATTTTTATTATTAAAAAAATATTCCAGCTTTTGTAAAGGCTTAGGAAAGGGCCTTCAGGCAATGGCATGAAGAGGCTGGCAAATTCTATCTGCAAAAAAAAAGACCAGAGTTTTAGGTAAGGAGAGCAGAAGTCTGAATCCTTGCCTGGGATGCTGCCATCACCACGACCATCCCCCCACACCCCCCACCCCGACCAGTTCCCCCACCTCCCTGGCCCAGCCCAGTTCAGTCTGCAAAACTGGTAGTTTTACCAGAGTGATCTGTCCCTGAACATGCAGAAAGATGCCTCGGGGGGACAGACACAGGCTTGGGGCTGGGGGACAGAAGTGTGAATTCCACATGAAATAAACAGGGAAAACATGAAGCTTTGAAGCCTAATGGTTTAATCTAGTTAGGAATCAATAGTGGACCCGCGAGAAATTTAATCAGGGATTCTGTAAGTGAGAGAGCCACAGAATACATCTGGCTGAGTAGAAAACTATGCACACTGGCAGGGAAACCCCAAGGAATCCTGCAGAAAATAAAAGCCAAAGCAGACACCCGAGCTGATGGAACATTGACTGTGCTCCTCAACCGCACACAGTGGTATTAGCAGAGGGTAGAGGCCCTATGCGGTTGAGGTGTGAGCACAACCTCAACCCAAGACACCAGCCTATGCAAATGCAAGGTGACCCTTAGGAAGCCCAGCTAAAAACAAGAATAAAAAACTGAGCAAACACTTCAACAAACAGCCCTATACCATAGAGGTGTAGATTCTGTAGTTTACTAATTCCAGGTAAATTATTACACAATGACAAAAACTCAGAAACAGAGATCAGGATTGATAGTGACTATAAGATATTATTTAAAATGTTCACTTTTCAACAAAAATATTAAAAGGCATATAAAGTGCCAGGGAAGGGAGACTCAGAAAAAAAAGCAGTCTGGGCACCTGGGAGAGGCCCAGCGTTAAGCGTGGGACTTGATTTCAGCTCAGGTCATGATCTCAAGGTTATGGGGTGGAGCCTGGTATCAAGCTCTGTGCTCAGCGGGGAGTCTGCCCCCCCCCCCCGCCCCTCCCCACACACATGTGGTTTTCTTTCTCTCTCTTTCAAATAAATAAGTAATTCTTTAAAAATAAATAAGAGGAGTCAATAGGCACAGACTCTTAGTGAGTTCACATATTACATGTAGCAAAGATTTCAATGCAGTTATAAATATGTTTAAATAATTAAAAGAAAGTACGTTCAAAGAGTGAAAGAAAAATGTAATGACAAGGATTCGGCAGAGAGGATATCTCAAAGGATGGAGGCTAGAAAAATGGAATTGCCGCATCCATTATTAGTAAGACTTAAAATGCCATTGATAGTTGATTTACCATGTTTTCCTGCTTAACTTGCTTTTGTAAACATAAAACAGCATTTATAAATGAGCCCCTGAAACCTATTTTCAAATAACTGGTTTGTTTCAATCACAAATTTTTTTTGCCATGAAGACTTTCGGGAGCATACATACCAGGGGTTTTTCTCATTTTAATATATATATATTTATTTCCCCTTATTTGTATATTTCCTCCCTTCAATTTGTCCTTCTTACCCAAAAGACTGCATCCTTATTAGTTTCATTGTTGTTTAGACTTTTCAGAGAACAATGGTCATTGCTAATGTATTACTGTTTAAAAGTGTTTCACACATACATTCTTGCTCATTTTCGTAAGAATCCTATGAGATATTTATTATCATTCCCATTTAATTAGGAAAACTGACAGTCCTTAAAGTTAATTGAGTTGCCCAGAATCATTAAGCTGCAGGTAATAGAAATAGATCTTTAACCCAAATATCTTAACTCCAAGCCACATTCTTTGTTCTACACCATGATGGTATGGAAGAGAAATTGCTTATTTACTTTATTAAACATTAACAACTACTATGTGCTCTGGCCTTTAAACACAATGAGAGATTCAATTATTCAATTTAATACTTATTGATAGCCTACTATACAAAGCTGTATAAGATACAGAGTTTGGGGCTAAAAGAGGAATTACAAAATTTAAATCCATATTCCCTGTCAAAGCAATCACAGAAAATGGTAGCTACACATGCATGCATACAAAGAAAATTTTTGCCTGATATTAAGTAAGTGGAGAATGATGCCTTTACATGACTAATGCCGACTGAATCTTGTGGAAGAAGAGATCACTTTGAGTTGGAAAGTAGAGAAGAATGTAACCCAGATAGATCCTGGTGGGCCTTAAACAATGGTGGTCTGCAGGAAGTGGAAAGCAGAAAGAAGACATTGTAAGAAATGGAGTGGATGAAGCTACAAAGGCAAGTATGAAGGCACATCAAGGGACTTGTACGGACTCATAAAAACATAAATAATGCTTACTACTGTGGTGAGGAGATAAAAATTTTACTGAGTTCTAAGTCATTACGGCTACTACAGAGCAGTATGGAAGGCTGCAGATGCAAAGTGTACCAACTACCTCAAGTACAAATCCTACTACAAGTACTACAAATACAAGTTAGCCAAAATGCAGCAGAACTATTTTTCATAAAGCAGAAGTTGCAGATAATAAAGAGTAATTTCTAGGTGTCAGAAATGAAGAGAAACTTCACATCTCTAGCAAGTTGGTAACTGTACCATATTTGAGGCTTGGGGGTTGGGAGGGTCAGGAAAACCTTAAAGAGGTGGAGGACACCATCATTGCACAGGGCTGGGATCTGGAACAGATCACTTGAATAACACTGAGAACCAGAGAGCAGATACACATGAACAGAGACTGGAAGTACTTCACCACCAACATAGGAATTTAGCCCAGAGCTGAGAAATGCCCTCCCCACAGCAGCATGCTCTGAGTGCAGATAGAGTCACCCAGGAGAAATCGTGGTTCCAAATCGGAGTCATAAGCATATTGTGGAGTCCAAATTTACACCATAAATGCAATACAAAACAACAGACTGAAAATATAATATAAAAACTGGTCCTAAACTACTAAAAACCTGCAGGTCTGGGGAAGAGTTTCATAATACTGACAACAAACAAGAAGGTAAATGATGAAATGGAATCCATAAAACAAGAAAAGGACATCATTTTAGAACAAGGTTGATTTAGAAAAAAATAGAAAAGGCACACCAAAGCCAGCAGGATAATATAAACAGATCCACTCATAGAGCAAATGATGTAATTTTCTTGAATCCCAGAAAATACTTTGGCACTATCTCTTTACTCATTCTCAGTCCCCTCAGCTTCCACAAATTTTATTGAAATACACTGGTGCTAATCCCATTTGGAATGTGTTTTAGGTGTTCCTTCACAAATTGTATTCTGGGTGATAGCCTTGGTTTTATTTTCTAATTGACTATTCTGATGTATTTAGTTAAGCGCCCCCCCCCTTCTAAAGTTTATTTACTTATTGATTTTTAAGTAATCCCCACACACAACTTGGGGCTAGAACTCATGACCCCAAGCTCAAGAGCCTGGAGCTCTTCTGACTGAGCCAGCCGGGTGTCCTTATATAGTTAACCCTTTAACTGCACTATTTAATATATTTTTACAATTCGATTACTGTATTTTTTTTTTTTCCAATTCAAAAACAGAACAAAAGAAAAACATTTTGAGTTAGACAGAGGCTAAAAAATGCTTGCTGGTAAAGATGTTTGCTGGAATAACTACCAAGGGATGCACTTTAACAGAAAGAATTTGAACCCAACGGAAGGAGTAACAAGAAGAAATAGTGAGCAAAGGAATTAAGAAAATAAAATTAAATGGAAGTTGGGAGAGGGCCAGGGACCGTTTCACTAACAATGTGTCACCAGAACCAAGAAAAGTGCTGGGTAGCATATAAGGTGGTATAAATATCTGTGGTCAAACTAAAGAAAGTAAGTGTTGAACCACACACATAACTAAATTTTTAGGATTCAAAAGCAAGCTGCAATGACAATAAACAAAAAAAGGTGGTAGGTTTGGAGGGAAGCTAAAGCACTCAAATCCCCATACTTTTTAAAGGACAGAAATACTGATCACCATCAGGCTTTTTGGAAAAAGAATAAGGTTGTGTGGATTAAGATATTTGAAATATTTAGAGAAGGCATTAAAATGAACGAAATAGCATGTATAACACTGAAACCAGAAGAAGAAACAAGAAGATGGCAAACACTCTATTAATTCAGAAATTTCAGAAAAAGGGGGAAAAAAGACAGGGTCAATAAATAGATGAAAATGAAATGATTAAAGTAGGGGCAGCCGGTGGCTCAGTCGGTTAAGCATCTACCTTCAGCTCAGGTTATATCAGGGTCCTGGACTGGGCCCGACTTCGACTGGGGATTCTGCTTCTCCCTCTCCCTGGGCTGCACGCATGCCACCCCCCACACATTTTCTCTCTGTCTCAAATAATTAAATAAAATATTTTTTAAATGATCAAAGTAAGTCTAAATATATCAATATTCATAATAAATAGGAAATGGGTCAGGGTGGTAAATTGTACTTCGATAAAAAGGAAAAAAAATCAGTGTATGGGTGAGGAGGAAGGTTTTAGGAGGATTTCCTTGGTGAAGTAGTTCTGATATTCCCAATTCCATGCATGCATGCGTGTGTGCGAGAGAGAGATATGGGGAATGCTAACCTTCATTCACTTATGCCTAGAGAAATTTGGCTTCTCTGGGACACCAGGAGCATCTCCTCTACCATGGAGAAATTACTGAAGCAAAAATTAAAGTAATATTAGAGATAATTTTTTTGCTTAATCTTTGAAAAGATTAATAAAATAAATTTCTGGAAAGATGGAGTAAAGAAAATGAGTAAGAACCAATAAAAATTACATAGAGAAAAAGGAATATAACTACAGTTAGATAAAACCATACTTTAAAATATAAGGAATTCTGCAACCAACTTCATGCCAATAATTTTGAATTTTCAGATGAACAAATATGGCAATGGTCTACTCAATTTACTTTTGAGATTAGTATTAATATGATATTCAAAGAAAAATTAAATGTCAACTTTCTTTAGGTGCAAAAATTCTAAATAAAATATTGTCAAATTTAATTCAGAAATGTTAATTAAAAAAATCATGACCACGTAGGTTTTCCAAATATGGCAAGGATAATTCTAAATTAGAAAAGCCATTATTCTAAGATATTATATGAATGGATTAGGATGGGAAAATCCTATGGCCTTGTAGATGTTTGGTATATAGAATTCAGTAAAATTACTCATTTGTGGTTAATAAACAAAAACATCTTAATCAACTAGGAACAGAAACACTTAGAGTAAACATTGCATTTAACGGTGAAACTTTAGAAGCATTCCCAATAAAGTCAGGAAGGATTCTTTGAGGTACTAATTAGACCAAAAAAAAAAAAAAAAAAAAAAAAGGGTAAGAAACTGGACTTAATGATGAAATAAAGGGGCATTTCCTTCTCTCAATAGGTCTATGAATGGGCAGCCCACACTCAATTCATATACAGACTTTCTATTGATGGCAATGGGATTAGTGTGAGGTTTAAGTACAAAACCAGTAGTTGAGATCTACCCTTTGTTTAATGATTTCCTATGAAAGACGTTGAAAAGGGACAGGAGCTCTGTCATCCTCTTTGAAAGTCAAACCTTTATGTTTAAAACCTTAGGAACTCTTTGGGTGATCAAACTTGTTACACTTAGAAGTCAGGCAGGGTAACTAAGTCCTAAACATAAAAGTTTTTCAATTTTAAAAGCTTTCTTTTGGTCATTAAACATTTCAGACAAATACTCATTATGAACTAATTGGTAGCAAATGTTCATTTGAAAACTTAAGCTGGCTTTGAGTTATAGTGGCTGGGTTTTGAGACTTAAAAACCAAAATAATGAGAAAAATTGTGAGCATCTTTTCATGCTTAAAAATTTCAATCAGCAAAATCCCTTGTCTTTTAGATGCCAACTCTGAAAAAAGTGAGCCTTCTAATCCCAGATTTAAGGAAGCCCTCTAAATTCGTTATATCACAAAGATAATTTCTTCTGATGTGTCTCCTCCCTTTTCCCACTGTCGTTCTCTAAATCTACTGAGACATGTTTGCGAAATTCTCCTTGAGTTTTGAAATCTTGAGGATTAGAAACAGGCATTCTCTATAAAGATGCCTACCCATTCTTAGGATTCCTTTACTTTTTCCTGTTGTTCTATAGAAACAAAAATTTTAAAGCATTATGGTATGGACTAATCTAAGTATCTCAGTAATTTTCTTCTTATCTAGTAATACTAGATAACTCAGGCATTATAATTTTTTTATTTCATTGATTCTATATTTATTGTTCTTGCATAACAAAGTTTCACTTTTTATCACATGGGAGGGGTAGAGAGAGACAAGAGCCAAATTGTCTGATCACACACACATATTTTTTTTACCCACACACAGTTTCCAATTGCCACTTCCATGCTTTTCTCTGCTACCCTATTATTTCCTTTAAATCCTGCATTAAAACATATCGTCATAAAGGTGTCTTTTATTAGCTTTACTTAAGCTGATTACTATTCTATATTCCTCCATTTAAAATCTAATTTATGAATTCTGATTTTGAAATCATTGTCATATACATTGATTGAATATATTTTACTTCTGTATATTATACCTCAAGTTTGATGTGTGAATTAAGTTTTTTCTTTCCCTTTTTTTTTCCATTTTTTTTAAAGATTTTATTTATTTATTTAACAGAGAGAGAGAGAGAACACAAGTAGGCAAGAGGCAGGCAGAGAGACAGTGGGGAGCAAGCTTCCCGCTGACCAGAGAGCCTGATGTGGGGCTCGATCCCACTGAGATCATGACCTGAGCTGAAGGCAGAGGCTTAACCCACTGAGCCACCCAGGCGCCCCTCTCTTTCCCTCTTTTATCCTCTTACCTTTTTTTCTTTTTTCCTCTCTTTGTGTCCCTCCTTTTGCTCCCTTCCAAACTGTCTTATTTCTAGAAACTTAGGATCTCTAGAAACATCTGCCCAATTATAAATCTAATTTTTATTTGGGGATATTATAAAATTGATTTGCTTAAATATGAAAGTTGGTCATAGGGGTGCCTGGGTGGCTCAGTCATTAAGCATCTGCCTTCAGCTCAGGTCATGGTCCCAAAGTCCTGGGGTCAAGCCCTGCATTGGGCTCCCTGCTCAGTGGGAAACCTGCTTCTCCCTCTCCCACTCCCCCTGCTTGTATTCCCTCTCTCGCTGTCTCTCCCTCTCTGTGTCAAATAAATAAATAAAATCTTAAAAAAAAAAAAGTTGGTCATAAATTATTTGGAGGCAATATAGGAAAAAGAAAAAGCTTCTAACTGGTCTGTCTCACAGTTTAGTTTTTATTATGTATGTGTTTGTATCTAGGTGGACAATATTGCCTGCTGGTTAAACCACAGACTCTGACGCTATACCATGAGTGTTCAAACTCCAACACAGCCTCTTACTGACCTCTCTTCCACTCAGTTTTTCTAACTGTAAAATGCGAAAAATCACAGCATCTACCTCATAGGATTGCTGTGATTATTAAATTATTATATGCAGAGTACCTAATGTAAATGCTATGTACGTTTTAACTATCATAGCTTCAGAGTCCTTTGTCCACATATCCAAACTCAAATAAACCCTGAAACAAAATGATCTTTCATGACTTACTTGCAAGCATTGAGCTTAACTATCATTCGATCATTTTTGGTCCTTCTTTATCCTTCTCAGTGCAACTCTACTTACATTACTATGCAGAAATATTAAGGTATTTGGGGGCTGTTGGGTGGATCAATCAGTTATGCCCCGAACTCTTGGTTTCAGCGCAGGTCATGATCTCAGGATCAGGATTTAGAGTCTCATGTTGGGCCCCGCGATCAGCACAGAGTTGGCTTGAGATTCTTTTCCTCTCCTGCCCCTCCCCCTGCTCATGCTCCTGTGCACTCTCTCTCTCTCAAATAAATAAATAAATAAACCTTTACCAAAAAAAAAGTATTAAGGTACTTGATTCAGACCCTACAGGGGGATGCAACATCAAATTCAGTGTACTAAACATACTACCTTTTCTAAACTCAAAGAAACTTACATTTGAAAGTAATCTCACTCCAAAAGAGTTACATAAATAATTATATATTATCAGATCCTCTATTTCTGCCCTGATACAACAGCCATTTAAATTATGAACTTATCCCTTGCATACTGTATTTGATACACGGGTTTGAAGTAAATAATTATTTCTATTTCTGAATGTATGTCACTCCAGAGCACCCTTCTCACCTTCTCATCTCTTTCTTCTTCCTTCCCTTTCCTGTTCACTTTATGCTCCTATTGTCCTTTATCAGTTAGGACTTGCAATCCGAGAGGACTAACAGAAAACGTGACTACGGAGGCTTGGAAATGAGTTTTTATTTTTACACTCTGCGGAGAAGCTGTTCTGGAGGAACAGTCAGTGGTTCCATGCTGGCAGCGTCTTCAGAGCAGCGGTGCCCTGAGGGAAGGGGCAACTCCCGCAGACTTCTAATGACCTCTCATTCATCTGAACTAGACTATAGGCTCCCTCATAGATGCAAGGAAGGTCAGGACACCTAGTTTTATTTTTAGCAAATTTTAAAGCAGCGGCCACAATGAGTCAGTGGATTACAATGGACATTAAGTTAGCTACTCCGCAGTGTCTGTCCCTCTCTCCATGCCCATAGTCACAGATAGTGGTGGAACTGAATGAGGAGATACTGGCGTCATCAACACTTCAAAATGAAGGGAATGTTCGATTTCTTTGTTTTCCTAGCACAATGTGATACTAGCACCTCTGGGCTGCTTCATTGAATGAAGGCTTGTATCTTTTACCCTCCTCCCCTAATCAAATCTCCAAGCTCTTTTTTAAAAAACATATTTTATTTATTTATTTGACAGAGAGAGAGATCACAAGTAGGCAGAGAGGCAGGCAGAGAGAGAGGAAGAAGCAGGCTCCCCCGCTGATCAGAGAGCCCGATGCGGGGCTCGATCCCAGGACCCTGAAATCTCCAAGCTCTTAACCTTGGGACCTTTTGTTATACCTTCCACCTTGAACCAAGCTACATGCAGAACTCTCTTCCACCCTTAACACACGGATTTAAGCAACGTATGCAAATATCCATGATTCCGTGAGAGTCTCTGGAGATGTTTGTGTATACGCGTGAAGGATGTAGTAAGGCTGTGGGTATACAAGCAAGCCTGTGGTTGCTCGTATTCACTCCTTCACCAAGTCCCAAACTGAAGAAAAGCATATTCTTACCAAGGTAAAATGAAAACGTAACATTCCTTATCTCCATAATCTCTTCTCCTCCCTTTTTATAAGCTTTTCTCTAGGAAACTTCCATTTCTAACCAGCTAATCCTCTGTTCCTTCCTTGATCCTTCCTTGGTGCTGATGTCTCCTCAGCAACAAATAAAAATACTCAACGGGAGCAATCATCGAGTTTGGAAATGGGATGAATCCATGAAGTATTTCCTCCAACATTCTTCCTTAAACCAGAAATCCACAAATAGCTTATTAGCATATTACCAAATCCCACCATAGCTTCTCTACTCCACTTACTCTACAGCTATTTCATCCATTTTTCCAACAAGCCTTCTTTAAAGAGTAGGATTTTTTTTCTTTTTAATGACCACAAAAGTCATAAATTTTATGCTGGAAAGTTACAGAACATTAAGAAACTATCAGCATATATAAACTACCTAATTTTCTTCTTAGGATTACTTCTCCATGGTACTTTTCTGTGTTGAATTTAACTGTTATTGTGTCGATCAATTATTTTTATTCTCCCTGGGATTTTTTCCCCTTTCCTCTTTGTTAAGCTAAATAGTTTGTCATCAGCAAATTCTTTTCCCCTGTTACTTTTAGTGTTTATTTTTTTTATCTGATCCTAGCTGTCCCCCTAGGAACACCATTCTAACATCTTTCTATACTCATCATTAGCCATTCATTCTCACTTTTCATTCTTTATTTCATAACAAGTACAAAATCTATAATTTGACCTCTATGTTTTGCCCCTGTAGCTACAAACCACCATTCAAATGTCTCTTCTAAGGAAATTAATTTAAAGCACGCTTTCAACATTACAATACATTCTATTCATGAATATTCACTAGTTCACCATTACTTATCCTCCTTAGAAAATTCTAACACCTCATAGAATCATTAAAGCAAAAGGATTCCTCTGAGGTCAACCTAGGCCATGTACTTATCTCTGGAATTAAACTATACCAGAGTGATTAATTATCATGCTTTTTAATATATAATAAAGAAAGAAACTCATTTTCAGTTCCTTTTTTTTTTTAGTCTTCAAATTCCAAAACTCTGGAAGGATGTGGCAGTGAGGAGTTCAAGGTACTCCTACAGCTTTGGATGTTAGGGTCCTGAAATCGGAACACTGCACTACACAAGCACACGATTCTGACAATACCAAAAGCCTTCTAGGTTTCCTAAAACTGGGTGCTATTGATGATAACATCACTCCCCTTCTGTAAATCATATCAACAATAGTTTAAAACTAGTTCTTTTATTGAGTCAATTAACCAACCCAACTGATTAATATAAATTAATTGTCTTATTCATTTCATTACAGTTTTACATTTTTCCATCAGTTTTACTTCCATTTTGTACCCTAAGTGGGGTAAGTTGGTTGGTTTTGTCTCCTCTGATATCAGCAGTTGGGCTACCATTGTAGATAAAATCAAGTTATACAGAAAAATTAAGTTCTAAAGTCATCACATAAGGTAAAAATCTCAGATTTTTGCAAACCTGCTATGAAAAAAACCACACTGAAGATTGCTTTGCTGTCTCTTAAATCCATCTCCTCCTGTTTTTCTTCCAATATTGAAAGGATGGCTACTTTTTTGTTTTGTTTTAGCTGGATATCTGATAGGTTAACTGTGTTTTAAAATCAAGGGGCCATGATATACAAAAATTATAAAAATAACTTATAACGCTGGAATTTCATAGCATGGCAAGATTTTCAGTTTACAGAACCATATAAAACCAGAACAGAATGGGAGATCAGCAAAACCACTTATATCTCCTGCTGTTTATAGCTAGATATTTGTACATATTGAGAGGAATATCAGGCAGAATTGCCCACACTATTTAAATAATGGTAATAGTTATTACTACTATTATTATTTTGGCTGAGGGCATATGACTGAGCTCAAATAAGTAAATGCACATGTAGTGTATTCTCACCATACTTCACTGAAATTGACCATCCTAAAGTGGCCATTGTATTATTTTCAATTACTGGAACTCACTGCTACAGTTGATAGTACTGACTTGGTTTCTAGGATACCATTCTTTTCTGATTCTTCTGCTACCTCTGGGTTAACATTGACACTGAGTTATTATGGCTTTCTTTTCCTGAAATCAACTCTTCATTCTCTTTGTTTCCTTGATTCTCTTCTCCTTTACTGCTCTTACTTGCTCAGTGCCAGTAACCATCTTGATTATCCTGATTCCCAGATGTAAAATATTTAACCTAAGTTTTTGACTTATGTCTTATTGTTCACTTAACATGTCTATAAGCACCTTAAAACCGAGCTCATGATCTTTTCTCAAAATTTCTACAACATCCTTTTTTCTATTAATAATTATATAGTTTGATCAATCTCTAAATTCATAAAATTCTAGTTCTGTTTATGGCATCAAACCCTATATAAAATTAGTCTCTACATTCTGTCAGTGTTACTTCTTCAATATCTCTAAAATCCTTTCCCTCTCCATGGCTACTGACATAGTTCAAACCAACATGATTTCTTCCTTGGATTATGACAAGACATTCCTCACTCTTCTTCCTGGTACCAATTCTGTTCCCAGAAAGGCAGCTGCAATAATGACACCAGGATAATCTTTAAAAAATGTTTAATATGATACAGTTGTTATGGGTTGAATCGTGTCTCCCCAAAAATCATACATTGAACTTTCTAACCCTCTGTACCTCAGACTGTGAGTTTATTTGGCAACAGGGTCACTGCAGATGTGATTAGCTAAGATGAGGTCATACTGGAGTAGGGCGGATCACTAATCCATTATGATTGGTGTTCTTATAGAAAGGGGAAATTTGGACCGAGACATGTATACAGAGAGAACATCATAAAAACATGAAGGTAGAGACTGAAGTTACACATCTAATAGTCAAGAAATGCCAAAAATTCCTAGGGAAACTAGGGAAAGGCCTGGAATAGATTCACCTCACAGTTCTCAAAAAGAACCATCACAGCTAACACCTTGATCTCAGATTTCTAGTCTCCAAAACTCCGAGACAATAAATTTCTGTTGTTTAATCCAGACAGTTCATAGTACTTTGTTAGGGCAGATCTGGCAAACTAATACAATAATCATATACTTCTATACTTTGGATCTTTAAATTGTCCAATGGTACCCAATGTCTATGGTATCAAACACAAATGTCTTGCCATTATATATACTACTTAATATAATTTTGGCTGAATTTATTCCTTTACTTTTGCTTCTCATTGCTTTCCTATTTACTGTACTTCATTTTTTTCATTATGTTATGCCCTTATGTATTTTTTACATATGATGGCCTGTCTGCCTGATGTTTTTCCACCATCATTCACTGTGCATTCACTGTACAATTATTCACTACCCATTATGACACATCTTTGGTATCTCATTCTTTGTGAATTACTTCAAGGCAGAGTTAGATTTCCATCTTCACTGTTTCCTGGGATTCTTCCTCCACTCTTCTTTTGTCGTGCTTACCAGGACAATTTTCAACCTTCACTGATTTTCTCTGCACACCCACTCATCCCAAACACGTTGAATTCTTTAAAGAAAGAGATTTTGATGCATTCATCTGGCACAGTGGAAACTAAACAAATATTTTGAAAAGACAAATGAGCCCAGACATCTTCAACTCACTCTCCACTCATTGAGAGACCCTTTCTCTTTCTTATTAGGGCACCTAGATGTTCTATACATCCATTTTTAGTTATTCTACTTTATACTTAAAAGTCTGAATTTTTGTCATTATTTTGTTCTAATCAGATGATATGTTTTCTTCAAAGCTGGTATTTATTTACAAGCTAAGGAAAAAACATGTTATAAACATAGTTTTAAAGTCCTACCGGATAGGATTCATAAATTTCTTAACATTCAATACGGAACATCATTAGTCAAGATAATCAAGTAAAATGGTTTTACTCTATGAAATGTCTTTCCAACTCAGACCTTTGGTTTAGAGCTTAATACCAAACTGTACCTTAGAGCAGTGGGAAATACCTGGAGTTTAAAATAAAATTCAATAGCCACACAAGAGTCTTGGCTAGAAGTCTACTGCTGTAGAAGAAATATTGTTAAATGGAGGGAGTAAGAGACACAAATTATACAATATAGGATTCAATACTCGTTTAGCAAATATTTGTCTTAGCAAACATAAGTGTGACAGTTAATAGACACAATTTTGGACATGGATAATAATATTCTTTCTTTAGAAAGAAATTTAATATAATCTCAGTTACCAATTTTTTGTATTAAATATCTTAACTGATTATAGTGGATTTTAACATTCCACTCAGTTTTCAGTCAAGATCACAGAATTCTAAGTCAAAAATGAGAACACAGTTATCTAGTTAAAATCTTCATTTTTAGACTAAGATGTAAGGCTCAGGTAGGCACAATAAAATGTCCAAGTTCAGGCAGATATTTGGTGGATGGAGAAAGACTAGAACCCAGATCTTCTGACTTCTTGTTAAGTGTTCTTTTCATTCTACCAAATTGAAAAGAAAAACCCAATAACCACAAAACTTAACAATAAATACACTCTATCCTTTTGTTACACAAAGGATGCCCATATACCATAAACTATTTCTTTTACATAAAAATATAAGTCCCATATCATACATTTCACTAATCTAGAATTATATTATCCATAATGAATAGCAAACATGGAACTGGGAAGTATGTTTTCGTTGATTCATGTCTCTTTAAAAAGTTATTTAAAGTAGTTTGAACTATAGTGTTTTCTTCTCAATTAAAGTTCATACAGAAAATAGACACTGCAAAACCATTTCACTGGCTGTCCTTGTATAAAACAGTTGCTGCGGAACATAAACATGTGAAGGCATCATTAAAATGTTATGTATGGAAGTTCAAAGAGCCACATTGCTGGGAGATCTAAAGACTTGCAATTTTCTGTTTCTCTATTGCTTTTAATCTCAAATATGAATTCATTTACTCTCAGCATGTTGTCGAGGGCAAGAACATTTGCATCACCTGCATCTGGAAGACTACTTCACATATAGGAAATGATCAATAAATATTTGTGTGATTTAAAAGGTTAACACTGAGGACAACACATCAGATCCTTTTTAGATTCAGATAAGGAATATATTATAAACACACTATGAAATGAAAGCTGTTGGCATAGAGACCTCTCTGCCAATAATTGTACACTTTGGCTCTCTAGAGTAATAATGCATACCCATAGAGACCCATAGAGACCTCTCTGCCAATAATTGTACACTTTGGCTCTCTAGAGTAATAATGCATACCAGTTATTATTTTGGGGGTATCAGTTCCAAGAAAAATGTGTTACAATTTGCCCACTGTAGTTCATAGTATGGCCTGCCAAATCATTCACCAAAGCTGAATTTGCATTTTTTTATCTGATTAATATAATTCCCACGGACAATATCCTTTAAGAAATAAGTGTTCAAAAATAGTATTGTGGTTGAAGTTAGGACTCCTAGATTGTGTTTCCAATTCCGTCACCAACAAACTACATAACAAGCTTATTGGACAATCCATACCCTGTGTGGTACAATCATTATTAGTATTATTATTTTTTACTCTGCTGAGATCTCTATTTCACATTAATTAATGGTATTTTGGTAAGTTCTTTTGGCTTCCTAGGTTTTAATGCAATACGAAGAGTCTCATCTTGGCCACTAAAGCTCATTTTTATATTACAAAATTTCATCCAATCCACTTTAAATGTTAATGCTCATCTCCCATCCAAATAAAAATCTGTACCTGCCTTCTAAATTCAAGCCTGAACCACATCACAGAGGAGAGGAGCAATAAGGTATGATCTTTTACTCTTTTACTTTTTCTAGATCTTCCATTCTGTTTTTTGATTTACTCCCCCGCTTCTAGATATCCCTTCCCCACTGCCCCGCCACCACTGGTATTCTGGGGAAGGAAAAGAAGGCTGGATTTAAAAAAAAAAAAAAAAAAAAAGTCTTATATATTTACTTTCTTGATGGGCAACTACAGTGACTCCTATGGACAGGCACCCAAATTCACTCTTTCGTGGGATATACTTGTGGATTCTTTAGAGACCTGTACAGAAAAAATCCATACTATTCACCCACTGATGACCTATCTATCATATTTTGTTATATCTATCATATTTTGCTAGGTTGTGCAGTGGCGACAAACAGTCCCATATCTTAGTGGCTTAAAATAACAAAAGCTGCTATCTAAATTACAAGGTCTCTGCTGGTTAACATCATTTCCCCCTGCCTCTTTATTCTGGGATTGAAAAGGAAGTAGTGGCCTTTCTCTGGGGCCTGTTGTCACCATTACAGAACATATGATGACTCTATAACTTTTAAGTGAGAAGTATTACATGCCTTTCCTATTCACATTCCACGAGCAAAATGAGACACATAGAGAGGCCTGGATAGGCTCCCAAGTTTGGAAAAGAAATATCTTTAATAAAACAACCATTCCCTTTGTACTCCTTATACTCTGACCCCATTTATCTTCACTTCCAGGAAACATACTGCATAGCCTCCAACTCTTGAGTGAGTTAGCCGCACACTGTCCTGCCATGGTTCCAGTATGACAACCTTTCACTACATTGACTTACACCCTGATATCTGTTCACATCTACTTGGCCCCTGGAATCTGTTCACGCCATCTACTTGGCTCTGGAGTAACAGGAACACATACTGGTTTTTCTGATGCCATCTCTTCTCCTTATTATTAGGAGCTGCTTTATCCTGCTTCACAGAGTTAAAATTACCCAGGAATAAACTGGAAGCAGGATATGTGCTCCTTCTGCCCTTGAACTCAAGTATTAATTTCTCCAAAGTGCTTTCTGATGTGATCTATTCTGGTATACCAGGAGGTAGGCCCAAAAGTTTCTGCTGCTCAGCAAACATCCAACTATGGAATAAGATGTCAGTGTTTCCTTGCTGAGGAAACCCTCAGTTTACTATTAGGGATTCTCTTGAATCCTTTCCTAAGTAAGGGAGTAGACACCCTCTTTTCTTTAAAAAAGAGAAAAGGTAGGATATTACCACATTCCCCGCTAAGCTAAACACTCATGAAATATATAAATTCATTCTTCATTAAGCTCCAGCCTGAGAGTCATCTTGAGTATGAGAGTGGAAAGACGCCACTGGCCACCTCTTCTTTAGTCTAGAAGTAGTGTCTGGAATCCCCTCAAAACTCCCTAGGATATGGAGATTTCTAATGCCTAGTATCTATAACTTTAGGAAATAAGCTGAAATCTAGAGACAAACACACATACCCTTTAATATCCTTTTTACATCACTACAGACAAGTAAATTAACCTATATAGGACTTAATTTTCTCATGTGGGAAGGAGCACTGTTAACTGTAGAACACTCTAAGTAGTATCAAAAGCAATAGGAAAAGTGGGGAGGCACTTTGAACAAAAGGTGGGACACTTTGATCCTGGCCTACTTGCATACTACTAACCAAGGATGGAACTTTCTGTAAAGCAGAAAACACACTGAAACATTTTTTTGCCTTCATTCTAGAATGGCATTTCTGACAAAATGAAACTTGCCTCCAACTGTACCGATCTGACGTGTGGATCCCTGTTAGGTCAATTTTAAAGCACTTCCAATTGTGTGAAAACCATAATGCTTATACTTTAGAATTTTCCAGCCTCAACTACTCCTTTCACGTCATAAGAAGTCTATCCCATTTAAAATAAAGAAAAGATCTTAAATTAAGTCACAAAAGATTCAGAGAACTCTAAATTCAGTCCAGTTCTTTGAAACCACAAATGATGAAGAAAAAAAGTGCTTTTGCCAACTTCAGTCAGTGTTACATTCTTAATTTCATTTAAATGTAGGTATTTTGTAATTTCCGTTTCCTTTCATTAAAAAAAAAACTGTCTGAGGGAGATTATGGACACAAAGATTCATAAATTAAATGTATCCTGTAGAAGTTAGTTTGGGCATATACCCTTTAGGAATAGCACAGGTACATCTGAGCTCATGAGGCTATCAACAAACATCAGGTTGTGTGTATTGCACATAACTTTAAAAGGTTGAAAGCTTCCACATTATGAAGGCAATATGAAAGAAAAGAATCACCTTGCACCAGAAATGCATATAAAAATGTTCAGCTTATTTAACACATTGGTAATCTTATTTCAGTTTTTTAGGGGATTATTTTCCTCTTTTGAAACAAAATATTATAGTAAACTCACCTCTCAGTAATTAAACCTTCGTTGATTTTTAACATGCCCTTTTGGCACCTTCCATACCATGTGAAATTCTCTTCAAACTATCAGTCAATGTTCTAACTCATCCCTGATGGTCTCTGAGATTACAGACTATTCCATAAGACTCAGTAGTCACTCTTAAGGAATTTTTAGGTAGAATCAGTGCCTGTTAGGAACAGACTCTTGGTATCACTTGTTATCTTGAAAGCTCTTAGTTTTTTGAAAACTTGTTGCTGTTTCAACCAAAAAATTGGCAAGACTATTAAAAAACAAGTCTACAGGAGCTATTGAAGAAATTGAAAAGTAACTGCAAACGACAGTGGGTAATTGTGACTTTCAGTTGTTCTGTATCTGTTAATCTTTTGTGCTCTTCTCCCTAAGTACATGGTGGCTCTATTTTTCTCCAATAAAACTTTTATTTTAAAAAAATTAAGTATCAGTCCTCACTAAGTAATAATTAAGTATCAGAGAATAGGTCAGTGGTTCACAAACACGTACTATACACAAGAAAGCCACACTGAAGCACTGGAAGGAATTTTAGGAGTCAGCTAGGAGCTCATGGAAAGGACCAGCAAAATAGGAAGAACAAAGTAAGAGGTAAGAATACATATTTTTTTTTAATTAGCTGCCTCCACTTACTGGCTGCACTTAATATTTGACAATCTAAAAGCTATAATACTAGGAATAAGAACTGGTCAAATTCATACAGGAAGTTCAGAAGGTGAGAAGTTACTAAGACCACATAAAAGGGTCCTACTTCTGCTCATAGAGTTTCCCTAGGGATGGGGGGAGGGAGTAATTGGTAAAAAGACTCTGCTATCCCTCTTTTCAAAAGTAATAAAAAAATTATGTTGGTAGCTGCAATGTGATAAAATTAAAATTAAATTCATAAAGTTAAAACACCAAAATTAATGGGTTTTTATCTTTATCTATATTGAAAGAGAAAATTACTTCCTGGGTAACATAAAGAAGCAGCTGAAGCAAGAAATGGAAAGGGAAGAGGTTTTGAGAGGGCAAAGATGGATTAAAACAGGTCAAGTACAATGGAGGACTATTACACAAAGGAAGAAGGGAAGGAGCAGGAAATTTGATCCACTGGAGAAATCCTCTGGGAAGAGATGTATAATTTCTGGAAAGAAAGCAGTATTCTCCCTTTCTATGAAAAGACAGAAGGGCTTCTAGAATTAGGAAACATGAAGAGCTTAGTTACCAGACAACGAAGAAATATAAGAATGGAGATAGCCCTTTGTACAAACACATGGACAATCATAGTAGTTTCCTCTTCTTGAAATGAAATCCATCATCTCCGTTCAGAGTCCACTGGCGCTTACCAATTTACTGGCCCAGCACCATACCTGGAACAAAGATCCATCAATAAAAGTAGTTTGAAGATGAATAAATAAAAGAATGCATCCTCTGGCTTACCATCACTTACTTATAATGTTGAATATGGATAAATGACATAAACAGAAGAAATTTGGGAAACATCTCCAGGAATCAGAGCTCTAAGCCAAAAAGGAAAGGGTTTATTGAAAGCATAGTCTTATCTATGCTTCCATTTTAGAAGAGTTGGGCATTTTGTAGACAGAAAAAGAGACTGGAAAAATAATGATTAGCTAAATAAATGGAGATACAAAACTGTATCTGGTCCTGCACCAGGGATTATTCTGCCAGATTGATGAACACCTGACTAGAGACTACATTGTACAGAATCATCTGGAAGTCTGACAGGTTTATGTTAACTTTAAAGTCAAAGTCTAGAGGGAAGGAAAACATTGTCAGATAAAGCTATAAAACTGGATATAATGAAGGACATCAGCCATTACAATAAAAAGTTATGCAATTTATACAGACAAAGGAGTCCATAGTTAAAAATGACTAAAATGAGGGTCAAGAATTCTACTGTATATTCAAAGCCTAGAGCATTAACAAAATTTAAAGTACAATTCAAGATAGAAAGTCAGTAAGATTTATCATTTGATCATAACAATGATACTTTGTTCTAGTAAAGCCTTAGAAGAAGATGATGTAGATGAACTTAACGTGTCATGAAGATAAAAGCTTGTGTGGAACTCAAGTCTGCTTTTGATAGCGTGAAAGGAAACATTTCAGTGAAGGACAAGGAGAGAGAGAACAAGGTAAAGTGTTAGAAAGAATGTTCTACAGCCTAGTTACTGAAAGAAAGTCATGTTCTTTCTCTTAGAACAAGAGTAAGCTTGGATTCTGGAATTGTGCCTAGACATGACCCGAAGGTAGGAGTCCAGGTCTAGTCACATCAGGAACAGTGTTTACCTAAGGAGTTAAAGGTCTTGTAATTGGAAGAAAAACCTAGATCTTAGTTGAAAGGATGACAGTATTGAATAGCAGATTTAAAGATCAAGACAAAGCAGAAAATAGGAGTGATTAGAAACCGGAAGGATTAAGGGTGAGCTGGTATGTTATGGAAAAGTTTGTGACAAGCAATTCACAATTAAAGCAACAGACAGAGAGCAAGAGAGTGTTTGGATTACCCTCACAGGGGATGTTTAGTATATGAGACATGGGTGTGGACAGGAATATTAACAGGTGGTAGAGGCAGCAGCTTAAAACAGTCAGGGAATACGGACCTGGAAAAGAGGACAAATATAATGGAGCACGAAATTTTCAGCTTCCTGTAATCTGTTAAAAATTTCATCCTGTCATGAGTAACAGTGCTTTGACATTATTTAAAACATAGATTTTAGAATCAAATAGGTTTAATTTGAAACCTGGCTCTGCAGGGCTCTGTGATATTGGGTAAGAACTGAATCTCTACATTGGCTTCAAATTCCTCACATGTAAAATGGGAATTACAATGCTAACTGCATCTCTGTGATATTAGGAAGATTAAATCAGAGGATAAATTTGAAGAGTTGTACTGAGTACATAGTAATCCCTCTGTGAATGCTAGCTTACTTTTATTACTAAAATTCAGCTAAAAGTAGGGTAGCTGACAAATTTTTTATTTGCCTTGAAATACTGTATTTTTCTACCAAAGGTCCATCAACTTGATTCTTAAAAAAGACTTGGTTAGACGGGTGGAAATGAGAAGACCTTCGGAGAAAGTTATTTTGCCCTGTCATCTCAAAGCAGTGCTTCCCTGATTCAGTGTACTAAGGCACCTGAATGAGTTTTTAATAAGCCCATCTGTTTTAGTTGGCCTAGAATGGGGACCTGAGATTCTTCATTTCTAACAAACTCCAGGTGATGGTAATGCTGCTGGTCCATATACCACTGAGTAAAAAGGCCGTAGAAGGCCTGAAAACGAGTAAAGGAAATATGGCAAGAAGTCAGACATGTAACATGGATTTCAGGAAGGCAAATTTCAGAGGCAGCAGAAGTCTTTCCTAGATCAAGCCCTAAGAAAAGATGGCTCAAATCCAAAACCAATGATATGAGATGTTGTTTTCAAAAAGAAATTCTGGCTCTATAATTTCATATAATTCTGAAGGGGATTTCTATATAACCACAAGCAACAACTTAAAAAACAATTACATATACAGAAAAGGAAAGAAAGAAAAGAAATAAGAGAGGAGAGGTCTAGACCTCTAAAAAAATCATATAAGTGAATAATGAATTCTAGAATTTATTGAAGTTTCAAAAGCCAGCTAAAATTAATATTAAAGGTATTTTTATAGTGGGAAGAACACAATGAAATAGGCCATCTATAAAAAATATTAACTTGTCAACAGATTATAAAAAGAACACCAAACTCCTCACTTTTTAGCTTGCTTCTAACCATGATCTATGATTCAGAAGTAAAAAATTAAAATAGGTACAAAGGACAAGAAGCTAGTGGTGGGACTGTTGTATTACAGCACATAATTTCACTAAGTGAGTTCAAATGTTTCTGTTTGAGTAGATTACATTTCATATTAATTAAAGATTGCTGAATAGAATTTGCGAAACCATGATGAACATAAAAGTTCTAGAAGATCCTAAGTGACCAAACATTGTCCTATTTGTTTTAATAGTTGTTTCCGTGAAGCATTGTCTAATAAACATGATGCTAATTCTTGGCTGATTTAGAGACATATTTTTTACAAAGATAATTAATAAAGACAAAGTATTTTTTCCAATATTTTTCTTCTTTGTCCAGTGGACTCCTATTCATTCTTAAAGAACCTATCCACATCTAACTTCCTTGGAGTAATTTCTCTTTCTCTTAGATAGAATTAGTTACATTCTCCATGTTCTCATTAATCTTAATAAGGTTCTTACTTTACTTCAAACTTAACTATACTTAACATTACATTTGGGTTACTTATTTGCATGTCTATTTTCCAACTAGGCAGAGAATGGCTTATTTTTATCCCGAAAATCCTTATGTTCTGCACAGTACATGATACAGAGCAGATGTTTCCTACAGGCTTCAAAACTGAAGTCCTCACACATAAAACATATACATCGAATTTTAGGCTGTGCACGTAGAAATTTCACATCTAGAGTAAGGAAGATATAAGTCCCGGTTAACCGAGTGGTGCACAAACTGGGTTTCAAATACCAATTTCAGAAAATGCAGTTTATCCAAGTTATTAAGAGCATGGGCTCTATAGCCCAGAAAAGCCTGAATTCCTGGCATTACCAGGTCTATCTGTACTTGGGCAATCCGTTTTACCTGTCTGGCTCCCAGTTTTCATGTACTACTGAATAACGCTGCTACAAGGATTAAATGAGATAATATGTATCAAACACATAAAACAATAGCTGGCATAGGACAAGCGCTAGACAGTAGTTATTGTTCTCATTGTTATTTGTTCTGGGTCCTGCATTTTCAGAACACCATCAGTAAGGAACCCAGTCCAGAGACAGGTGACCAAGAAAACAAGATTCAAAACCATTTCATATGGAAGGTTAAAATATCTCCAATTGTTAGGCTGGAACTGAGATTTGAGAAGGGAGATAGGGACAAAAGACAGTATAGCTGCTTTCAAAAATGAAAGAATGAGCACCCTTGATCTAGGACACTCAAGAGAACAAAAATGGAACTAAAATTGGAAACCACATAGGAGAAGACTTAGGTTCAAAAGAAAACTTTTCTCAGTCAGAGTACGTAGAATGGAATGCCCAGAAGTAGTTAAGCAGGATTTAGAGAAAATGCTGGGAGGGATGAAAAGTATGAGACTGAAGCACTGAAGAGTGGGGCGGGCTAGGCTAGCTGGTTCTTACAGCACCTGAGCTCTATCCCTTTTATGAAGAACCTAGGCACAGAAAAATGACAAAAATTTGACTTTAGACACAGAACTTATTAGTGGCAGATCCTGGGCTAGAACTTAGTTTGCCAAATTCCCACTCTAGGCTTTTCTTTGGAAGTTCTCTACAAAAAGAACTTCCCAGAACAGGTAGGGATGTGCTCCCAAGTACGAGTAAGAGGCAAGAGTGCAGGTAAGTCAAGTACTTGAGAAAGAGCAAGGAGAGCAAACCATGTGGAATAAAGTCATGGAGGCTTACATAGTGTCTGGGGCTTCTCTTATCACTTTTTGTAAGTTATTCCTGATAGGAGTTTATTTGTATGTATACCTGTGTATGATCATAGAGCACTTTAAAATGTAAAGTTTAATGAGTATGACTTTCCAAACTTGAGAATGCCTTTGCCAGTTGTTCTCCATAAGTCCCAAATTTTCATCTCAAATACATGTATGCCAGGGTTCAACTCAGTGGTCAGATAATCTATTAATTACTCTATACATTTATCTATCTAAGTGTGATATTTAAGCTTTCAGATAAAACATTTTGAAAAATGCAAGCTTTTAGTAGATTCACTGGAGGAGATGATAGGTCCTGGGGACTGACAGAACCCCAACTGTGGGCTCAGACTGCTTCCATATTCAGTTCCTGAATTTAGGAGAACTGCTTAACTTCTAGAATCTCAGCTTCTACCTCTGAAAAATGGAGATAACAATAGCACCTATGTCACAAAACTCTGAGCATTAAAATGATTCATGCTGAAATATTATTTAGTTTTCAGGGCTTTTTTTCCTTTTTTTTCAATTTTTTAATGTTGAAAGATGTGAGAAATGATTGAAAGATCTGAACAAGCAACTAGAAAATGCGGACTTAAGCTAGAAAGAAACAAATAGTTAATTTAAAACTATCCGGATGAAGTTTGCTGGTGTTGGGTCCAGGGAATACCATGGACAGATGTTTTTCTACAGAGGAGTTTCTCTATAGTATTACAAAAACTCAAGATTGAAAGGAAGCTCACAGGCCATAGAGGCCACCTCCCTATCTAATGCTCAAATAACCTCCTTCCACAGGGGTCAACAGCCCTCTGCTTAGATATCTCAAGAGATATCATCCCATTTTACCTATATTTAACAGTCATAACAAAACTAAGTGAGAAAGACAAATTCCCTTCACATAAAACCCAATTGGCTTATACAATAATTTATTCTACTTTTTCAGGCATTGACCGAATGAAAAATAAAAGATTAATGGGTTGATTGATTAAATATAACATTAGCTATTTCAAGTCTATTAGGGATGAAATAACTTTAAAAATCGTAACTGGGCAATAAATTATATATTTTTAAGTAGGTTTTTTAATCAGCAGGTACTTTGTTCACCATGGGAAAGATAATGTTTTAGAAATTATTATTATTTTTTAAATTATTTATTTATTTGATAGACAGAGATCACAAGTAGGCAGATAGGCAGGCAGAGAGAGAGAGAGAGAGAGAGAGGAGGAAGCAGGCTCCCCGAAGAGCAGAGAGCCCAATGCGGGGGCTCGATCCCAGGACCCTGGGATCATGACCCGAGCCGAAGGCAGAGGCTTTAACCCACTGAGCCACCCAGGCGCCCCAGAAATTATTTTTATCTCCTAACTTCTCACAATGTTCAGTATTATGAAGCTTCTTTGTTTTTCCTGTCATAAGAATATATGCTTTATGAGACCAAAGCCTATTTGTTCAAGGAGATACTTCCCTGTACCTAGAATAATATTGACATATAATTAGTCCTCAAATATTATTTGAAAACATGAATAAAAAGTGAATAAATTGATAAGAGTGGTAGAAGGATAGCTCATGAAAACCACTTTAAATTTACCATATTTAAAAAATTAAAAAAGAACTTTTTAGAATAATGAAATAAATCCTTGTTCATCTGAATTTCAACTTTATCTGGCAACTCTACATTTAGAAAAGAAAAAACCTAAGGGCAAAAGTATGTGAAATCATCAATATTTACCTAGGAAATGGAAGAAATATTTTTTTTCCAAGACTATATTGATAGATTTAAGGAAATCACAACATACATGTTTAAAAAATAAAACACAACTTAAAAAGAATCAAAAAAGATAAAGCCAAAGCTTCTTTAGAAATACAGTTTGGTTTTTAAAAATCTTGCTAGACTCCAAGAAATGTTGTGACCTATCCTATTCTGTGTGTGTGTGGGTGTGTTTTGGGATAAACCCTAAAACAGCTTTTAAGAGTTTCCTGCACTTTGTCCTTCCCTACCTGAAGGTCATTATGAGAGAGTTGTTGCTAGGTTACAAGATGGCCTTACTCTTTGGGTTTCAAAGTGGTCTTGAAGAATTATTACATTTAAAGGAAAATAAATATCAATTTACAATGTCAAGGCATCAAACAGGATTCTTTCACTCACTGACACTGAGGTAACTGACAATTTCCTAAATATTAAGCCAACCCCTCAACTCTTAAACTGATGACACTTACTGAATCCTCCAGGCTCAATTTAGTAATTAAGAAAGTGAGAAAATATTTCTTGTTAAATTACAAGTCTCCCTAAAAAAAAAAAAAAAAAAAAAAAAATTTACAAGTCTCCCTAATAATACCATAAATTCCAAGAATATTAGAACACATATCTGAATTGTCTACCTTTTACATACCCAGAGATTAGCACGGATCGTGGTATAAACAGCTGTTCAATTGTTTATTGAATGAATCAAATTTTAGGACAAAATAAAACAAAAATTGGGGTGTCACCATCTTTTCTATCTTTATTAGTTGAATTCTGGTATGTTTTTCTGTTCCCTCATACCTTAACATTGATAATGGTAAAATGACAACTCTGATCCTCCGTTTCTTTATCTGTGAAATGAAAATAATAATGTACCTATCCTATGGTGTTATTATAAAGATTAAATGTGCTACCATACGAAAAGTATTTGAGATAGTGGTTAGCCCATAATAAATGTTATCTATCATCATCACCATCACCATTATCACTAGCCGCAGCAGCCTTATTTAAAGCTGGGCCTTTTTCTAATGAGAATTTCAGACTGGAGTTTATTGTCCCTATGGTTACTCCTCTGGTTAGAAGTCTGGTCTCTGGCTGGATGGACTCCTCTATGGCATTTTAGAAGGAACATCACCCCTTCTGGAAGAACCTGGCCCAAAATGTTTCCTTGAAAAGCAATGTCTCCCTTCTATGTTTGACTGTTCATCCTTCCTTACCAACCTGCTTCTTTAGAGTCTTCTCCTGATTGTTGATTACCATAGTGACTGTATTGCCTGGCCCCACCATTTTTCCTTTCATCCTAAAAGCCTATTGGAAAGGTCATTGTCTCAGCTGCTTTTAATCAGACTACATCAACTGAAAATAGAGAATGATTGTACAAACTGTCTTTTACAGTCCAGATCTGTTTGACACAGAATAGCATGTTTTACACTATGTTCATTATTTAACAGTTATATTAGAACTCCCTATTGTCTATTGCTTGAATAGACCCAAATTAATAGACCTAGATTAAATGTTTACTATATGTTATGGCTTAAAATATCTAGTATATTAAACTAGGTAATGTTCTTTCTGTATACACAATGTCTCT
This sequence comes from Enhydra lutris kenyoni, assembly GCF_002288905.1. Taxonomy (NCBI): domain Eukaryota; kingdom Metazoa; phylum Chordata; class Mammalia; order Carnivora; family Mustelidae; genus Enhydra; species Enhydra lutris. Next base: position 43,853,720 of record NW_019154089.1, read on the forward strand.
CAAGTTCTCTTGTGCCAGTGTTGTATTGATAAATACAATTAACATAAACTCTCCTTAGCAACATTAATCTGTGGTTGTTTTATGAAGTTGCTAAAATCACCCTCCCCCACATTGTCCTAAATCACCTTGCATAATGGTTAAAATGGTAGAAAAAGTTAAGACTTTTCTGTTGGGCTTTCTTGATGAGATCATGTTCCAAATGTACCAGAAACTGATGTTTGATTCTCTCCTTGCTAGCTTCTGGAATCCAGGGATGGTGACACACCCTCAACTGGCCAACTTCACTTAAAATTTACTTAACCCTTTAATTTGTTCCACATAAAATTGTTTTTGCAATGAATATTCAAACTTATGTAAATAAATATTTTTTAATAGACTTTTTAAAAAAGATTTTATTTATTTGACAGAGAGAGACACAACGAGACAGGAACACAAGCAGGGGGAGTTGGAGGGAGGAAGCAGGCTCCCCACTGAGCAGGGAGCCTGAAGTGGGGCTCAAGTCCAGGACCCTGGGATCATGACCTGAGCAGAAGGCAGAAGCATAATGATGGAGCCACCCAGGCTCCCCATAAATAAATACTTTAATAAATTATATTTCAATGCTAATAAATTTATTTTAATAAAAATATGTAACTGCATCTCTTACCTCAGTGGCTCTCATCTGTGACTGGGCAGCATTTTCTGAATCCTTCCTAGGAAGTGAATGGAAATTTTTATGGGTGGAAATATATTTTTTATATAAGCTTTATAAAACATTCTGATATTCAGCCATGAGATTCTTCCCATTTCATACTAATTTAAAAATAATTCAACAAACTAGTAATATTATTGTCTTATTACACATTGCAAATAATATCAAGATAATAAAAGTAAATAATAAAACCAAAATCTAAATGATATAAAGGCATATACCAGTTATATTCCTTTATATCCTAGCATATCATCTTATAATTGGGAACACCTTGTTCTTGGAAAGTCTTGGTTTTTGGTGAGAAATGGTGGAATGGTAATGGAAAACTGCCTGTAGTACTCTTCAAAATACCCTCTACATGAACAACATTAGCGTTCTTTCCTCTTCAAATGATATTTTCTTTCTTTCTTTCTTTCTTTCTTTTTTCTTTTTTTTTTTTTTTTGTTGGTGTAAGTATCCTACTTGATGTTGATGAAAGGGGCAACCAATGTACAGTCAAATTATGTAAATGAGATTCTCTGAGTTAATTATTAGTAATAATTTGTAATGTGATGAAAGGATGTATAAATTTGAATTTTAATACGTTTTTATTTATATACTTTCAAAATAATTTGCAGCTTAAAGGAAAATAGAATATATAACTGCATTTTAGAATCTTTTTCTTAATCCCAAACATATTGCATACATTTTAAATAATGCTAGACAGAACATATCATATCATGATGCTTCAATTATCCATTTTAATCTTAATAAAAATTCAGAGAATTTGCAAATCAATATTCAACATGATTAAACAGATATATTCCCAAGTTGTTTTAGAGCCAAACTTTCAGAAATATCTTAGTAGGAGAAACTATCCTTTCTTGGAAAGGTTGTACTCCCAGTTTAAATAACTATGACTTTGAGTCACATAATGTACATTAATATCTACGTACCATAATAAAGAACTTAAAGTGGAATGTGTTCTGCTGATTCCTAATATCTATTCAAATATAAGTTATTAACTCAATTATTCAGGGGCCTATTTCCAGTTTATGAATTATTTATTTTCTTTGTTTTGAAAAGGCTATTATAGCTGTTAGGGCCAAGACAATATTAGAGCTCCAGAACTTGATGATAATGCTCATGAGATACTTAAGCATGCAAGGGAGGCACTGATTACAAAGGCAAATAACCTGTAATTGAATGAAGAGCCTAAACAAAACGCTTCAGAATTTCAAAGACTAATTCTATATGGATTATTGAACAATAGCATAAAATGAACTCTTTAAGAATCTCCATGTGGTTTTAGTTTGAAGTGAAATATAACATATAATTTTTATAAACATTAGATCTAGAAGGGTTTGATATCAAGAACTCTGATGCCATGTAAACCAAACCAAAGTACTGGCCATTGCATGGACTTGGCTGTCCTGCACCCATTAAATTCTAGGATGATTTAAGTTTTTCCAAAGAATATTGTTTGCCCCTTCCCGTGGATTAAAATATGGCATAAGTAATGAATATAATAGGATTTAACCCACTATACAATAGACAATTTTGAACTTGATGCCAAAATATAAAAATTGAGAAATTCAGGAGAGTCTAAAATGGCAGAGCAATAGGAGACTTTAGTTCATATGGTCCCAGGAATTCAGCTAGAGAGCTATCAAATCATTCTGAACACCTGTAAACTCAAGCAGAGACCTAAGAAAAGAATTGCTGCAACTCTACCAATAGAAAAGTGATCATTTTCTGAAAAGTAGGAGATGTGGAGAAGTGAATCTGAAGAAAAACTGCGGGGGAAGGGAGTCTCCAAAAATTGGATACCAGCAAGTGATACAGCAGTGGAATACAAAATCATAACCTTTAAAAGCCTGCTCTGGTGAGGGACATTCCTGCTTAAAAGGCACTCATGTGGTGAAGCAGGGGCAGAATCCCAAGTGAGACAGTGTGGTCTCTAGATCCTCAGGGTCACAGGAACACTGGGGGTGCCTGAGTGTGGCAGAGTTCCTAGGCATCAGAGTAGGGAATCCAGCTGCAATCACCTAGCCCAGAAATGGGCTCTCAGCTCAAGCTTGCCATATACCACGAATGCTGGCATGGTTAGGCAATGGCTATCTGAGCAGGGGCCCAATAAGTGGAAGAACCAGGGCAAAAACCTCCCTTCCTCCCCTGGTAGGAGTGGCTCAGGTATGCACTGCAAGAATCTGCAGGGTCTGGAGACTCCAAACGGGGTTGCATGCCTGAGACAAAAATGTACCATCACAGGCTGGGTGAGCTCAGAGTACGGCTGGGCTGGAGATGAGAGAGACAGGAGTAACTGACTGCTTTACCCTGAGGGTGCACTGAGGAGTGGGGCCCTGAGCTTTTGGCTCTGGGGCTGGAGAGTGGAGGCCACCATTTTCATTCTTATCCTCTAAAGTGGCAGGGAAAGCCTTCAGGGAATAAAAACCACATAGAGCAATCCAGAGCAGATTACTTAGCCTGGTCCCCTGGCAATAGTGGTACAATTCTGCCCAGGGCAAACCCAACTGAGAATCAGCATAATAGGCTCCTCCTAGAGAAGATCAGCAAGATTCCCTGCATCTGGCCAAGACCATGTTTACTGATCACACAGAACTGCAAAACTCCAAAGCTAGGGGAAAATAATATATAGAATCTATGGGGTTTTCCCCCCACAACTCTTTCGTCTTTCAATTTTAATTTTTTTCTCTTTCTTTTTCAACCAATTTCTTATTTTATCACCTCTTTTTTTAAAGTCTTTTTCAATTTTCATCTTTACAGTTACATTCGATCCTTTCAATGCATTTAATTTTATTTTTGCACGTATATAAGGTTTTTTTTCTTTACAATTTTGGGATATAGTTTTCTAACAAAGGGATCAAAATACATACAGAATCCAGTGTATTGCTTTGTTCTGTTCACCTGTCTGATTATTCTCTTCCCCTTTCTCTCTCTCTCTCTCCCTCTCTCTCTCTCTTTTGGTTCTGGATCTCTTCTGAATTGCTTAGTGTATATTTCTCTTGGGTGGTTGTTGTCATTTCAGTATTTTGCTCTCTTGTTCATTTTTTCTTAGGGAAGAATGACAAGATGGAAAAAGTCACCTCGAAAAAGAAAATAAGAGGCAGTACTGACTGCCAGGGACCTCATCAGTATGGATCTAAGATGTTAGAACTAGAGTTCAGAATAATGATTATAGAGATACTAGCTGGGCTTGAAAAAAAAAAAAAAAGCATAAAAGAGAATCCCTTTCTAGAGAAATTAAAGAACTTAAATCTAATCAAGTTGAAATAAAAAAGGCTATTAATGAGATGCAATCAAGAATGGAGGCTCTAGCTGCTAGGATAAATGAGGCAGAAGAGAGAATTAGTGATATAAAAGATAAAATGATGGAGAATAAAGAAGCTGAGAAAGAGATAAACAAGTACTGGATCACAAGGGGAGAATTTGAGAGATAAGGGATACCATAAAGTGAAACAATATTAGAATAATTAGGATCACAGAAGAAGGGGGGGCAGAAGGCATATTGGAGAAAATTAGAATGGAGAATTTCTCTAATCTGGGGAAGGAAACAGGCATTCAAGTCCAGAAATTCAAGTCCAGAGAAGGACTTGAATGGAAAAGAGAAGGAGACAGGAATTCAAGTCCAGAGAACCCCTTCAAATTCAATAAAAGTAGTTCAACAAGTCAACAGGCAACAGTGAAACTTGCAAATCTCAGAGACAAAGAGAAAATCCTGAAAGCCGCTAGGGAGAAGAGGTCTGTAACCTATAAGGATAGAAACATTAGACTGGCAACAGACCTAACCTCAGAAACCTGGTAGGCCAGAAGGATTGGCATGATATATTCAGGTTGCTAAAGGAGAAAAATACGTAGCTAAGAATATTTATCCAGCAAGGATGTCATTCAAAATAGGAGAGAAAGAAAGCCTCCAGGACAAACAGAAACTAAAAGAATTTTTGATCCTAAACCAGCCCAGTAAGAAATATTACAGGGGCTCCTGTAAGTGAAGAGACAGCCTAAAAGTAACATAGATCAGAAAAGAACAGAGACAATATACAGAAACAGTGACTTTACAGGTAATATAATGACACTAGATTCATATCTTTCAATAGTTTCTCTGAATGTAAATGAGCTAAGTGCCTCAATCAAAAGACATAAGGTATCAGATTGGATTAAAAAAAAAAAAAAAGCAAGACCTACCAATTTGCTGTCTGCCAGAGATTCATTTTAGACCCAAAGACTTAGACTTTAGACTCCAGATTAAAAGTGAGGAAGTGGAGAACCTTTATCATGCTAATGGACATCAAAAGAAAGGTGGCATCCTTGTATCAGACAAATTAGATTTAAAACCAAAGACTGAAATAAGAGATGAGGAAGGATACTATATCATAATTAAAGGATCTATCCAAAAGAGGATCTAACAATTATAAATATATCCCTATTGGGAGTCACCAATTATATAAACCAACTAATAACAAAATTAAAGAAACACATTGATTGTAATACAATAATAGTAGGGGATTTTAACACCCCACTCACTGCAATGGACAGATCATGTACACAGAAGATCAACAAAGAAATGAGGGCTTTGAATGACACACTGGACCAGATGAACTTCACAGATATAATCAGAGCATAACATCCTAAAACAACAGTATACACATTCTTCTTGAGTGCACATGAAACATTCTCCAGAATAGATCATATACTGGGTCACAAATCAGGTCTCAACCAGTACCAAAGGATTGGGATCATTCCATGCATATTTTCAGAACATAATGCTTTGAAACTTGAACTCAATCACAAGAAGAAACTTGGAAAGAACTCAAATACATGGAGGCTAAAGAGCACCCTACTAAAGAATGAATGGGACAACCAGGAAATTGAAGAAGAGTTAAAAAATTCATGGAAACAAATGAAAATGAAAACACAACTGTTCAAAACCTTTGGGATGCAGCAAAGGCAGTGTTAAAAAGGAGGTACATAGCAATACAAGCCTTTCTCAAGAAATAAGAAAGGTCTCAAATACACAGCCTAACCTTACACCTAAAAGAGCTGGAGAAAGAACAGCAAAAAAAGCCTAAACCCAGGGGGAGAAGAGAAAGAATAAAGATCAGAGCAGAAATCAATGAAATAGAAATGAAAAGAACAGTAAAACAGATCAATGAAAGCTGGTTCTTTGAAAGAATCAGTAAGATTGATAAACCCCTGGCCAGACTCATCAAAAAAAAAAAAAAAAAAAAAAAGAGAGAGAAAGAGAGAGAGAGAAATTAATAAAATCATGAATGAAAGAGGAGAGATCACAACTAACACCAAAGAAATACAAACAATTATAAGAACATATTATGAGCAACTGTATGTCAGCAAATTTGACAATCTGGAAGATAGGGATGTATTCCTAGAGATGTATAAACTACCAAAACTGAACCAGAAAGAAATAGAAAACTTGAAAAGACCCATAACCAGTAAGGAGACTGAAGCAGTAATCAAAATTCTCCCAACAAACAAGAGCCCTGGGCCAGACAGCTTCCCAGGGGAATTCTACCAACCATTTAAAGAAGAATTAATACCTATTCTCCAGAAACTTTTCCAAAAAACAGAAATGGAAGGAAAACTTCCAAATTCATTTTATGAGGCCAGCATCACCTTGATCCCCAAATCAGACAAACACCCCAACAAAAAAGAAAATTAGGGGCACCTGGGTGGCTCAGTGGGTTAAAGCCTCTGCCTTCGGCTCAGGTCATGGTCCCAGTGTCCTGGGATCGAGCCCCACATCGGGCTCTCTGCTCTGTGGGGAGCCTGCTTCCACCTCTCTCTCTATCTGTCTGCCTCTCTGCCTACTTGTGATCTCTGTCTGTCAAATAAATAAATAAAATCTTTAAAAAAAAAAAAAAGAAAATTATACACCAATATCCCTGATGAACATGGATGCAAAAATTCTCACCAAAATACTAGCCAATAGGATCGAAGAGTACATTAAAAGGATTATTCACCATGACCAAGTGGGATTTATCCTGGGCTGCAAGGTTGGTTTAACATCTGCAAATCAATCAATGTGATACAATACATTAATACAAGAAAGAACAAGAACCATATGATACTCTCAATAGATGCTGAAAAAGCATTTGACAAAGTACAGCATCCTTTCTTGTTCAAAACTCTTCACAGTGTAGGGATAGAGGGTACAAACCTCCATATCATCAAAGCTATCTATGAAAAACCCACAGCAAATACCATTCTCAATTGGGAAAAACTGAGAACTCTTCCCCTTAGGTCAGGAGCATGGCAGGGATGTCCACTATCACTACTGCTATTCAACATAGTACTAGAAGTCCTAGCCTCAGTAATCAGACAACAAAAAGAAATAAAAGGTATCCAAATCGGCAAAGAAGAAGTCAAACTCTCACTCTTTGCAGAGGACATGATACTCTATGTGGATATTAGAGTCACTGCATGAGGGAAAATAAAACAAAACTATACATGTCCAGGTTCCTATTCCAGAATTTGGGTCAGTTGGTCTGGGGTGGGGCTCAGAATACAGTATCTTTTAATAAGTTCCCTAGGTGATACTAATGTCAACCAGAGTTGAGAACCTCAGATATAAATAACAGATTTTAGATATAATATATTTTATTGTATTACATGAAAAAATTTGTTTTTGCTGAAATGTTAATTTCTATAGGTCAGGAAGAGGCTGGTAATTTACAAATTTACAATAAAGTCAATTCACTGTTTCTCAAGTGGTAGTGAAAGGATCCCCTACACCATCTTCTTTCATGTATTAATTGGTTAGACAGCTGTCCCAGAACATAACTTTTGTAAGCTCTGTGTATTAGTCAAGGTTCTTCAGGGAAATAGAAATAAGATATATGTGTGTATAAATTTGTGTTTGTAAAATACATATATTCTACATAATATTTTTATATATTTTGGGACTTTTTAAATTACTAACTACAGATTTAAAGCTATGAAATGTGCATTTCTTGGCAAGTTACACAAGTGATTTTCTACTGATTCACATTTCCAATAAAAGCTTAAGGAAACAGACACAAATACAAAGGGCAAGAAAAATACGGCAACAGCCTCAAAACAAAAAGATTTAGTAACAGGAAAAAGTCTTCACAGTCAGGGTCCATCAACATTTAAAATTATCCAAATAGTACAAATGCTCAATTCAAATTGATATCATGCACGAAACTATTAAGGCTTATCCCTTGAAGCTGAAAACTAGAAAAGTCACTCACATATGGAGAAGGAAGAAGGGAGAAGGAAGAAGAGAGAGAGAGAAGAGAAGATTTTAAGGAATGGTTTATGTGATTGTAGAGACTGGCAAGTCTAAAAATCTGCAAGGTAGACCAGCAGGCTGGAGACCCAGGGGAAAGTTGCCCCTCTAGTTTGCAGACAGATTGGAAATAGTTTCCTCTTCATCAGGAACCTCTGCCTCATTTTTTTTTAAGCCTTCAACTGGTTGGATGAAGCCCACCCACATTATGGAGGGTGATCCGCTTTACTCAAAGTCTACTCATTTAAATGTTAATCTCATCTAAAAAAATACCTTCACAGCAACATTTAGAAGAGTAGTTCACCTGGGTACTATGACTATGTAGGTTGACATATGAAATTAATTGTTATACTTTACTAACTACAACACAAAAGAAGGATGGAACAACTTGCTTTTTATAAAACAGAATTGCATTTTCTTACAAATTCAGCTTCTTGGTTACCTATGTGTTCTAACCAGCCAAAGTAAAGAACTGAAAAAAGAAACCATGGTTTCCTTTATTTCTAGACCTATGCTCCTTTCTTTATATTTTGCTTCCCTTAGGAGATGTCGTATTGAGAGAATCCTCTCAATTCAAGGTCTCTGGCATTAAAGAACTTATTTTTTCCTTTTCCTCTTCATTTTTCCGTTTACTGAATTAACATTCACCTGAAAATAATGGACTCACTTTTTTAAAGGCGCTCAGAAGTTAAAAACAACTTAAAGAACTATGGAACTAGAAGGTATAAGTTTCGGAAGTTTGTTTATACTAACGTGGCAGTTTTAGAAAATGGTTAGTTTTTGTTTTGGGGTTTTATTTGTTTTTTTGTATTTGTTTTTGTTTTGAAATTCCTCCTATCCAAAGGGATGTCCTCTTTCCTTGAACCTGGGAAGCCCTGTGTCTGCTTGAACAAATAGAATGAAGCTACATAACTTCAGGCAAGGTCATAAAAGGCCTTGCAACTTCTTTCGGGTTTTCTTGGGATGATCACTCTGGGCGAGGCCAGCTTTCATGTAAGAAATCTATTCTGCTTGTCTGAAACTGCCATGCTGGAGGGGCCACACAAAGGCATTAATGCAGACAGTCCCCACTGAAGCCAGCTGTCCTAGGTATCACTGCTGCAGTGTCAAACAAATGAATGAAGGCATCGTAGACTCTACAGACCAGCCTATTGACTGAACATCATTACATCACTTTATTTGATACCATAAGGAGAAAAAGAACTAAAGTTCTGCCTGAATTCCTCACTCACAGAACCCATGTGATATAATAAAACAGTGATTATTTTAAGCTTCTCAGTTTTGTGATAGTTGGTTACACAGAAATATACTGGTAACAACTAGTAATCAATATAAAGGACTATAATTAAGAGCTGAGACATTTATCTTTTATCGTGAGTCAAATGTAAGAGCCAACTTACACGGAGCTGTTTAATACAAACTATTAGCTTTCCTAAAGCTATATATTCTTTGGGTAAGCTAGCACAGGTGTGATGATAATATCATTGTGTTCTGTGGCTACTTACATCTGCTTTATTAAAGATACTTCAGAGAATACATGTTAAAGGCCATTTGATTTTCTGTCCTACACCTGACCCATCCCCAATCATTGCATATCCACCCAATTGCACAAGAAATTCAGAGTAACCCTAGACCGTCCCCCTTCCCTTCTACCAGCTCAGTAAAACCTGTCATGTCCACCTCTAAAATATTCTTCTAACCTATTCTCTTTTCTGCATCTCTGCCATCACCACCCCAGGCAACCATCATTTTTTGTTTGGTTTATGGCTGTAGCCCCCTAACTGGTTACATCATTTCCTCTCAGTTCTTTTTCACTACCATACTTAAAAGTCTCACTTTATTTTCATTATCTTTAGAATAAAACTCATTATCCTAAACTTACAATAAGTAAATAAGCCATAGACACCTAATGTACAGCATAATTAATATAGACAATATTATATTCATATAATCATCAAACTAGCTAAGAGACTAGAACTTAGTTATTCCCTAAAACAAAAGGATAATTATGTAATGTCATAGAGGCACTAATTATCACTTCAGTGGCAATCATTTTACAATATACAAATTTATCAATTTAAGATGTTGTATACCTTGAATTTACACAATGCTATATGTCAAATGTATTCAATAACACACACAACAAAAACAAAAAACTCAAAATCCTCACCATGTCCCATAAGATGTTTGATCTGGCCCCTACCAACACTGGCAGTCTTATATCAAGCAACACCACTGTTTATACACCATGTTCTAACCACACCAGCTTTTTCTAAGCTCTTTGAACTTCCCAAGCCTTTTCTTGCCACAGTGTTTTTATGCTTGTTCTTCCCTTTGACTACAACACTCTTCTCATGTATGACTTCCTCCTTGCACATCCCCTGATCTTCTCTATTAAAGGGGCCTTTTTATTTCCCTCATAATACTAACTTCAACATTTATGATCTCACTTACTAATTTTTATGCTATTTTCCCTATTGGCAAATAAGCCCCAAGCAGAGCCAGAGGTCTCATTTCTGTTATCATACGTGTTATCACCCATGCCTAGCATTGTCCATAAGCAGAAGAAATGCTCAGTGAATGTTTCTGAATACCTGAGTGATTGAATGAGTACTTCAAGTACTTGACACTTTACTCCATCTGTAAGTAATAGAATAATCTGACTGCCTAGAATTACCTAAGAGCATAGATTCTATTGCCGAGTCCTGATCTACTTAGCTAGAGCATTTTCAATAAATATTTTCAGTTATCAACACAGCTGTCATACATCTATTGAATCACACATCTGTTGAATGTCTGCTTTGTGCCTGATTACAGGATAGCATAATACAACGCACATATGCCTCACCAACCTATGGCACATCTTAGATCACATTAATATTAGTACTCAAATATTGTTATTTCCAACTTCCCATCTGCTTATTCAGGAACTCAAATGCCTTGACCCTCTCCCCCACTTCAGCAACAAAGGTCTTCTAGGCACTCCAACATCAACTAAACCATAGCTCCCTTCCCTACTACTCCAAGCTCTGCCTTTAACACTCACTGATGCTCTGGTTATCTCATACAAGCTTCTGAACCCGTTAAGGTGCCTATTCTTACCTTTCATCTGCAACATTAATGCTTTCAGCCCTAACAGTACTGCAGTATGTCAGTAGCCTTTGCAGTGTTCCAGCTTACTATATTAGAAAAGGATAGGGTTCCATAGGTGGATGGGTTGGGCATCTGTACCAGAAAGGATAGACTTAAAATTACACCAAGTAGATTCAAAACTGTAAAAGGCTCAAAGCAATAAAAGTTCATTTCTTGATCATGTGATAGTACTAGGTGGGAGAACATGTTGGTGGGGCAGCCATCTCCCATATAGTCATTCAGGGACCTAGATGTATGAAGGTTCTGCCATCTTCTGCAAGTGGCTTCCAAAGTTCCCTGGGAGAGGTCTCCATTATAGGTATTAAAAAGAAGAAAGGAGCACAGAGGAGCACCATGTGGGATTTTATAAGCCAGTCCAGGAAGTAGCACTATCATTTCCTATCATAATCCATGGGATAGAACTCAGTCATGGTAATAACACATAATGACAAGAATAGTTTGGAAATGTGGTACCAACACAGGAAATCATTTTCCAATAATAATTCATAAACTTTTAAAGGACAATAGGCTAAGCCTGCCACAGCCTAGTGTTTCAGAATATAGCAGACAGCTTTTCAGTCCACACAAAGAGCACTTCATGTCCCTAGGATCTGCACATGCTTGTGCAATAGATCAGATTCACTAGGATCTTTAGTCCATGTGGCTAAATGTAAGAACTTCTACAAAGGTTCAAGGTCCACCTTGTACCTTGACTTTTGGAGTTTTCTTCTGAACCATAAATTATATCTGCAGCTTTAGTATTTAAGACAAAATGTAGTTTTCCACTTCCAAGAAACTCATCAACCCTCAAAAGAAAATCACTAGAAGCAAATAAATGTTCTGATGGTCATGTTGTTTAAAATTACCCACCAGTCATATCTCATACCTCAAATCCAACCCTTCTGGGATCCTTGTTAGGAATTTGAGATGAGTCTAAACATTGGTAGGAATTTATATTGGTAGGATTTGAGATGAGTATTTGAGATGAACCTAAGAATTTGAGATGAGCCTAAACATTGGTAGGAATATATATAGGAATAGGGACTAAAGAAAGAAATCTAGATGAGATGTAAAATTTGAGCAAAGACCAATGAGAATTTATTCATTCATTCACTCATTCATTCAGGGTCACAGACACATGAAGAAGGTCCTGCCATCTTTTTCAAGTGGCTTCCAAAGTTCCAGTTTATAAAGCAGAAATAATATTCTTTACAGAGAAACTATAAACTACCTTATTATAGGTGCTATTTATTATTCTCTTGGTAATTTTCATAGAATTTACTATAAAACCTATTTCACTAAAAATTTAAAAGTCTAGGGATGCCTGGGTGGCTCAGTCAGTTAAGTGTCTGCTTTTGCCTCAGGTCATGATCCCAGCATGGCTGGGACTGAGTCCTGCATCAGGCTCCTTGCTCAGTGGGGACCCTGCTTCTCCCTCTGCCTGCCACTCCCCCTGCTTGTGCTCTCTCTCTGTCTCTGACAATTAAATAAAAATAAAATCTTCAAAAAAATTAAAAGTCTAGCTTAGAGTTCAGAAATAATTCCTGGAAACTTTACACTATGATTTCATTGATGATCTTCTCTTAAGATCAGAAAATTAGGACAAATTAAATAGATAATAGGCATTTTCAAGATAAATTTAGGAAATAAACAACCAAAACTAAGGCTGAAAATAGGATAACATATTTTAGAATTGTAACCATAGGCAAGAATCCATGTTCATGAAACTCAGTCTTCAGAAAACTGGTTAAACAATGACATTTGGGAAAATCAGTAAGTGGCAACTCTCCAATCCCCCTCTCTGAAGGAAAGCCTGGACAGGCCTGGCCTAGCTGGCTGGAATTTGAGGGGCCTCCTCAGAAGGTAGGAAAGCTCTTGCCTACATCTGTGGTTTAATGGCGCCAGAATCCAAATACCACTTGTGTTCCAAGAAGAGATGCCAAGGGTCAATTTGCAGAAATGTGTCCAAATGTGCTGTCAAACCAAAGAAGCCTTAGAGTCAAAGCCAAGAGAATCCAGGCAAGGCTACACCAAGAAACAATGGGTCAAAAATGGGAACTGGGAGGTAATGACCAGGATCTAATGATTTTGGCCATCCTTCTTTTAGGTGGTTTGTAAAGTAGAACACGCCAGTATATTAAATAGAACAGAACAGACAGTGAGCAAATTGGCTTTAAAACATTAGGATAAAAATTAATTCTACCAGAGAAGACTTCTAGGGATATGAAATAAATCATAACAAATGTAACTTGATTTGAGAAAAGCCCATAGATCTTGGCTTTTCCTAAACATATTCTTTATTGACTCAATTTTCAAAAAGACTTTTGAAATTTAACCACTAAAATCATTGGTGGAAAATAATCAATTACTGAGAATAGACTTACATAAAATCTGGGAACACCAGCAAAACACTAAGTCGTGTATCCTCTTTTGAAACAGTTTAATTTGTTGTCACCTAACAAAGCAGAGGCCTAAAGAGTAAAGGTTTGATTATGACAGGGAGAGAATTTAATAGCAGTATTTTTTGAGTGTAACTTTCTTAGATTGGATTTCCCTGAAATAGACCCAGCTACAAGAATTCATGTGCAAGTGATTTATGAAGCAAGCACTCCCAGGAAAAGCCAGTAAGGAGTGGGAGAAAGAGGACACAGGAAGGGGGAAAACCCAAACAAGAATGCAATTTCAGCAAAGCCCCCTGCCCCAGCAGCACAGTAGCAACCTGATTCCACCAGGGATCTCTGGAGTGTAGGCTGTACCTCAGAGTTATCCTGTCCAGAGGAGGAGTGCCTTTCACACCCCTGTGTTGTACCAGTCAGCATTAGCTAGGAGTCACCCTGTGCAGACATCAACACCAGGTACTTCTAGCTCTCTTCACAGGCAAGCAAAAGTAGTTTTCTTTTGAACAGTCAAAGGTATAGGCTGCTGGAAGCCAAAGTGTAACACACCTAGGGTTGGGACTCCATGAAGGAATAAAAGACATTTGGCCGGGGCTGGGGGTGGAATCTGGGCAGAAGACTGATAATTGTGGTAGTGTCATAGATGCTTTACATATTTACGTGTTTATTTATTTTTAAACAGAGAGAGAGATCACAGGTAGGCAGAGAGGCAGGCAGAGAGAGAGGGGAAAGCAGGCTTCCTGCTGAGCAGTGAACCCGATGCGGGGCTCGATCCCAGGACCCTGAGATCATGACCTGAGCTGAAGGCAGAGGCTTAACCCACTGAGCCACCCAGGCGCCCCTCACAGATGATTTTAATCTATGTATGTAAACTTTATTCCATGAATAATATTTTTACATAACATAATTAAATTTTCTTTTAGAATAAAAAGCAGTATCTCTTATCATATCTGAAGCAACACAAGGATATAAAAAGGGGAGAAAAATTACATTCCCTAAGTCACCAAGGTTAAAACCATTAGTTGTTTATTCTTAACATCTTTACCTATATTTATGTAAACCATGAAGCCATGAAGGTTTTTATTTAAAATGGTAACAGCATACACAATATTTTTTCCTTGCCTACTTAAAAATATTACACAGCCGTCCTTTCAGATAAATACACGCACATACACACACATATACAATTCATTCTCAAAGAAGAAAAAGTGTTCAATATGGATAACAAAAAATATATTAAAATATTTCCCTCTAAATGATGAACATTAAAGATGATTCTGTTTCTATGTCACTGTAAATAATGCTAAGCTAAAAATTTGTGTACCTATGTCCTTATATGCCAGTGTTTTATTACAATAGGAGAGATACTAAAAAGTGGGATATCCAGGTCAAAGAGTATGTAGGTTTCTAATTTTAAAAGGTAAAGAGAAATTCATCTGATGACCTTGTTTCCTATTTCCCTGATAAAATAGAAGCAACCAGAGAAGAATCTTCACAAATTGCCTCAGATACATTTCCCACTGGCCAGGATCTGCATCATGTACCATGTGTTTCCTCTGGTCACAAATGATCCATCCATTCTCCTCTCTAAATCCAATGTCTCTGTCCATAGACTGTCTCATTCCCTCCTTTCCTGCCCAAGAACATTGTTACTCTAGCAATGCTCTGCACTTTCTCTCTCCCACACGAATTCAATTTTTCCATTTAGTTTTAATATATGTTAGGATATAACCACTTCTCACTATCTTCACTGTCACAACCTTTGGTCTAAGTTATCATTCTTTCCTGGATCCTGGACCAATCTGCCAAAATGATCTCTCTCTTTCTATCTTTGTTCCCTTATAGTCTATTCTCAACACAAGAGTCAGAGTCATTCTTAAGATATATAAGGTCTCCAGAGTGAAGATTCTCTAACAATACTATTTGAATTTTTTAATCATCTCCAATGTCCCAATCCCTATACGGCCCTTGCTTTCTTTTGTAGTGTTTATCACATTTAAATAAAATCAATAATTTACATATCCTAGATTATGCTGGATACTTTATACATTAATGCAAATCACATTCAGTTCTCATCATTGCATTTTTATCTTTATATTTTCCAAGATTATGAAAAATGTTTAAAAATTAGAAGGGATTCTTGCAACAGACATCTAATACGCATCACCTACATTTGACCAGTAACATTTTACCGTATTTGTGTTATCATGTTTCCTTCTCTATCTTCATTCCATAGAGCCACCTTGTTTTTTATACACTT
Source organism: Enhydra lutris kenyoni (assembly GCF_002288905.1). Classification (NCBI taxonomy): domain Eukaryota; kingdom Metazoa; phylum Chordata; class Mammalia; order Carnivora; family Mustelidae; genus Enhydra; species Enhydra lutris. Next base: position 43,869,466 of record NW_019154089.1, read on the forward strand.
CACAGTAAATTGCAGAAATCAGGCTTAATTTTTATGTCACTGATGCCTGATGATATTCGACATTTTTCATGTGATTATTGTCCTTTCATATATCTTATTTTATAAAATGTCTATTCAAATATTTTTCCTACTTTTAATTAGGTTGTTATTTGTTCATCGAGTTACAGGGTTTCCTTCTATATCCTCGATACCACTTCTTTGTCAGATGTATGCTTTGTGTATATTTTCTTCCCATCTGTGGCTTGCATATTCATTTTCTTAATTTTGTATTTTGAGAAGCATAAGTTTTAACTTTTGATAAAGTATAATTTATCAATTTTAAAGTTGCTGCTTTCTGTAACCTTAGAAACTTTTGCTTATACACACACGGAAAGAACATTTTCCGATGTTTTTCTTTTGTCCCCTGAAAGTTTGATGATTTAAGCTTTTGCATTTTAGTTAATAACTCATCTTGAATTAACTTTTGTGTATAGCAAAGTAGGAGTTAAGCTATTTCTTTTTATTAATTAATATATTTTATTTTTAGAGCAATTTGAGGTTCATATCAAAACTGAGCAGAAAGCACAGAGAACTCCTGTCAGTCAGAGTATTGTGCATTACCCGTTACCAGGCTCAGTAGTGGAACTAAAAATATTTCTGTCCACTGGATCTTAGTAGGAAATCACAACACAGTCAAGCACTAGATGAACTAATACTTTGTTTACATAGAGAAAAGACAGAGCAAAATCAGCTACCATATTTTGTGTGACACATGGCCAACAGGTCTCTCCCCACAGCCAATACAGGACAATTTGCTCACTTACATCCTTCTCTAGCCTTGGGACTCTCTTGTGGAGTCTGCAATACTTGAAGCTGGGGGAATGCCTGAGGGCCAATGACTTCCATGCTGAAGCAGAACAAAGGAACACTCATTGCTCCTGAAACAGGAAAAGATACTTGCAGACAAGGTGGTAAATCCTACACAGGCTGTGAGGATCTTCATCTGTTGGTGAGTTACTGTTGCAGGCTCAAGGATCCTTGTTTTATAGCAGAGTGGGGATCGAAAGACTGAATGCATGAGACCACATTCCTCAATAACTCCCACATACAGCCTGTCCCCACACATGCATAACCTACCCCCACTATCAACATCCTGCACCAGAGTGGTATATTTGTTATAACTGACACATTGTTACCAGGCAGAGTTCATAGTTTATATTTGGATTTACGCTCAGTTTGACAAATGTATAATGACACGTTTCCACTATTTATAGTACCGCATGGTAATTTCACTGTCACAAAAAACCTCAGTGATCTGCCCATTCATTTCTCCCTCCCACTCAAGACTGGTGACCCCTAATTATTTTGAATGTCTTCATAGTATTGCCTTTTCTAGAATGTCATATAGTTGGAATCATACAGTACATATGAATCCATTTGGGATTGTCTTCATTCACTTAGTAATATGCATTTACGTTTCCTCCATGTCTTTCATGGCTTGATACAGCTCATTGCATTTTAGTGCTGAGTAATATTCCATTCTTTGGATGTACTACAGTTTATTTACCCCTTTACCAATGAGGTATGTCTTGATTGCTCCACCGTTTTGGCAGTTATGAACAAAGCTGCTATGAACATCTCTGTGTGGGTTTTCCTGTGAATGTAAGTTTTTAAATTCATTTGAGTAAATACCAAGAAATATGACTGCTGGATCACATGGTAAGCATAGGTTTAGTTTTTTAAGACACTGCATGCCTTCTAAAGTGGATATACCATTTTGCACTCCCATCAGCAATGAATCAGAATTCCCGTTGTTCCCCATTGTAGCCAGTATTTAGTGCTGTCAATATCCTGGATTTTGGTCATTCTAATAGGCATGTAGTAGTATTTTTTTGTTGTTGTTTTAATTTGGAATTTTCTAGTAACATGATGTTGATCAACTTTTCATATACTTACTTACCCTCTGTATATCTTCTTTAGTGAGGTATCAAAGTCACTTGCCCATTTTTAAATTCAGTTGTTCATTTTCTTATTGTTGAGTTTTAAAAGCTTTTGTCTATTTGGATAATGGTCCTTAATCAGATGTGTCTTGAAAATATTCTTTCACAGTTTATACTTGTCTACTTTTTCTCTTGAGATGGTCTTTTGCAGAGCTTAAGTATGTAATTTTCATGAAGCCCAGCTTATCAATTCTTTCTTTCCTGGATCACGCCTTTGGTGTTGTTTCTAAAAAGTCATTGCCATATCCAAGGTCATCTAAGTTTTCTCCAATGTTGTCTTCTAGGAGTTTTATAGTTTTGTGTTTTGCATTTAGGTCTATGATCCATTTTGAGTAAATTTTTGTGGAAGTGCAAAGTATGTGTCTGGATTAATTTTTTTGCATGTACAAGTCCAGTTGCTCCAGCGCCTTTTGTTGAAAAGACTATCTTTGCTCTATGTCTTGTCTTTGCTCCTTCGTCAAGGATCAGTTGACAGTATTTTTCTGGGTCTACCTTTGGGCTCTCTATTCTGTTCCATTGATCTATTTGTGTATCCTTTCACCAATACCACACTGTCTTGATTACTGGTAGCTTTAGTAGTCTTGAAGTCAGATAGTGTCAGTCCTCCAACTGTTCTTCTCTTTCATTATTGTGTTGGCTACTCTGGGTCTTTTGCCTCTCTACATGAACTTTAGAACCAGCTTATACAAAATAACTTGCTGAGATTTTAATTGGGATTGTACGGAGTCTACAGATCAGGTTGGAGAAAACTGACATCATAACAATATTTAGCCTTGTTATCCATGAACATGGAATATTTCTCCATTTATTAAGTTATTGATTTCATTCATCGGAGATTTGTAGATTTCCTCATATAGATCTTGTGCATATTTTATTAGTTTTATAGCTAAATATTTCATTTGGGGGATGCTAATGTAAAGGTTTTTTTTTTTTTTTTAAGATTTTGTTTATTTGAGCATGAGTGGGGGGCGGCAGGCAGAGGGAGAAGGAGAAGCAGACTCCCTGCTGAGCAGAGAGCCTGATACATGCTGGATCCCAGGACCCTGAGATCATGATCTGAGCCAAAGGTAGATGCTTAACCCACTGAGCTACCCAAGCACCCTGTAAATGTTTTTAATTTCAAATTCCACTTCTGTATTACTGGTATACAGAAAAGTTATTGACTTTTATATATTAATCTTGTATCCTGCAATCTTACTATAAATGCTTCAGCTCTATGAGGTGTTTGTTTGTTTGTTGTTGCTGTTTTTGAAGTTTTTCTACATAGGGGCACCTGGGTGGCTCAGTTGGTTAAGTGTCTGCCTTCAGTTCAGGTCATGATCCTAGGGCCCTGGGATCCAGCTCTGTATTAGGCTCCCAGCTAAGCCGGGAGCCTCCTTCTGCCTCTGCCTCTCCACCCAACTTGTGCTTTTTCTTGCTATCTCTATCTCAGAAAAAAAAAAACACTAAAAATAAATAAATAAATAAATAAATAAATCTACATAGATATTTATGTCATCTGCTAAGGTTTCTTTCTTTCTTCCTATTCTGTATACATCTTTTCTTGGGTTATTTTGTTAGCTACATTGATTTTACAATGATGAAAAGCAGTAGGTAAAAGACATCTTTGCCTTATTCCTGGATCTAGTGGGAAAGCTTTGAGTTTCTCACCATTAAGTATGATGTTAGCTGAAGGTGTTTTGTAGATGTTCTTTATCAAGTTTTAAAAGTTTTCCCTTCTCTTCCTAGTTTGATGAGAGTTTATACCCATGAATAGATGTTGGGTTCTGTCAAGTGCTTTTTCTGCATCTACCTATATGACCATATGATTTTTCTTTTATAGTCTGTTAATGTGATGGATTATATTAATTATTTTTGAATGTTCAACTAGTCTTGCATACCGGGGTAAATCTCACTTGCTCATGGTATATCATTATTTTTATACATTGTTGGATTTGCTTTGCTAATATTTTGTTAAATATATTTGAATGAACATTCATGGCAAATATTCTTTTCTTGTAATATCTTTGTCTTGTTTGGTATTAGGGTATGCTGGCCCCATAAAATGAGTTAGGGAAAATTCTCTCTGTTTCTAGCCTCCGAAACAGATTGTAGAGAAATGTATAATTTATTGCTTTAATGTTTGGTAGAATTCACCAGTGAATCCATCTGGGCCTGCTGCTTTCCATTTTGGAAGGTTATTAATTATTGACTCAGCCTATTTAATAGATTAAAGTCAAGTCAGATTCTTTATTCTTCTGTGGGTTCTGGCAGATTATGTCTTTCAGGAAATTGATCCACTTCATCTAGGTTACCAAATTTGGGGGCAGAGAGTTATTCATAATATTCCTTTATTATCTTTTTATTATCCATTAGATCTGTAGTGATGACTCCTATTTCTGATAACAATAATTTGTGTTTGTTCTGATTTTTAAATTAATGTGGCTAGAGGCATATCAATTTCATTGATTTTTTCAAAGAACTAGCTCTGGTTTTATTCATTCTCAATTTCACTGCTTTTTGCGGTATATTTATTATTTTTCTTCTTTAAATTTAATCTGCTCATTTTTTTAGCTTCCTAAAGTGGAAACTTAGATCTTAATTTTAGCTCTTTATTCTTTTCTAATATATACATTCACGCTACAAATCTTCCTCTAAGCACTGCTTTTACTATAGCCCCCAAATTTGGTAAGTTGTATTTTCAATTAATTCAAAATATTTTAAAATTTCTCTTGATATTTCTTTTTTGAAACATGTTTTATTTAGAAGTGTGTGGTTTAATCTCCAAGTATTTAGGGATTTTTACAGATAATTTTTACAGTTATTTTAATTGTTACTGACTTCTAGTTTAATTTCATTTTAGCCTGAAAGCAGATGTTTCATGATTTCTATTTTTAAATTTGTTGAGGTGTGTTTTATCACCCAAAATGTGACTTATTTTGGTTAATGTTCTATGTGAACTTGAGAGGAGTATTTAGTCTGCTGTTGTTGGATGAAGTAATCTATAAATATCAATTATATTTAGTTGAATGATGGTGCTGTTGAGATCAACTATGTCCTTACTGATCCTCTGTCCTTACCTGCCATTTCTGATAGAATGTTTTTAAAATCTTCAAAATATGATAGTGAATTCATTTATTTCTCCTTGTAGTATGTCAGTTTTTGCCTCAAGTAGTTTGATGTTCTATTGTTAGGGACACACACATTCAAAATTATTATCACTTCTTGGAGTACTGACCCTTCCATCATTATGAAATGTCCAACTTTATCCCTGATAACTTTCCTTGCTCTAAAGTCTAATATAGCTACTTCAGCTTTCTTTTGATTAGTGTTACCATGGTAGAACTTCCTCCATTAATTTACTTCTAATCTATGTGTATTTTAATATTTAAAGTGGGTGTCTTGTAGTTAACGTATTGTTGGGTATTGTTTTTTTGATCCAATCTGACCATCTGTATTTTAGTTGGTACATTCAAACCATTGCCATGTAAGATCTTACTGATATTGCAGGATTAATATGTATGATATTTATTACTGTTTTTATTTGTGGCTCTGTTCTTTGTTCCTATTTTTGTCCTCCACATTTTTTCAGATATTTTATGGATTTGAGTATTTTATATTGTTCCATTTTCTCTCATTAGCATATCAATCATATTTAGTATTGTCCTATAGTTCAAAATATACATTACAACTAATCTAAGTCCAATGTCAAATAACATATACCACTTCACAGGTAGTGCAAATATCTTCTAATAATAAAATATTCCTAATTCCTCCCTCCTATATTTGTATCATTGCTATTTTTCATTTCTCCTATAAATAGTATACATTAGCATACATATAATCAATACAGAGGGGCTATTATTTTGGACTGTTATTTGTTATATCAATTATGAATAAGAAAAATTTAAAAATTACCTTCATTTATTCATTCTCTTATGTTCTTCCTTTTTTAAATGTAGATCAGAATTTTTTACCTACATCAGTTTCCTTTTCTCTGAAGAGTTTCTTTTAACATTTCTTACAAGGCAGATGTACTGACAAACAAGTCTCTCAGTTTTCATTTGTGTAAAAAAGTCTCTTTCTTCTCCACTTTTGAACGGTAATTTTTCAAGGTATATAATTTTATGTTGGCAGGTTTTTTTCTCTCAACATTTTAAAATATTTCACTCCATTCTCTTCTTGCTTACATGGTTTCTGAGATGTCAGATGTAATTTTTATTTTTTTTTAAAGATTTTATTTTATTTATTTATTTGACAGACAGAGATCACAGTAGGCAGAGAGGCAGGCAGAGAGAGATAGAGGAGGAAGCAGGCTCCCTGCTGAGCAGAGAGCCCGATGTGGGGCTCGATCCCAGGACTCTGGGATCATGACCTGAGCCGAAGGCAGAGGCTTTAACCCACTGAGCCGCCCAGGCGCCCCGTAATTTTTATTTCTGTTCCTCTATAGGCATTTTTTCCTCTGGTTTCTTCCAAAATGAATTTTCTTAATCTTTGATTTTCTAAAGTTTAAGTATAAAAGTACTGCCTTAGTACTCTTTGAGGCTCCTGAACCTGTGATTTGGCTTCTAACATTAATTGGGGGGAGTTAACTACTGCTTCTGTTCCTTTCTCTCTTTTTTCCCTTCTGGTATTCCCTATGTGCATACATTATACCTTCTACAGTTATCCTACTGTTTTTAGATATTCTTCTGTTTTTTCATTTTTTTTTCTTTGCTTTTTAGTTTTAGAAGTTTCTATTGTCATGTCCTCGAGCTTAGTGATTCTTTTCTCAGCCATGTCCAGTCTATTAATGAGTCCATCAAAGGTATCCTTCATTTTGATTACAGTTTTATTGTTGTTGTTCTCTAGCATTTTTTATTTTGTTAGAATTTCCATCTCTCTAGTTACATTACCTGTCTGTTCTTGCATATAATCTATCATGTCATAAAATTTCTTAGCATATTAATACAGTTTTTTAAAATTCCATCTCTTGGGGCGCCTGGGTGGCTCAGTGGTTTAAGCCGCTGCCTTCGGCTCAGGTCATGATCTCAGGGTCCTGGGATCGAGTCCCACATCGGGCTCTCTGCTCAGCAGGGAGCCTGCTTCCCTCCCTCTCTCTGCCTGCCTCTCTGTCTACTTGTGATCTCTCTCTGTCAAATAAATAAATAAAATCTTTAAAAAAAAAAATAAATAAAATAAAATAAAATTCCATCTCTGATAAACACAACATTCTTTCCTTATCTGACTCTGGTTTTGATACTTGTTTAGTCTCTTCAAACAATGTTTTTTGCCTTTTAACATGCCTGGCAATTTTGTGCTGAAAGGCAGACATGATGTACTTGTTAAAAGGGACTGTGGTAAATAGGCCTTTAATAATGCAATGGTAAGCTGTGGGGAAGAGAAGCATTTTGTAGACCTATGATTATGTTTGCCTTTGGTGAATCTACACCCCTGGACTATAAACTTCACCATGACTTCTCAGTACACCTTCCTATCCTTAAATGGAACAGGATGGCTACATGGGGACTAGATTTGGTATTTCCCTTCTTCTATATAGAAAGCTAGGGCCTGCCAGAGTTGGATATTTCCTTTCCAATAGTTAAATTAGGTTCTGATAAACCTCAGAAGGTTACACTCCTATAAAATAATTTTTCCTGAATAGAAACCTCATTAAGAAGAATGTAATGCTCTGGAATATTTAAACATGGTTTCTGTTCCTTCCCCTTGTCGAAGCTGGAGAAGATTTTTCTCCAATATTCACTGTGAGGACCTGGTAGAGTTCCTGGAAGTAAAATTCGCTGTGGAAGCCCTCCTATGTCTGGGTCCCCATGGTTTTTAACTCTCAGAGTTGTCCTCCAGCAATTTGTCAATAACAGCTCATATTTTCCTGCCCTGGTGCTGGTTCCTATGGAGAGAACTTCTCATGGATTTCTGCTCTAGCAAGTTCTGTTTCCTTGTATCTAACTGTGTCTCCAATATTTGGGTCAGTGGTTTGATCTATGATCTCATTTCTCTAAAAAGATCTAGGAGGGGTGCCTGGGTGGCTCATTTGGTTAAGTATCCAACCCTTGATTTCAGCTCAGGTCATGATCTCAGAGTCGTGAGGGGCTCCACGTTCAGTGGAGAGTCTGCTTCTCTCCCTCTTGCTCTGCCACTCCCCTCACTTGCACTCTCTAAAAATAAATAAATAAAACTTTAAAAAAAGATCTAAGAAGAGTTGCTGATTTTTCAGTTTTTCCAGTTTTTGTTGTTAGGACAGTTGTTATAACTTCTAAGCTGCTTACATGCTGGCCTGGAAATCCTCAATCTCAATTAAGACTTTTTTTTTTTTTTTTAATTTTTAATCTGGATACCCAGTTATTACAACATCATTTGTTGAAAATATTTTCCTATACCACTGGATTGCTTAAGTAACTTTGGTGAAAATCAAATCACCATACAAGCATGGATCTGTTTCTCAAATTTCTCTTCTATTCCATTGTCACTTTTTTTTTTTTTTTTGGACTGTCCCATGCTGTCTTGATGATGCAGAATTACATTAAGTCTTTAAATCTTCTATTCTTCTTGAAGAGTACTTTAAATATTTTAGATTTTTAGATTGTTATTCACATTTTAGAATCATTTTTAGATTTTTACAAATTAAATCTATTAAGACTATGATTAGGATTGCATGGAATCTACAGACCAATTTTGAAACAATTAACATCTTAAAAATACGGAGTCTTTCAATTTATGAACAAGGTATATCGCTCCATTTATGTAGGTCTTTTTAATTCCTCTCAAGAATATTTTGTTGTTTTCAGTGTTGATATCTCGTGTATTTACTGTTTAATTTACCCTTAAGTACTATATGTATTGTGACATGATTGCCAACAAAAATTTTTTATACTTTATTTTTCAATTGTTTACTGCTAGTTTGTAAAGGTACATAGGTTTTTTTCCATATTAACATAATATCCTATGTTATTGTCAAATTTAATTTTCAGTACTTTTTATAGATTCCTTAGGATTTTCTATATAAATAATCATATTACTTGTGAATTACAGACAATTTTCTTTCTTTCTGATCTTTACATCTTAAAATGATTATATCTTGTCTTATTCCAATAACTAGCAGGACTTCCAATCAATGTTAAATAAAGTGGTGATAATAGGTATTTTTACCTTGTTTCCAATATCTAGGAAAAAATAATCATTATTCTATTAATTGGTATGATATTAGCTATCTATTTTTACATATGTCATTTAGCAGATTAAGGAAATCTCATTTTATTCTTTGCTGAGAATTTTTATCATAAATGGGTGAATTTTCTCAATTTTTTTCTCTGCATTTATTCAAATATTTTTCTTTGCTTTGTTAATACAGTGATTTACATATTTATTTTAAATGTTAAAATAGGATATTTTAAAAGTAAACCCTGCCTAGTCAAGATTTAACATATTTGATTTACATAGTTATCTTATTAAGGGTACCTTGGCCCAGGTGGTTAAGCCTCTGCCTTCAGTTCAGGTCATGATCCTGAGACCTTGGGCTTAAGTCCTGAGTCAGGATCCCTCTCCCAAGCCTCTTTCCTCTGCTCACACACTCGCTCTCTCTAATAAATAAAATCTTTTTTTAAAAAGACATTTAATTTCATTTACTCTTCTCCTACCCCCTTAACCCCCCATGTTGCATCTCCTCTCCCTCATATCAGGGAGATCATATGATAGTTGTCTTTCTCCGATTGACTTATTTCGCTAAGCATGATACCCACAAAACAAACTGAGGGTTAATGGGGGGAGGGGGGTTGGGGGGGGGTGAGATTATGGACATTGGGGAGGGTATGTGCTATGATGAGTGCTGTGAAGTGTGTAAACCTGGCGATTCACAGACCTGTACCCCTGGGGATAAAAATATATTATATGTTTATAAAAAATAAAATTAAAAAAAAAATACAGAAAAAAAATAAAAAATAAAAAGGCATTTAAAACACTGTGTAGTCAAGATTGAAATTTTTGTGCTACTACTTGTTATGCTAATATTTGGTAAGTTATTTGTCTATATTCCCAAGAAATACTGATCTTCAGTTTGCTTTTTTTGCAATGTCTCAGACTATTAGTCTCATAAAATAATTTGGGAGCAATTTGTCCTCTTTTTCATGAAATGTTTAGTGTAACATTGGGATTATTTCTTCATTAGTGTTGCTTAAAATTCATTTGTGAAATCATCTGGGCCTGTAGTTTACTTTGTGGTAAAATTTTCTATAATAATTTGATTTACTTAAGAGATATACAGCTATTGCTCATGTGAGTTTGGGAGTCACTGAGCTTCTGTAAATCTATAAATCTGTGTCTTTCAGAATTCTAGTTACTATTTCTTCTCCTTTTCCCTTTCCTCCTTATTTTTGTCATATTTTTCTCCTTTCTCTCTTCTGGAGTACCAATTACATATATATATTAGAACTTATAATATAATGCTATAAGTCCCAGAATCTCTTTTTTGTTTTTAAAATGTTTTTCTCAGGGTGCCTGGGTGGCTCAATGGGTTAAGCCTCTGCCTTCCGCCTAGGTCATGATTTCAGGGTCTTGCTTGGATGGAGCCTCGGGCTCTCTGCTCAGCAGGGAGCCTGCTTCCCTCTCTCTCTCTCTGCCTGCCTCTCTGCCTACTGGTGATCTCTCTCTCTGTCAAATAAATAAATAAAATCTTTTAAAAAAAATAAAGAAAATAAAATGTTTTTCCCTATATACTTCAGATCGTTGCCATTGATCTAGGTTAGTTTTACTGATTCTTTCCTTTGGAATCTCCATTCTATTATGAAGTGACATTTTTAGTAAAGTTATGGTTTTCAGCTTCAGAATTTCTATTTGTTTCTTCTGTTGTTTTTTTTTTTTTTTGATCTCTACTTTGATTTCCCACCTTTTTAATCATTGTTAGTATATTTTCCTTTATCTCAATTTACCTCATTGAATACAAACTCTTTAGAGTCTTCCTATGCTAATTTCAACATTTGGGTCACCATAGCATTGGTATCTGATGAATGTCTGTTTTCCTAAGAAAGGGTCACATTTTCCTGATTCTTCTGGGTAATAATGAAAGCAACCATCTCTGTTTAAAAAAGTCTTGTATAGGAGGCATGACCAAAATAGTTAAGGATGAAGTCTAGTTGGTTCAAGAGTAAGACTGATATTAAAAGTGAAGTCATCTTTCCACACAGATGAAAGGGAAGGACATGGAGTATTTCCTTGGGATAAATTCCTAGAAATCACCTGCTGAGTTAATTTGGGTTATATACTGGATATTATGAATGATAGGCTGAGGATTCTGTTATATTCCTGACTGATTACTTTAACTGGATTCAAGTTGGATGCAAATTCTTTAGTAGCTCAAATCCCAGCTCAGTTATTTTATTTTTAGCTAGGGTCTATTCTACATATGTGTATTATAGGGTTTAGCCGGATAATTGTATCAAACTTATACAGAGAATCTGGGGCTCCCATTCTCTGGCCCTCCACTTTCCAGAATTGGCCTTCACTTTACATTGGTCAAGGTCATTATCCTGTATTTTGGTGTTTCAGACCAAAAAGCTTCTGGCTTTCCATCAGAGTTTCAGTCATCCCACATGGTTCTCACTATTGTCTGCTTCTCCCTTCAAGATACAAACTCTGCTGCAGTTCTAGAGACTGCATCTACCTATGACAACGGCTGGCTGAAGAAAAGAGGGATCTCCTTATTTATCAGTAAGATTGCCAGAAGCTTCCCTTATGCCAGAACTATGTCATATGCCTATCCTAAATCCAATTGCCAACAAAGATAATGGTATATTATGTTTGATTCAATGAGTTCCATGGCCTTGAGGAGAAGGGTGGGTTCACCAAATAAAATAGAGCCGGTCTTAACGGGAGAAGCTGGTGATCGTTCCTGGATGGCAGCCAATAGCGTCTGCTACATAAACCTCTGCATTGCAAAATACCAAGAGACATCTTTCACATAGACTAACAGAGGAATGATAGGATCCAGAATTGTACAATGTGGTGCTGCTAAAATTAATGATGAAGTAATTTTATGAAAACAGTATTGAGAAATTTATAAAGTAAAAATTGATTCATTTTCATCTAACTGCATAGCCACTTAAATGACAGAGATTAGTGTTGGTTAAGAATTCAAGGTATGGAAAAAAAAAAGAATTCAAGGTATGGATACTCTAAGCATGGATATACAAGAAAAAAGGAGAAAACTATAGCTGGGGAAGTATATGGAGTGATATATAATCATACTGAGGAAAAAATATGGATAAAAGGATATCATTAGACTAAGATTTTTTTTTAAGATTTTATTTATTTATTGACACAGAGAGAGAGACAGTGAGAGAGAGAGCACAAGCAGGTGAAGTGGGACAGGGAGAAGCAGACTCTCCACTGAGCAGGAAGCCCAATTCGGGGCTTGATCCCAGGACCCTAGGATCATGACCTGAGCCAAAGGCAGACGCCCAATGACTGAGTCACCCAGGTGCCCCTAGACTAAGATTTTCTCAAGTCTATGGTAGGGGCACCTGGGTGGCTCAGTGGGTAGAAGCCTCTGCCTTTGGCTCAGGTCATGATCTCAGGGTCCTGGGATTGAGCCCCGCATCGAGCCCTGCATTGGGCTCTCTGCTCAGCAGGGAGCCTGTCTCCCCATCCCCCCCGCCTGCCTCTCTGCCTACTTGTGATCTCTGTCTATCAAATAAATAAATAAAATCTTTAAAAAAAAAAGTCTATGGTAAGTTTTCTCAAAAAAAAAAAAAGTAAATAAAGTATATTAAAAACAAGAAATGTCTGGTAATAATGAAAGCAATCTTCTCTGTTTAAAGAAGTACCTTAGAGAAGACATGACCAAAATAGTTAGGGATGAAGTCTAGTTAGTTCAAGAGTAAGACTGATAGTAAAAATTAAGTCACCTTCAGATACTGGCGAGGATGCGGAGAAAGGGGAACCCTCCTACACTGTTGGTAGGAATGCAAGCTGGTGCAACCACTCTGGAAACAGCATGGAGGTTCCTTAAAATGTTGAAAATAGAACTACCCTATGACCCAGCAATTGCACTACTGGGCATTTACCCTAAAGATACAAACGTAGTGATCCGAAGGGGCATGTGCACCCAAATGTTTATAGCAGCAATGTCTACAATAGTCAAACTATGGAAAGAACCTAGATGTCCATCAACAGATGAATGGATAAAGAAGATGTGGTATATATACACAATGGAATACTATGCAGCCATCAAACGAAATGAAATCTTGCCATTTGTGACGACATGGATGGAACTAGAGGGTATCATGCTTAGCGAAATAAGTCAATCAGAGAAAGACAAGATCTCCCTGATATGAGGGAGAGGAGATGCGACATGGGGAGTTAAGGGGGTAGGAGAAGAGTAAATGAAACAAGATGGGATTGGGAGGGAGACAAACCATAAGTGACTCTTAATCTCACAAAACAAACTGAGGGTTGATGGGGGGAGGGGGTTTGGGAGGGGGGGTGGGGTTATGGACATTGGGGAGGGTATGTGCTATGGTGAGTGCTGTGAAGTGTGTAAACCTGGCGATTCACAGACCTGTACCCCTGGGGATAAAAATATATTATATGTTTATAAAAAATTAAAAAATTAAGTCACCTTTCTACACAGACAAAAGGGAAGACCAAGAATTATTTCCTTGGGATAAATTCCTAGGAATCACCTGATGAAAGATTATATCATTGTTCTGCTCATTCATGCAATTTTTTGACAATTTCTTTTCAAAATATCCTACTGACTCAGAACTTTCAACTGCTGATCATTCCAGTGTCTTTGGGGACTATAAAATATTAAAAATATAAATAATCAAACACAGTGAGCTCATCAGGGATGCCTACAGTTACTCTTGATTTCTTACCTTGAATCAAATATCGGGGACTTGACCTCTAACCCTTTCCCATCCTAAAGAACCTAGATTTTTGCCAGTCTTTTAACAGTTAAGTTACATGAGAGTTTTAAAAAGCTATTAAGTCAGAGTACCCCTTAATTCACATTTGAATTTACTCACTATATTTCTTACTATATTACTATCTTTCTAAAATAAACAAACAAACTAACCTGTTTTACACCGTTTTTGCTGCCATAGATGGATATAATGAGAATAATGGGAAGTTGGGGTGCACACCTTCTAAAGGTTCTCTCACTAATTTGGTGGATAATGTTGGGCAAGTAATTTTTCCTTCATGGACCACACTTGCCTCATGTGCAACTATAGGAAAAAAGTGAAGAGACCATTTGGTATTAGATGGGCATTTCTGTTCCATTATTCCATGATTCTAGAAAATAACTTGAGTAACAAGATCCCACGTTCAGTGTTAAGTATCATCCATTTTTCTATTGCCATGGTGAAGTGCTGATAAAATACAACCTTCATTATTCTGGGTCTCATATGTTAAGAGAATGTTTTAGGGGCGCCTGGGTGGCTCAATGGGTTAAGTCGCTGCCTTCGGCTCAGGTCATGATCTCAGGGTCCTGGGATCGAGTCCCGCATCAGGCTCTCTGCTCAGCGGGGAGCCCGCTTCCCTCTCTCTCTCTCTCTGCCTGCCTCTCCATCTACTTGTGATCTCTCTCTGTCAAATAAATAAATAAAATCTTTAAAAAAAAAAAAAAAGAGAATGTTTTAAAAATATTTATTTATTTATTTGAGAGGGAGAGAGTGCAGAGGGAGAGGGAGAAGCAGACGCCCCGCTGAGCAGAGAGCCCAATGTGGGACTCGATCCTAGGACCCTGAGATCGTGACCTGGGCCCAAGGGAGACGCTTAACTGACTGAACCATCAGATGCCCTATGTTAGAGAATTTTAAATCCAAAAGTTATTTATCCCTTTTCCTAAATATTAGTCCTAGGCCTCATAACTTTGTGCCAGAATCAGAAATATAATCTAGATGTCCTAACTTCCAGGTCTCATACATTCCCTCTTTTTTCACCTGAATATGTAATAAATACACACTGACAAATATTCTGTATTGTTCTTTCCTCCCCGACGTGAACACTGTAGTTGATACTATTAGTGGAGATAATTAAAACACAGGTTTATCAAGCATTTGTCATTCCACATCTTATTTGTTTCTGGACAGACTCAGTATCCAACAGTATGAAAGTCTTAAAAGTAAAGGCTGAGAAATTGTATATTTTCCTATAAGGAACAGCTCCAGGAAATTGTCAGAAAATAAACCCAGAATAACATTCAATAGCACACAGTATACACAGCTGCTAAGGCAAAAACTGATTTGAGTTTCAAAATATTGTTTGATTTAAAACACATTACCTTCCCTTTTTATAAATTTTAAGGCCTTTTTAAAAGAAAAATAATTTAAAACTCTACTGGGTAAAGATTACCTCCCTCCCAAATAAAAACATGTTACTTTTTATTAGCTTTAATAATATCCACAGAGTAGTGCTGAAAATATAACATTATCAGAAAATAGGGATGATTTATCTAAAAGATGTTAAAATGCTGTCTCTTTTGCAAACTGTATGGGGCGGGGGTGGTGGGGGGACAACCACTCCCCTCTGTCCCACTCCTGTCTAATCTTCCAGCCCCTTCCCCAGGAACCTCACACACTCTTAGACTTGAGCACAGTGCCTCAACCACTTCTTTCCACCAAAGAGGAAAGTTCCTGGACTCTGGTTCTCAGTCTTACACAGCTACTTTGGTGCAAGACAGGGAACTAGATGAAAGTCCCTCCATCATATGCCACTCTCCCTCCCTCCCTCCCTCCCTCCAGTGGGTGCCTATAGGGAACAGCCTCTGTGATAAAATATCTCACCTTAACCTCCTCCCTTCTCAACTGTAATTTAATTCCAGCTCCTGCTCTTTCCTGGTGGGAACTGAGGGATACATAGCTTTCTCTTTATCCTCCACCAACATAATGCCAACCACAAATTTCCAATATTCCCTAAGAGTCACTTAGTGGGGTGGATTTGAAAAATTCACTTGGTAGTAAAGACAAGTCAAATAGGAAGGAGAAACACACACACACACACACACACACACACACACACACACACATTCCCTCCAAATGACAGAAACAAATTTTTTAAGACAAAAAATTATGTAAATGAAACTGGCTCCCAAAACTTTACACAATTAATTTCTTCCTAAAACATTTGCCTGCTGTCATGTGGATACAGTCTTGTATATTTTTCAGTAGGCCTAAAAGGGTAATGTTTATCAATAAAATGTTCCTAAGTACCAAAACTAATTATACTTTATATTGCTAAATCTGGAAGTTGCTTTATTTAAAAAAAAAAAAAAAAAATCTGAGGTTTCTATCTTTACCAAATATGTGGCTTCCTTGCTGTCTGTATTTCATTTCCCTTGCTTATTTACCAAAAGATAAACTAGTCACATTTTCCACCTGGCTTTGCTTAGTTATAATTTTTTAACCTCACAGACAATTTTATTTTGGAGTTTGAGAATGGGTGATCCTCTCTTTAGGTTTACTGTGTTTGTTCCAATTTAAAATTTTATCCAATTTAAAAATGCATTAGCAGAAATTCAACCGACACATGCAAAATATGAAAACAAAGTTCAAAATGGCTGCAGAGTTTGTTCCCCATATTCTAACACTAAAGCAGTGAGTGAATAGGGATTTTTTTTCTGTCGAAAACCCTCTTTGTTCTCTAAAAACTGACTTGGCATCATCCCCCAGGTCTTTAGTGCGCAGACTGGGATCTGGCGTTAAGAATCCTCACTGAAGGAAGCTCGGAATGCTCACTGGAAATATCCTCCAGTAGCTCAAAAAAGTTTTTTCTCCACTCGTTATGTAGAACCTATGTGCATCCATCCAGCCCTAGGTTTCTATGCTAAAAACCAAATCACATTTTATCTTTGCACAAAGCTAGCTCAGGAGTCAGGTCTCTGTTCCAAGCAAAAGTAGGGGAAGAGTAACATGACACAAAGAGCACAGCCTCCAAGTTAGGGGGAAAAGCTCTCTTTACTGTTACTGTGGTGGTACCAATAATCAAAGGAAAGAGGCTGTTGTGCAGAACAAATGTCTACGTTTAGGAAGGGAATAAAGAAGCAGAGGGCATGCTTTTGAGTATGTATTCAAAACCCAGAACTTTCTGGAAGAATAAAATCAGGCACCTGAAAGAGAAAAATACAAAAACATCAATGTAAAAAGACCCACTGTCCTTACTCCTGAGATCCTTCCAATACAGATAGCCCCAAATTTTGAAATCGACATTTCTGAAGTTCAAAGCACTCCACCTGGGTACCTACCCAGCACTTTTCTATTCACAGGATAGTGGCAGAAGATGAGTCCTGGCCCCCCCACTTGAGCAGGTTCTTCAGGTTCTTGGACTTCAGCACCTATGTCTAAGGTCAATACTCATCTCTGTTTCCCTCTCTTATTTGTCAATGACGAAGAATTCACATGTCTACTCTCTTAGCACCTAAGTTTCTCTGATAAATCAAGTATTCAAAGTTGCCTTCCAATTATACTGGACTACCTTCTCTGTTGTACTAAGTATTACTTTTACTGGTGTTATTACTGTCAATCTAGAAGCTGACCTCTAGCACAAGAGAGAACCCAGCACTAATTGATATAAATAACACTCATCTGTTATAAGTAAATATCAAACAAGTGCAAAAGCTGTTTATATATTTGGAGGAAGGTAGTCAAAAGGTACAAATTTCCTGTTATAGTTACCAGGGATGTAATGAACAACATGATGACTACAGTTCACACTGCCATACGGTAATATAAGAAAGCTGTTACAAGAACAGATCCTAGAAGTTCTCTAAAAAGGAGAAATCTATTTTTTCTTTTCTTCTTTTTGTATCAATATGAAAGGATAGATGTTAACTAAACCTTTACGGTGAACATTCCACCATATATGGAGATCAGACCATCATACTGCATACCTTAAACATATACAGTGATGCATGTTAATTATTTCTCAATAAAACTGGGGGGGGGGATGAAAATGGGTCATTTTAGCTCTTGGCCCATCTTCCTAATTGATGCTTTGGAGTTAAAAAAAAATTATGTTTTCAATCAATTCCAGATAATCTGACAGGCTTTGACTTTCAAAATTCAAAAAAAAAAAAAACTACATGTCTAATAAGAGGTACTTGAAGGGGTGTGTGTGTGTGTTTAAGAAATGGGTTAGGTAACTTCTCACAGTTATGTTTCTAATTGCAGAAAATACAAGATTAAACCACTTCTTATATACACTTCCCTATTTTAACCACAGCAAATATAGATAAAACAGTAAAATCAACACTGGCTACATAAATAAGTCCAGAAAACATTGCTCTCTAGTGCAATAAAGTAGGAAGAATATATCCTAATCCATCCACAAATGAGCATGTCTTTGGTTAAAGGCAAAACAGTATTTCTTTCTCACAAATTAGCCAAAAAAATTTCTAAGCCCTTTCTCCCTCTGCCTATAAAATTTAAATATATCAAACCCGAACATCCAAACCTCACTGACAACTGAAACAGGAATGTGGAAGCCAGAATGGTAGGGACAAGGAGCAGCCTCTGTACATACCTGAGCAAAAAATTCATTTCAAAATGACATATTTTTTTAACTCTTATCCTGAGGGCAGGCTCTTTCTCCCTTAGCTAGGATTCAAGCGAGTTATTGAGACGCTCTCCTAATTTAGGGATAGTCTAGTATCTCCTCAACCACAAGGACATGCTCTTCTAAAGGCATAAATTGGAATAAACTCTGAGAATTTTCCAAAGAACATGCTAAACGCCTTGGAGATTATGGAATGTTCTCCCTCCCTGTCCCACAGCTTCAGCAGAGGCCACTGCTGTTCCTGCAAGTGTATTACATCTTCTAAGTATGTGAAGCTTTCCTGCATCCTGCTAGCTCAGTGCAGGCTTGGTAGCTCAACACTCACGCTGGGCAGGCAGCTTGCTCCATCTTCCCAGGCCACCGCCTCCCTCTCCTCCTGTTCACCCCCCTCACCCTACACCCCCACCCCCACTTCCCTTCCAGTTTATCCTACGTCTGCTCCACCTCCTCCTCTTTCTCCCCCACCCCCAACCTGTGAAGTAAGGGCAGCAGGACTGGGAAGTTCAAGTCTTTTCTGCCTATAAAGGTTCACAATTTTATCATCATTCAGGCTGATAAGGGGAGAGAATAAAAGACAAAGGCTTGATCCGAGCTCCGTAAGTCCTGGGTTATATTCATTTCTGTAAGAAGTTATTTGTCTGTGAAATTTATGGAATTATCTGGACAGTGATCAGTCCACAAAATTATCTATATATATAGTTCATCTTGGGAGTTTTTTACTGTACTCAGCTTTTATGTGTAAGGCCAGCTGCATCTCCAGTTTTAAAAATTGTCTTTGGAGAAAAACTAAGTAGGCTAGAAAATAATATTATTTATCTCCCTCTTTCCTTTCTAACTAAACTATAAGTAAAGTTCAATGTAACAAATTTGCTCACAAAAAATTAAAGATTAGGAAACATTTATATTTTTCATAATAAATTGAAAAGAAGAAAGGTAAATTTTTAAGGTAATTTTAATATGGAGCTTTTACTATAGCTTTCCACAGATATATGTTATTTATGAACATAATTTCTACTTAACTGGATTAATTTTCTGAAGTTATTTGTGTGAGAGTATTTTATGGAACATTTAGCAACCTTTGATTTTGGACCTCAAAGACATTCACTAAATTAAAAAAAAAAGTCTCTGCAATAATTAATCACAACTCAATACTAAACTATGTATTTCTTAAGGACAAATGCCATGTGTCATTATCTTTTGTGTAGTTCAAAGAATAGAGCATAGCAAGCAAGCGCAAGATGTTCCACAATGCACTTCGTATTAAATTACACTCTTCTGTTACCTTGCACATATACAAAATGTATTACCACACACTGGTCACTCACTGCAAAAGATGTACATTCTTGTCACTGTCCTGACTATGACACAGAATTCATCCCAATTGATTCAGATGAAAAGACTTGAACAAAGTTACCAGTTATAGAGGTACAGGTCAGTGAAATAGACAAGCAAGGAAAAATGATGGTAGACCAGCAACAGAAAGGAAATTTTACCACTCCTTAAGCTTATAGGGCAAGGGGAGGAAATAATATTGCAGGGACTCCATTCAAAGTTGGAACCTGCACGAGGTGTCATCCAGTAGGAAATGTGGATCTGGAAGAACGTGGCCACTGCCAGAAAAGTTATGGTCAATTGAAGAGGAGGAGGAGTAGAAGAAATACCCAGAGCTCTCTCTCTCCTGGGCTCTGATCTTCTGCCGATCTCTTTCTCTCACCAACAAAACCACAGCAAGTCATTGTCCAAGGGACACTGATGAGGCACAGGTGTCAGCCCAGAGCTGAGCAGAAGAGGGCAGGAAATGGATCTGGGGACAAATCCAAGAAAAATCCAGTGCCATGAATATCACATTCTCCCAACACAATAATATTTTTAATAGTAATTATTGAAGAATTAATCTTTGTTGAAGTCCATTTAACCGAGGCAAAATTTGTCATGTAGGGAGAATGGCTTTCAGGTCAAATTATATTTGATAATACATAAGTTTTAATAGGAGGCACACAGAAGAGTATATAGGTAAGGAAACTCTTACTGGGAAATAATTAAAATAAGCTGGAAAGCATAAAATAAGCATCCAAATGTCTGAGAGCAGAAGGTAAGGAGAGCAAGTTAGGTTGAGTTGGCAGAAAAGATGCAGCCCAAATGCCCAGTCTGCAGAAGAACCTGTGAGGGATTATGTGAGGGACACGTAGCAGGAAAAGATTGAGTCTTGATCCTGCGTGAAGCCAGAAAACAGAAGTCGCAGTTTCTTTCCTTCTAGCTCTTCTTGTAGACAGTAGGACAACCAGAAAAAAATTTCAGGGGCTCTTTTTCCTCCTCTCAAATCTCTTCATTTGCTTTCTGAGTCCTAAGATAACTTTATTTTGTTCACCATTAATAATGAAGTACCTAAAGTCATTCTACTCATTCATTCATTCATTCATTCATGCTTTTTACAAGAAATGTTGCTCTGTCTTATTTATTTGTAAAATCCCGCACCACACACAATGCCCAGCTGGCACATAATAGGTTTCCATAAACATCAGTTAAATAAAAACCAGTTAATGAATGGATGAAGAAATAAACTTACTATAAATGTTTGTTGTAAGGTACTGCAACTTTGAAGAAAACACGATGACCTGCCAATTGAATCACAAACATAAATGACATATCAGAAGGTTTAAAATTCTGATCAAGGATACAGGACTAGGAAACCTAGAGGGCTTGAAGTGGAAGGAGGCACAGCTCTACAAAGGGACAGCTGGAAACACAGAAAACAAACAGAACGCTTCATACTTCACAGCTTTGTCAAGGGAAGGTTCTGTTTACCATCAGCTGGGAGGAGACAAATAGCAGCTTTGTGGAATTATGTTTGGTGTGTTTGGTGCCAATAGGCAGAGTTGAGTTTCCAAGAATGTTTGTGATTTATTGGATAACTTAAACATTCTTACATAATTTTTTTTTTCCTTCAAAAAATCTTTGCCACTACCTTGGCCATTTTTCATTCTTAACAATAGCTTGTTAAGCCTGTTTGAAAGCTTGGGAATACAAAATTTAATCTAGTGTCAAGCCCTGGAAAAAAAAAATGATTTTAGCCAATACCTATGCTTTGAAATATCAAATTTTATGAAAATTTAATCCTGGAATAGAGAAAGCAGAATCAAATTATAAATCTACTTTTTTAGAAGATGCCATGAATTTCCTGGAGGAGCACTTATAAATTCAGATTATATAGAAAAAAAAAATTCTTGATTATTCTGAAAACATGTGGCATGCATTGCTTTCTAATTGGTTCATTTTCCAAGTTTTGATAACATAGCCCCCTTTGCCAAATATGTACATCAATATTTATTCGGCTAATCAACAGGTACCCAATTAATAATTCGACACCAACTTATTTTATTACTTTTCTCTGGCTAATCTATTACAGCAAAGATTTATTAGTTTTGCATAAGTAAAGCCTCCTAACCTCTTATCATTTCCACCCTGGCAACTCAGACATTAGAGTGATGAGTGGTCAGTGATAAGAAGAAGAGGAGCCAAGAGCGGGGAAAGAGAAACAGACAAGGCAGGTGTTACCAAAAAATTTAGGACAGTAGCCTATGGTTGTTAAAATTCGGACTCAGCATCTGAGTTCTAAGCTCTGTTCTACCACTGAGTGACTTCAGCATCAGTTCCTTCAGCTATAAAGTAAATGAGCTGGATTCAACTACTGCTAAGTTTCCCCCTGGCTCTCAAGTTCTATACCACTCTCTTGTGTTTTAAGACCTCTCTTCCTTTCAGTTGAAACCCCCTCTTAAAAAAATAAGATATCACTATTTGCTTTGGCCCAAATATCACTGACCACAAGCATCATCTCTAGCTACATCCTGGAAAGACCAGAAGCCCCAACAATGCCTTAAAACTAGCATCTTCCTGGGCTTCCTGGGCTCAGTTGGTTAAGCCTCTGCCTTCAGCTCAGGTCATGATCCCAGAATCCTGGGATCGAGTCCTGCATCGGGCTCCCTCCTCTCTGGAGAACCTGCTTCTCCATCTCCTTCTGCTCCTCCCCCTTCACTGTGCGCACGTGCGCACACACACTCTCTCTCTCCGCTGAATACATAAAGCATAAAACAAAACAAAACAAAAAACAAAACCCTGGCATCTCCCATATCCGAAAGGGAACATGGGCTGGAACACACAGTCACAAGGACTACCCTTGCAGACTTCAAAAATGAGGCCTGCACATGTCTACTTTGTCGAACAGCCTGGCTGACTTCTGACCTGACTTCTTATTATTTGAAGCGGCTTACTGACACTGCCAATTACATCACACATAATCGAACACACATCTTGTCACCGAACCACAGATAGTACCAAGCAACGTAAAGGCTCCAGGAAATACATACTTAAAACGTAAACCGCTCACACAGAAGAGCTACCGAAGGATTTGGAAGTACATACGCAAACGGCTCCTCTGAGGTTAAATAGTCACAGCTTAGGATTCTTCAGTGGCTGCTGCCACGGACTTGCTTTTAAAAGCTTCAGTAGCTTCTTAAGACATCACATGAAACAAAAGGCCACATCTATTTCTTCCAATAAAGAGCTGGCCCAATATTACTGGGTATGTTTAGGACATAGAAATAAAGCATGCCTTCCAGAGGTTGGAAAAAAAGAAAAACAGCCTTTTAGAATTAGTTTAGGCACCACTCCAATCTGAACCTTGTACTGTCCTTTTCAATCGCTGCAGAGAAACAATTAATAAAGGAACCCATTAAGACGTGATTATTGCTGCTAAAAAAGGAAGGTAGAATTTCAGTCCTTTGAAGTAACTGAGAATGATTCAGGCCTCATTACAGAGATATAATCTACATTCATACATTTATGTTAGTGATTCAAATCTATTGGGAGAGATTGAATTCCGTTAAATAGTGCATCTTTCCTGTGGAACTTTTCTCAGGCTTTCTCGGGCTAACCTCAGAGGTGACCTAACAATGCAAAGCAGAGGAGTATTTAGGGATTCAACTGTGCTATAAAAGAAAGGCTGTACAGAAAAGAAAAAGAAGAATGAGATATAATCTAAAAAGCTATGTCAGCTTTTCCTTTGGGCTGTTTTGTGAATGCCCTTCCTGTCATCACGCTGTACAGAAGAACGGCGAAAGGACTCTAGAAGTTTTAAACACTGCACCTGCTGCAACTAGATTTTAATATGGAAGTCTGACGATGTGTTTTTTTCCCATTTCAAACAGAATGAAAATATGAAACTTCTCACAAAGATTTCAACAGCTTTCTCTGTTGGAGCAGAAAGTCAGTAGATGTGGGGGTGAGGGGAATAGAAGGGGGGGACTACCTTCAGGGTAGGAGGGGGTGTCTTTTGTGAGTCTAAAAAAAAAATTAAGAGGATCTCAAGCTGGCATCAATAGTGTTGATGTCCAGCGTAGAGAAACCTCAAAATTACAACTTCCTATATTTTATAACTTTTTACTGCAGAATCTTTACTGTATGGTTTCATCAAACATTAAAAAAAACATGCAGTTTTAATTAGTTTTGTCAGTTCGAACATTTGGATTCTACTGAACAGTTGGACTGAAACTCAAATCCCTTAGAAACACTACGCTTTCTTTCAAGCATTCGTTAGGTCAGGTATAAAACTGTGAACTAGAAAATTAAAATTAGCACAGTGATTTCATTTTTAAACATCCAAGCTTTAATGAAAGAACAAAACTTCGAGCATACGAATGACGTATGTTCTTTATTTAAGTTTCCAATTAATGGCTACAAAAATCAAAACTAATTGTATTAAATTAAAAAAACCTACTGTGCTATTCACCACATTGTCAAAATCTTTTCAGTAAGCATTGCAACTGGTTATAAACAAATGCAATTAAAATCCTGATTCTAGCATTACATGGTTCTATTTCAAAGGCTCTGAATGCATAGGAAAGTATAAGCAGATGCAAGTAGTCATTTTTTTCAGGTCACTAAACAACGTAATTGGGCAATCATTGCTAATGCCCATCGCTAAAGTTAGATTTTTTATTTCTCTGTATTTTCTCCTCTTCACAATGAAGACTAAGGTCAAATGCACATTGTAGGGATTCTGGCTTGTTGTATATACAGACACCAGCCCCTCTGATTAGCTCCTTTCCAATTACAGTTACAGAGGTCAAACTCCCAAGATCACCTTGAAGCGATTCTCCATCTTAGAACAGCAGTCTAACTATTAAGTTGCAGCATATGAAATTGCCGCTTTGGAAGGTCAAAAAATAGAAAATGCAGCAATTTCATATGCTTCGACATAACACTAATGTTTAACTGCCTTACAGAACACAAATATTTGACGCCATGACATCTTCAGTTCCTCCTCCCAGTCAAGCCTTCCCTACCCAGTACACAGCAATTCTTGTACGGATCCTCTTGGAACTATCTCTTACTGGGATCAGAACTGATTATCTCAGTTACCTGCGTTTCGTGCCTCTTAATTCTTGGCAAGGCTTCCTAGCCAGGGATTTGGTTCTATCAATACCTGGATTGTGAGCATTGCTAGCGACCCGGTGAGGGTGATAAGGAGGGAGAACTGGTAGTGCAGCTCTATCCTAAAATAGAGCCCTCTTAACATTAAATGTAAGGATAGAAAAAAGAAGGACGCCCCTATTATGGCCAAGTGCAAAGGAAATCGCATGGAAAACAGCAGAACATTCGGCCAAATCCTATGGGTAAATCTTCGCAATCGCAGTAAAGTGCGTTCGCTTTGAAGTGCACCCGTGATTCAGTAAAGGACTCATGCTAGCAATTAGAAACTGGTCCTTTCGGTCCCCTATTTCATTTGCGCCAAGGGAGAGGCGACTTTTAAGGGTGACGATAAATCTCCCTCAGCTTAAAAGGCAGAGAGGGCCAAAGTGTGAACTTTTTACTTCAGCAACGGAAGCGAGAAATCAGTGATTCATTAAAGCGGAGACCTCCTTGGAAGCTGGCAGAAGAGGAGGAAAAGAAGCTAATTATGTCTCCCTTTTCTGTGCTCACTCCGACCAGTTTATAATCTGCTGCTTTAGAGGGTTTATCCACAGCATCCTCCGCTTTCTCCCCCAACCCGCCCCTCCTTCTGGGAGCCGGAGGTGGGGGGGAAACAGTCCGCCAGGCGGCAAGCTCCAGGTGGCTCAGAAGTGCTTCTCTGCCAGAGGAAGGGGGGAAAAGCTCCTAGCTGGAGAACAAGTGAGAAGGGGGCTCCCCAGAGGGGACCGGTTCAGGCTGGAGGACGGCAAACTTCGGAGAGCCCGAGGAGGCAGCCCGCGCCGGTGGCCCGCACGCCGCGGCTTCCCAGCAGCTCGCCGGAGCTGGAGGCGCGGGGCGGAGGCTGCGGCCGCGGGGCCACGGGGAAGGGACCCGGCAGCCCCCAGCTCCGCGGAGGCATCGGGCTCTCTCCTCCTTGCTCCCCTACTCTCCCCCCCTCTCGGCCCCCTCCCCCTCCCTCTCCCTGGCGTTCCCAGCAGCCGAGGGTTTCAGATGTCCCACCGCCGTTTGACCCCCCTCCCCCCGCTTCTCCACCCCTGCAAATGAGGTTTGACCAGCAGAGGCAGAGCCCACCTCTGGCTTAGAATCACTGACATTTAGACTCCAGGCTTCAACCTGTTTACAAGCGGGCTTTCCAAAGGAAGAGGGGGGGGGGGAGGGAAACAGGGCCAAACAAAACACCAACCGCCATCTCCCCCAAACAAGAAGTGACTTTCTGGAGGCTTCAAATCAACAGGCACCACCAAAAAGAGAAAGCAAGAGGGGGAAGGAAACAACGGCGACCGGCAGCTCGCCTCCAGTTCTGACAACTCCAAAGGGACGCGCTTTTAGAACCGGCTAGCAGGCTGGGGCTCTGCGGAGAGGGGCGACAAGGTGCCAACCCCCGAGAGGCGCAGATATCTCCCCCAGCCTCCCACCCCGACCTCTGTGGGTTTTGTTCACCGTGCTGTCATCTGTTTTTTAGACCTTTTTTTTTTTTTTTTTTTTTTTTTTTGCATCTAACATGGTGAAGAAAGGAGTGAAGAAGAGAACAAAGTAACTCCTAGGGGAGTGAAGATCGCTGGTGACCAACACCACCACCGCCACCACCAGCTCCTGCTACTGCGGCCACCCACGTCCACCATTCACCGGGAGACTCGAGAGGCGCACGGCAGCGGATCCGAGAAAGGAGCGAGGAGAGGCAGCCGGCCCTTCCGAGGAGTTATGGATGTTGGTGCATTCACTTCTGGCCAGATCCGCGCCCAGAGGGAGCTAACCAGCGGCCGCCACCTCCAGCTGTCTCCTTGCCTCGCACCAGGTCTTACCCTTCCAGTATGTTCCTTCTGATGAGACAATTTCCAGTGCCGAGAGTGTCAGTACAATGTGGAAATGGATACTGACACATTGTGCCTCAGCCTTTCCCCACCTGCCTGGCTGCTGCTGCTGCTTCTTGTTGCTGTTCTTGGTGTCTTCCATCCCTGTCACCTGCCAAGCCCTTGGTCAGGACATGGTGTCACCAGAGGCCACCAACTCCTCTTCTTCTTCCTCCTCCTCCTCCTCGTCGTCTTCCTCCTTCTCCTCTCCTGCCAGTGCGGGGAGGCATGTGCGGAGCTACAATCACCTCCAAGGAGACGTCCGCTGGAGAAAGCTATTCTCTTTTACCAAGTACTTTCTTAAGATTGAGAAGAACGGGAAGGTCAGCGGTACCAAGAAGGAGAACTGCCCGTACAGTAAGTAACAAACGCGCGCTCCCCTCCTTCCAATTATCCACCCCCCACCCCACAAGGGGGGGAAAATCTGTTCCAGATGTGGCCAGCTAAATATTTACGTCCCCAACCCCTGTAAAATGATTAAGTGGAATACTTTCACACTAAATCACCCCCCCATACATTGTGCTGCCGCACCCCCTCTCCTTGGCGCAGCTCCCTCCACACCCCCGACTCTTTGCCACCCCTTCTGCCCCGTCTCTCTGGCTTGTCATTCCCAGGACCACGCAGGGCGCTGGAGAGTTGTTGCTGTGCCTAGATGCCCCCTCTCCGTCTCCATAGCCCTTCCGCACCTCATCTCAAGGTCCCCTCTCCCTCCCTTCTGGAAATGGCTCAAGTAAACACATTTGGTTTCTTTTCGCTGGCAATCTTATTAAGAGTTTGGGGACAGTTTCCTCGAGCTGAAAATAATTAGCAGCTGTCAATTATAGGGGCTTTATGGGACCTTTATTTAAGAAAGAAAAGTCAATTCCGCTGGCTCCCCACCCTGCTCTCTTTACCCCACTACCTATCTAGACAGGAGTGCAAACATTTTTCTGGTTCTGATTTTTTCCCCCCTCGTGTTGGTTTGTGTGATCGCAGTCCATGAAGTTAGCTTTTCAGGCACCACCGCTGCTGTTTGTCTTCTGCCTGCCTTCTCTCTCGGTAACGTGATGCTCAAGTCTGCATCGTCAGTGGCACATGCGCTGCTTTGTGGCGGCCTGTGGTACTCCTTTCTTCTGAAACCTCTCATATTGCACAGCCGTACTACTATGGCACTGTGAACATCTGGGACTGGATTCACACAGACCTCACACAAATTTCATTGTCATTCTTTTATTTTCAAAGTAAAAGTCATAAGTCTGTTTCCATGGCTATAGTTTGTCCCCTTGGATGAGGTTTTCTGCTCAGGACGAATTACGCCCTCCACCTCATCCCTGGATTTCTTTCCGTTTTCTTCTCTCTCTTTCCTTCTTTAGCTCTTTCGCTTCTTTCTTGCACGGCTGTGGGATGGGTAGAGGGAGGGAGAACTAGAAGAGGAGGGGTGGATATTGTGTCTCTTCTTGAATCAGTCCAGCAAAGCCAGATTATTCCGTTGGCTTCCTTTCCTAGTTACTTTCAAGTGGTGAGACTTATTCACTCTCTATTGATTGCTGTTTGAAAGGATCCTGAGGCTATGTAATGGCACACTGAGGACAGTAGACAATGACATTTAAACATCTTTAATGACCATTTAGCACTATCTCAGTGGTCCTTCCAAATTACCCTTTATGTGTCAGTTGTTTGGGAATTTCTTGCCAACTGACTTAAATACAAGGGTTGGACATTCCAAGATACCTTGGCCCAGAAAAGTATCTGGTACTAAGGGGAAAGACAGTTAATCAGAATTTAGCATTCTCTTTTTAAATAAAGATTTACAGGAATTAAGACTTAAGATTTCTTATTTGGGGATCCACATATATTCAGCATTAACTTCTGTTCCTCTTCAGCAGCTGCTTCCATTTACTAAAATTAGCAGTATGTTTAGAAGTAATAAATGTACTTGTGAAAGTATTTTAAAGTATTCCATCTTGTATTTAATATAGAGATGTTAAATAGTCCATTACCTCTTTTTTTTCCATTCTGATTCATAGAAAGTGGCTGAAATAATGTCATTTATGATTTTTTTTGTTTGAAAGTCATTTGTTACCTGAATTCATTAGATACTGTGCATAGATGTAATAGTTGTTGATTAAAATTTAATACCTTTGTTCACTTCTAAAACAAAAGAGCTGTGTCATCCAGGTAGGATGATAGGGGAAGAAGTAAGCTAAACACTTGCTAAAGAGTGAGATGGGAGTTTAAAAAGAAAAAAAAAAAATCCCCATTGATTGAAACCTTTCTTTGTATTTTTAGTTCATGGAGATAAATATATTTTCAAAGTGTTAACCTTGAGCAAAATTCCATTTTTTTTTCTGACACTAATTTGATTTTGCTATTGGTATATTTTAAGTGTCTTTATAATGTGATACAAGGACCAATCTATACTAGTTTGTTTATGCAACTGAAATTAATATTTTCTAAAATAATAATCGTGTGTGCTTATTAATAAAATGATTGTCAGGATACACAGAGAAGTATGTTTTTACAACAAGACTTATCTGTGAACAGAAGAGTATATAATTTTTATTGCATAAAAACTAATGTGGAAAATTTCCACTTTAACTATCCAAAATATAATAATATCTCTTCCATATGATAAAGTGTAGCAACAGCCCTTGTTAAAATATCATATCTTATATAGTAATGCAATGTTAATTAATGATTGAAAATGAAAGGGGGTGGGGCTTACTGCTAAATAATGTCAAACCAGAATAATTTAGGCTTTCCAAGAACATCTGTATCAAAACATAGCAAGTGAAAAGTAGAGGTTGAAAAAGTCTTAATTTCACATGTGGCTGGGTAATCAGAACACTGCTACAATTTCCAGCTGGACTGATTCAGCTGAACTACATGGTATCATTAAGATATTGTCTAAATGTTGCATAATTACATGTAAACAAACTTTTGCCATGCCTACAGGGTAACCAGCCAGCCAGCCCACCAAATGGTAGCCTGCTAAATATTAGGGTTTCTGAAGAGTGTCAGTTCCTTGTCCAAAAACCACTTTTCAGTAACATTTTCCTAAACAAGTTATTAATTATTCTCAATATACAAAGCTGTTCTTTTGAGGTTTGCTTATTTGAAGCTTAATTTTCTTTGTTACTTTTGACCCTAGTATTATTGCTGCTAAAATACAATAACAGCTTATCTAAGAGGTTACATGTTTGGGATGTCCTGGGTAATTAAACAACTGCTTTATTGGCTTTTTGCCAGCAAAATACTAACAAAAGGGAAGTAAGGAAATCACCCATAAGCATTGCAAAATCATTTTTAACTTCTACCTCCAAAGCTGGTTCCCAGAAATTGGATGGTTCTAAAAATATTATATGCCTAAAGAAACTCTTCGCAATTTGGGTGATTATAATTTTTTTTTTTTTTTCAGTGGAAGAGGGGTGGTTTTGGTTTGCTTCTATGCCATTGTATGAAAATAGAATAAAGGGAGCAAAGAAGAATTGTTTTTTCAGCTAGAAGTCTAAGAAAGCTTGAATAATTTAGAATAGCTGTAGTGTATCTGTCACTAGGTTTGCTTAGGCTCATTTAAGTTTGTTTTATCATTCTTTACATCTAGCGCTTTGCCCTTAAAACATTACCACTCAGCTCCAGTTCTGGCCTCCTAGAAAGCCTGGATACAGCTGTTAGATACCCTTGCAACTGGGACGGGGTAGACTTACTTCTGGATGTGAGTGGACTGTGGGCTTCTCCCACGGTTGTCACTTGTAGAAAAGGGGAGTCTAGTGAAAAGAAAATGTATCCCTAAACTTGAGATTGCCGAGAATGGCTATTCTCAAAACAGAAAGCCACAGTGCTTAGGAGTCTTTGCAGGAAAGGAGCTCTGGAAACAACAGAGAAATCAGTGTAGCATGTGCCTATTTCTTCAAAAATATAGATCATTTAACACATCATGGTCCTATAATTAAGGTATAACTATCCATATTTTTTCAAAGATGAAGCTGAAAAAAGGAAATTATCCAAGGTCATTCAACTGGAAACCAAATCTATTTGGTTATTTCTTTTACCTCCACTACTGGCAACATTGATGCCAATAATATTCTAATTAGATGCCTCAAAACTCTAAACAACAAATTCTAAAATCGTAATCACTTCTTGCAATGAACACCGACAGTTCTTCAGGTTCAAACTGGAACAGTAGTAAATTGGGAGAGGAACAGAAATGAAACATGTTCAAGGTGTCGTCACTGCGGGTGGCTACATGGTATCAGACAAGGTTAGTGCATTATCTAAGTGAAATATCTCTTTCAATATTTTGTTTGGGAATATATCTGCTTGTGGAAATACAAAGTACATGTACACAGATCTCATCTCTTCAACAGGGCATTAGAAATACATGACCATTTGAGAAAACCCCGTGAATGTCATTGTGTATAGTAATTGTTTACAGCTGAGGGCAAAATGTTTAATTGTTCCCACGTGTAATAAAGTAATTTTTTTTGTAAATACCAGTGTGAAATTGGGCTGTTGCAGAAACTTCTGATATACGACTCTAAAAAGGGCAAAATCATAGAGACCTCAAGCTATATATATATTAAGAAGGCTTTAAAATGAGTCTACAAATCTAAAAGGTATTTTACCACATATAAATGACAAATTACTGTCTAGGATTAAAGGTTTGCCTTATTACTTCTGAGTCAGGACTAGGACTTATTATAGGAAGTTAAGTAAGGGCGAGAAAGTAATTGTTGAGAAAAATAGGGATTTTAATATCATCTCCTAATAAATATACAATGGATTTTTGGAAAGAAAACCTATATACAACTGGTATCTTATTTAAGTTGTGGTCATTTCTAGAGTTTGGTTGCATAATTTACAGTTGACAGCACTTAATCATGCGCACTGAGGATTTATGCAGGTGGAAGGCACTGTATTTAATGTTTACATGACACTGTCCTGTTGCCTTTACTGCATTCCTACCATATGGACCCTCCACTTTGATGGCTTTGTCATAAATCCACTTAAAAAATGCACAGTTACAGAGTTTCCTCTTCATAAACCTGATTTATAACCTACTAGAAGAAACCCAAGAAAACAGTTGGCAGAAATCACATGCCAATATTAGAGTATGAGAACTCAGAAATGCCAATTTCTAGGTAGGTCTTGGGTATTTTAGGATTCTATTAGGCAAAGGTATGGCCCATTCTTTAAAAACAGGTGTTTTCAAAATGATGATTAAGCACAGAATTTAAAAGAAAAATTGTATCTCACAGAGCGAAGGAAACTCCATTGCATGCATATTTTCTTCTATACTTTTACTGTCTGGTTTAGAGCAAAAAGGCTTATCCCAGTTCATTTTTTTAGTGTTTAATGGACTTAGAGTAGAATATGAATGAGCACTTTAAATTCCTGCACAGTCACCTTCATGTGCAGAGGCAAACCCCATTTATTATACAAATGTCTGACTTTCCACAAGCCAAAAATGCTGGAAAAAAGTTGACAGCTCATTTGAAATGGAGCTAATGTTCCTCACATTTATGAGCTGCCTGTGAATATCTGCATCTTTCCTAAGCCTTAAATGTCTGGATACTTATTCAAAATTGTAGTACAAATGATATTTCTTTATTATCCTTCAGAAAGAAGAGTAATACATGTGTATTAGTTCAAAGTGATTTTAATCTATCTTAACATTAATTCTGTGAACTCTGCACTGAAGAGTAATTCAGATGACATTTTTAGTATTACTATTCCAACATTTGTTCACATTAAGAGTTGATACTTGCTTAATATAAATAAGTAAAATATTAGCATTTCCCTCCCAGAATTTAAGTTCTTTTTCAATCTTCCAGTATGATGAGACATAAGATTTATGTTTATGTAATTTTAATACAGCTTTATCACAGTCTAGAAGATAATGAACCTCATTTTGTCTCAAGTCTTTTATGTAGAAATAGCTTCATTTTTTATGGTGTATTGCAATGATTTCAGACTCATTTACATTTACCATGTGACCAGTGGTGTTGTTACTTGGTTTTGCCAATCAAAAATACTTAACTTTTCATCACTGGCATTCTTCCCCTCCCCCCCCACCCCAGTGCCTGCTCCCTTTACCTGTGCCAGTCAGTCTGGATGACAAGTGACAACCTAGAACTAGGCCTCTAAAGTTAGTGAAAGAAAATGTACCTGCATCTTGGGAAGTCATCAGTGACACTCTGACCAAGAATTAATGAATATAAAGTGTCAATGTTTTATAGAATCAGTTTAAAACCAAATATTTAATCAGTACAGAGTTGACACAAATAGAAAGTTTCAAGATACCTAAAAGGGAGTCAGGTCATTCACCAAATAATAGCCTTAAAGGCTCCCTGGCCTTAAAATCAGGTCAGTTGTGTTCTTTCTTTGAACACTGTGTTCTAATTGGAACAATAAATCAAAGAAGACACTCGGAGTAGATTCCCATGTAAGGTGGACAACTGGACAGTGACTTTTTACTGCTGCTAACACGTGCATCCAATTACCATCTGAAAGATTCATAGTGCTGGCAGTAAAGCATTGCCTCATTTTATAGTTCACCTAATAATTCTTTAGCCTAAATCTGTCCACCTTTACCTATATCTAATCTGTCAGTATGTGTGTTATCATTAATGAGGAATTTTCAAATGTTTGGCATGCTTCCTACAGTGAATGATGACATGGAGTGATTAATGAACCATTTAATTAACCATAATAGAAGAGGCAAAGTATTGATTAAGTCGATATATCCCCAACTTCAGGTAACTGTCAACTAAATATAACCTAATAACTGCACCACAGCTATCACTTAATTATGAATAGTGTGGGTTAACTGCAACTCAATTCCAAATAGCAATGTTTAACTGCAAAATTGAGAACTTTTTAAAAAGATCATTTTTCTATAATCATTATTTTCTTTCAAGCACCTGGTGTTAACATGCTTTACTGAAAAATGTATGTGTTGGTTTTCATCCTTAACCTTGTTTGATGCCTTGCCCCTATTTGAGGATAACCTGACATATTCATAAAGTCTCTACAAGTCAAGGCTCATCAACTTCTAATAGTTCTGTCTTTTTTTTTTTTTTTTTAAGAATTTATTTATTTATTTGACAGAGAGAAAGAGTGAGAGAGGGAACACAAGCGGGAGGGGGGGGGTGGGAGAGGGAGAAGCAGGTTCATTGCAGAGCAGGGAGCCCAATGCGGGGCTCGATCCCAGGACCCTGGGATCATGACCTGAGCTGAAGGTAGACGCTTAAAGACTGAGCCACCCAGGGGCCTCGATAGTTCTGTCTTGAGACATTTATACACCTGAAATATTAGCCACCTGTGGTAGCCCTGCCTCTGATACTTTTTCAGAAACCATGATGCCTTTTCAGTCCTTCATTATTTTCCTCCTCTTTTTCTTGTCCTCTCCTCCCACCCAACTTTTCCCTGGTTTCCAAACCCTTTCCATACCACTTGGGCCAGGGAAAGTCATCCATTATCATTGCTTACATGTCATATTTGGAGTCAGCAGCCTCAACCTTTTTGAATGTGCAACATCCAAGGTAGATAGCTTATATTCTATGCATAAACTTCTTCAGCAATGTAAATTCCACATACCCCATCAGGAGTCTCTTCTCATGTTGCATCTCCAGTGAATTCTCTCTTATCCCAGCACTCAGGTCAATTTCTTATAGCCTTGCCTTTAGTGAAATAGGCAAACCACAGAAAAGTACCTTCTGTGAATGAATGCTGACTGGTTATTAAATCATCCTTCTGTAGTTTGTCCCAGATTAAATATTCTGTTTCCAATTACTCTCTTTACAGGTTCCTTTTACCGTTCTTTTAACTTGTTTTAGTACATGTAACACTTACTAGCTACTTTGTCAATTTCCCTACCTTTCTGTCTTTGGACTCCTGTGAGAGAAAGTAAAGACGATTTAGAGAATCAAATAACTATTTTTCTTCTATTTTAGTCAACATTTATTTCAAAGAAGATGAATGCTAACCATAAAGGTTTTTATTATTTCCATTTTCATGATTTTCCTTAAATTACAAAGCTTCTCTGTACATCCCTGCCAAATGTAGCTTTAAAAAATAAAACTCATTTTCTTATTAATAATGATTGTCAAAAAATGTAAAATACACATGCATATATATACTCCAACCTGACCAAATATAGAAATGCATATATCTTTGTTGGAAAAATATTAAGACACTGACAAGAGTTAAAATTTGAGTTAATAGAAACATGTGTTCATATTTCTTTCAAGGAAGAGCCTTTTTGTACTGATGGCTGAATTAAATTTATTTTTATTATATACAGAATCTGACTATATATGTTAGATTGCTCTGTTACCATAGTAATTAAAAGTCAAGCTTCTTTTTACAATTGACTTCAAATTAAAAAAACACAATTGGTTTCAAATTATATAAATATATAGATGTAGATATATTTCCAAAGCCTAAATTTCTTCAATTTATTAATAGAATTATTAAAAGAAAAATTAATATTTTGTAACATGGGGAAAATGGTGACATATGATATTAATTTACAAACTATTTCTCATCTAAAGTGAGCTATATTTACAATGTTATTAATAACAGTAATTACCAATTTAGTAAACCAGATTTCTAGGGCATTTTTTGGAACATCTCCATAGAAGGGTATGATTCCACAAATATGAAAAAAAAAAAGTGCTAAGCGTGTTGATCAGATTATGGAATAAAAATTTAATAAACAGAACTACAGAAGTGCTTTAAAGCTGAAGCAAGAGAGACAGTAAAGGACATAATTAGAAGGTGCGAAGCCAGAGGAAAAGCAGAAGAAGCCAGAGAGCATTTAGACACAGACTGTGGAAGGAGGACATGCTTTTTGCTAGAGTGATGGAGACAAGGGTTTTGAACTCCCAGGAAAGAGATCAAGCTAATGAGTAGCACTGCAAAAGGGCTGACATGACAAGAAACGTGTGAAGGAAATATAACCCAAGCACTGGCATTTGACGGCATGTTAAATTAACTGAAATGAGAACCTGTGATCTAAAAAGAATCCTAGAGAAGTAATCGCACCACGGTATCAAAGTAAGAAAGGCTAAGTCCAGAGTTCCTGCTAAAGAGGCAGTAGAAAAGAGGGATTAAAAGTGTGGGCTTTGATTAAAAGTGATTACAAGTATGGTCCTGGATTGAAAATGTGCTTTGAAGACACAGAAGTCGGTGTAGTTAAGGTTTTGAACTGCCAGACAACAGTGTATGACTTGGGCAAGTTGTTATCAGTAAAACAACAACATTAACAATACCTTCCTCTTTCCTATATGGTTGCAATTAAATGAGATTATTCATTCATGCAGCAGAAATTGGGTGCCTGCTTTGTGTCAGATACTGTGTGACACATACATACAGTACTGAAAAACGATGGTTTTGCTCTCATAGTCTAAAGACAGTGACCGAAAGAAAGAAAGATCAAGTAAACAAAGATGTGATGAAAAATTGGGGTAAATGCTAGGAAGAAACAAGTAGTATACTCTAAAAGAAAACAATTGGGAACTATTCTAAACCTCATGGTTAAAAGGCATCTGAAGGTGGGGGGTAGGAAGAGGATGGCGAGTGATGCCTCCTCCAAGAAGTACAGAATCAGCGCACTGAGCCTGGGGTTTGGTGAGAAGTTTGGAGAAGTCAGACTTAATGATTTGGACTAGATTAATAGTGCCTGGTGCCTAATAAGGCCTCATCAAATGGGTATTATATAAAGAAAATGTAAAGATGATGCTTCCCTTTGTTTTAAGGAAAAGGATCAGGAAAGCAACTAGCAGATTATTTGCTGAAGAAGGAAGTAAAAATACTGGAACTGAAGAAAGGCAGGAATGAGGAATCACTTAGCATTTTTATTAAAGGGAAATATTTGGACATCTGAAATTATTTAAGATTTGCAATTGTAGTATTTGTAATGCTCTAAAGTTTGGGGGGAAAGAACAAAGATCTGATTTATTAAGAAACTAGTAACAGATATTTGAAAACTGAAGATAATTTGAGGAGAGAGAGAGAGAGAGAGGAGTTGAAAATTAAGAAGATAACACAGGAGTTCAAGGACATACTGTAAAAGAACAAAGGAAAACAAACAGGGACGAAATAGGTAACTGTGGAGATTGGAGGAAAGGAGATTATTGCAGAAAAGGCAAAAAGAGAAAAGCGATTCTAGGTGAGATATTTCAAGACAAACTATGCTTCAATTTATGATATGATTTTGAGCCAGGATTATCAGAGAGGCTCAGTTCTCAGTAAATTCTGTAGAAGGTTCTTGATTCTCATCCCATGATTGTGGCCTTTTTGGCCACATAGCCTCAAAGGGTTTACAATCTAGACATAGATCCTCACAAGGAGTTGGAAGATAATATAAGACATTTATACTAACCACCAAAGAAGCAGGGCAGAAACAAAGTGGACAGCAACCCACGCAATGCATGAATGACATGGGCAGGATCACATTGGCAATAAGGACTCCAGCTAGACATCGACAGAACGAGAGGAGCAAGAATGTCCTAAAAGAGAGCACAGAACCTTGTGTGAAGTTTCCAGGCAATAACAGGTAGGCAAAGGAGGTGGAGCAGAGTTTACAGGCTGGGGCTACCTTGAAACACTAAGTAACATACACTAGAAAGTGCTGTCCTGTGGGGCGGGACTATGGTATATAAATACCCTTGTATTTGAAAACTTCAATTTTCTGCTAAAATGCTACATGAACAGATTTTTCATTTAAAATTGGCCTTCATTATTTGTTTTACTTCTTGAAGTAAAGGAAAAACAAAGAGAAAGCAGAGAAATATTTTACAAGGCTGTATAAATTTTAGTATAATAGATGTAGCCTAAACATACTGAAATTCTAGCTTGATCAGCAAAACAAACCAAAACTCAAATCTGATTTTATATTAGGGACACAAAATAGTTCTTATGATCCATCCCAAATGGCACTCATCGTTACTTAAAAATTTAAAATAGTCTCTACTGCAGAAGTTCTTAAAATACACATAGCGCTGGGAAGGGTTTTGTCATTTCTCAGCCGATTCCCAAAGGCTACTATTGAAGCCTCATCAGTACTTGCTCCCATTGTGTATTTCTTCTTGTCATTACTGTTCTAAATTAGCTCAGACTTACCTGGTTTAGGTGATTAGGAAAAGAAACAAAGTAGCTACAGCTCCTTCTCTTGCAAAAGAATATACTTAAATATTTTTTTTAAAGATTTTATTTATTTATTTGAGGGAGAATGAGTGAGAGAGAGCATGAGAGAGGAGAAGGTCAGAGGGAGAAGCAGACTCCCCAAGGAGCTGGGAGCCCAATGCGGGACTCGATCCTGGAAGTCTGGGATCATGACCTGAGCTGAAGGCAGTTGCTCAACCAACTGAGCCACCCAGGCGCCCTTTACTTAAATATTTTTAAAACACATGAGGCTTAAGACATGAACAACAAATATGAAACTTACACTCAAGATGAAGCCCATGAGCTCTGGAGACCAACTTCTTGATACAGAATCGGGGTTCTAAAGCATGGCAGCTTTGTGGTCTCGGACAAATTACTACATCATGATCTTTGCAACAATTAAGTGAAGATAATAACATCACCTACCTCATCAGTGCTGGCAGGAGGAGTTTGTAAGCTTACAACTGAGACTATAAATGTGAAATTCTCGATACAGGGCTTGGCACACTTTAAGAGCTCAGTATGTTAGCTCTCATTACCATTTTATGCTAGGACTGCTGTGTTTTTTTAAATTATTTCATTTTCTGAAATGATCCCTAAGTCATGGCCTAATATAAGATTAGACAGAAAGCTGATTATCACACTACTATATTTTATAGTTTATAAGGCATTTTTATGTGTTCATGAGTTGATTCTCAGAAAAAATCTATAAAATGAATAGTCATTGTTACTCTCATACTATATTTACAGGAGAAAACCGAGTCTGAAAGTTATGATGCCAGGCTCAAGTGTGATAGTTAGCCTAAGTGAGTCAGGATTCAAACCTAGTCCAGGATCAGCAAAGAGAACCTTCTGCGTTGGTGCTGGGACAGTCTCACCATGTACCTCTTGCCCTGGCATATTTTCAGTGGCACCCTATTCACTCTTGAAGGCCAGTTTGTTCTGTGTAAGGCACAAACCTAAACAAGCTAGTTCCCTATTAAATACTTTAATTTCTTCACAATGTCCTTGAAGAAGAACAAGATCTACATTCCTTA
The DNA here is from genome assembly GCF_002288905.1 of Enhydra lutris kenyoni. Taxonomy (NCBI): domain Eukaryota; kingdom Metazoa; phylum Chordata; class Mammalia; order Carnivora; family Mustelidae; genus Enhydra; species Enhydra lutris. The sequence continues at coordinate 43,908,472 of NW_019154089.1, forward strand.
ACAGGTCCTGTGAGGCCCTCAGTATTTCTTCCCTACTGATTCCCCACCCCATTTCTTACTATACTCCCCATTATAGACATACTGAGTAGATGTTAGTTCCAGAACATTCCTTGTCCCCTCATGTCCTGACCTTGTATATACACCTGGGTCTAGCTGGAGTGACATTTCTTCCCTTGCCCCTAGCACTTCTCCTTTCAAAATCCTGTTAGATGTCATCTCTAGGAGACCTTCCTGAACACTCCCCAAACACTTTGTTTCTAGTATTTTAACACACTCTCACATGTGATTAGTTTACCCATCTAGTTTCCTGATACACAGAAAACATGTTGAGGGTAAGGACTGTACATATTATACTCACCTTCACATGCAAGCCCTCAATACAGAGTCTGGCATATAATGGGTCCTTTCTATACATTTACTGGGTAAAAATTGTTGTTTTTAACTGCTTATCCTCAATACAAATCACTTAGACTCCTTGGTTCTGTCACTTTGTCTGGAAAGCATGATTAATATACTGCCTACCCGAAAAAATGTGGTTTAAGTAAATTATCTTTTAAAATTCCATTGGGTTCTAAGTTCTACAATTCTAAGAACTCAGAAAATGTTAGGGCCATCATTACTTAACTGAATGTCAAGTACTCAAATTCACACAAACTTCTTGGTGCTGGGACAGTCTCACCATGTACCTATTATATTAATATTATGTTATCCTTGAATTGGACCCATATTAATATTATGTAATCCTTGAAATTGGACCCATATTTCTCCAGTTTCCTAAAGTTACTATTGACTACAGTCAGTGGATATAAATGATGACTTTACTATCTTTTAAAATTGATGTTGGCTGTGAGATACTTTTTTTTTTTTAGAGTTATAGTTGGATACTGGAATAATTTGGTAACAATTAAGAAATGAGCAATTCTTGGTAATTCATTTAGAGAAGGAGAATGTACTGCAAAGAATGGGAGTAAAAGTGTATGGTTCATAGTCTTAGTCGTGTCAAAACATTTGCTGTGCAATCTTAGGCATGCCATTTACTTTAACCTGACCTCAGACACCTCATCTACAAAATGAGTGCAATGAACTAAATTATTATTAAAATATTTTTACTCAATACACTCATTGCCTAGATTAAGGACCAGATTCTGCAAGCATACCAATATTAGGATATAACAACTATGATATGCTGAATAATAGCCATCCAAAGATACGAAGTCTTAATCCTGGAGCCTGTGAATGCTACTTTTTATGATAAAATTTTTGCAGGTGTGATTGAATTAAGGCTTTGTAGATGAAGAGATAATCCTACATTATCCAGATGGGCCTTACATGCTGTCACTTGTTCTTATTATAAAAGACAGACAAAGGGAGATCAGACACACGCAGAAGGCAGTTCAGTGATGGAAACAGGGGAAAAGAGACTTAAAGATGTGATGCTTTGGTTTTGAAGATGAATGAAGGAAATGTGAGCCAAGGTATGTTGCTGTAGAAGCTGGAAGAGGAGAGAGTGTCTCCCGCAGAGCCTATGGAAGGAGCTTGGCACCTTCATTTGAGCCCAGTCAAGTGGATATTGGGATTCTGGCCTCCAGAATGTGAAAGAATCAATTACTATTGCCTTAAGACACCAACTTTATTGCAATTTGTTACAGCAGCCAAAGGAAACTAATATAGATTTGATACCTCAGAGTCGGGTACTGCTATCACAAATACCTAAAAGTGTGGAAGTGAGTTCAAAATTAGATAATGGGAATGGGCAGGAAGAATTTTGAGACACATGATGGAGAAAGCCTTTTTTGTCTTAAACAGACTTCTGTAGAAATACAGGCATTAAAAGCACTCTGGCGGGGCACCTGGGTAGCTCAGTGGGTTAAAGCCTCTGCCTTCGGCTCGGGTCATGATCCCAGGGTCCTGGGATCGAGCCCTGCATCGGGCTCTCTGCTCAGCGGGGAGCCTGCTTCCTCCTCGCTCTCTCTCCCTGCCTCTCTGCCTACTTGTGATCTCTGCCTGTCAAATAAAAAAAAAAAAAAAAAAAAAAAAGAGCACTTTGGCAAGGGCTCAGAAGGATGTAAAGAACAGAGTAGAGAAAGCCTATGTTATCTTAAAGAATACATATCTCTTCAAAATGGAATATTGGTAGAAATATGAATATTAAAAGTGATTCTGGGGGCGCCTGGGTGGCTCAGTGGGTTATGCCGCTGCCTTTGGCTCAGGTCATGATCTCAGGGTCCTGGGATCGAGTCCCGTATCGGGCTCTCTGCTCAGCAGGGAGCCTTCTTCCTTCTTCCCTCTCTCTCTCTCTCTGCCTGCCTCTCCATCTACTTGTGATCTCTCTCTACCAAATAAATAAAATCTTAAAAAAAAAAGTGATTCTGATGACAGCTAGAGGAAATAAGGAGCATGTTACTGGAAACTGGAGGAAAGACAATCCTTGTCATATAGGGGCAGACACTTAGCTGAGCTGTGTATTACAGTCGTGTGGGCAGTAGAACTTGTCTGTGGTGAACTTGCAAATGTAACTGTGAGGAATTCCAAGAAAAGTGTTGAAGATGCAGCCTGATTTCTTGCTGCTTTTAGTAAAATGTGAGAGAAAAGAGATAAAGGGAAGAAAGAACTATTAAGCAAAACAGAACCAGAACTTGGTGATTTGAGAAATCCTCAGCCTACCCAGTTAGGAGCTACACTGGTAAGGAAGTGTGCTCTCCAGAAAAGGCCCGGGGTTGGGGGCGGGGTTGGCTGGAGAGCCTTAATCTAGTGCTGGAGAGATTAGCAATGTGACTAATAGGCTCCCTCAGCCATTTCAACAGAAGCTAGGAATACAGATTATAAAAGGAGGATCTGAGGAAGACCCTCCGACTACCAACATGGATGCCTATGACATACATAGGAGACCCACAAGATTTTGAGAATGTTGTATCAGCAGAAACACTGCCAGCTTAGACTGAAAGAGACAGAGCTGTCAGATTCCCACAACTGTACAGGCAGGAAAGAGGCCAATAAAACTATTTGGCTACAAACACATGGTAGCTTTAAAAAAAAAAAAAAAAAGGAAGGAAGGAAGGATCACCAGGATCACCACGAGGGCAGAGCCTTAGGCACAGAAGGCAGAACCACAGGTGTAGAGACAGATACCCTAACCACTGGCCCAGAGATAAGACCTATAAGCTATGGATGACTATTCTAAGGCACTAAAATCTACAGGAATTTTCCCTACTAGATTTTGAAATTGGTTGGGACTGGTGACACTTTTCTTCCTTTTTCTTCCTTCCACTTTCCTTTTTTGGTAATGGAAATGTCTGTAACTGCCATACTATGCCTGTCCCACCATTGTATTTTGGAAAGAGATACTTTATTTTCTGGTTTTACAGATTCAGAGATATAGAGGAATTTTGCCCCAGGATGGAGTAGTGTCTTTCCCACAACTGATTTAGATTATGTAGACGATGAGCCTTGGGATTTCTTAACTGATGATATTTCAATGAGATTTTGGAGTGGAGTTTATATTGTGTATAAACTTTGGGGGATGTTGGGATAGGACGAATGTAGTTTACATAAGAGACGAATGTGAATTGTGTGGGTCCAGGAGGTGGTATATTATGCTGAATAATGGTCATCCAAAGATATTGGGTCTTAACCCCTGGAACATCTGGACGTTATCACATACAGTGTTTTTGCAGCTGGATTAAATCAATGATTTTGAGGTGAGGACATTATCCTAAATTATCCAAGCAGGCCCTAAACACCATCACAAATGTCTTTACAAAATAGAGGCAGAGGGAGATTGGACATACACACACAGAGGGTAGAGGATGATTGATGATGGAAGCAGAGAGAAGATTTGAAGATGCTGTACTACTGGCTCTGAGGACAAAGGAAGGGCCATGAGCCAAGGAATGTGGCTCAAGGACCTGGAAGAGATGATGTATGGTTTCTCCCCTAGAGAGCCTTCAGAAGGAATGTCACCCTGCCAACGTTTTTATTTCAGCCCAGTAAAACTGATATTGGACTCCTGAAGTTCTGGTCCCCAGAACTGTCCGAAAATAAATTTCTGTTGTTTTAAGCCACCAACTTTGTGGTCATTTGTTATAGCAGCCCTAAGAAACTAATACAGTCACCTGTGACCATTTTATGTGGCCCAAATTAAAGATAATTTGACAAAAATAGTGTCTTATCATGGACAGTACTAAGCATAAATTCATATGTAAGTGCGAACACTTTATCCACCTCTTAATTGTCTAAGTGTCTAGATTCTTCAACTGATCAATAAAGAGTAAAATAATTTCTGTAAAAGTATCTAGCCAACTATCAAGCTTATAACAGAACCTCAAATTTTAGTTGAATCTAAATTGACAACGAGTTTAAATGACCATGTATCTTAAAACATTGTTTAGCAAATACAGTTTATCTGCACATAGTAGCTTGATTGCTGGTCACTACCAGGGCCAAAGAAGGGCTTTGATTGTTTGATACAGAACTGTGGCCTGACTTTTCCACTGGGTTATAAATTCAGCGTGGATTAAACAGTATCTGTTCTCTTTCTCCTCAGTGGTCTAAGAGCCACACTCCTGAACCACATGCTAAGCCCATGGAAACCTTTCCAACTTAAAGATGCCCTTTTAGAGTTAAAGGTGACAGAAGATCTACTTAATAAATGGATAATATAGGGGCACCTGGGTGGCTCAGTGGGGTAAGCCTCTGCCTTCAGCTCGGGTCATGATCCTGGGGTCCTGGGATTGAGCCTCACATCGGGCTCTCTGCTCCACGGGGAGCCTGCTTCCTCCTCTCTCTCTGCCTGCCTCTCTGCCTACTTGTGAGCTCTGTTTGCCAAATAAATAAATAAAATCTTAGAAAAAAAAATAAATGGATAATATAATTAAAAGGTAAACAAGTGGTACTTTCCAAAGTATTTCAATGTCTCTCAATATGTTGAAGCCACATTTGCTCTCTTTGAAACTATACTTTGAAATATACTATATTGAATATAGGATATTCAATAATATCCTAGTTTAAGCTTTTCACATCACAAAAACATTTCCATAATGGTGCCACTCTCCTAAAATTTATTATCATGACTGTTTATATCACTTAAAATTTTTAAGCTGGAAAAAAGCATGGTTCTAAAACTGGCATTTCCTCTTACAGAAAATTAGTTCCTCTCACAGCAGTAGGGGCTATGAAGTTGCAGACAGCAGATATGTGTTTTGTTGTCATGTCTCAGGGTAATGGGGCTTTTTTCCCAAGCTTAGGCTGATGATGACGCCTCCTAAGTTGGAGTTTGATGGCACTCATTCCTTTTTCTCCTTCACACGCAGAGTTAACAGAGTGTTGGGTCTATAGTAACTTGAGAAGAGAGGGAATAGTGGTGATATTGGGAAAGGTGGGTGCAATTAGGAATAGGGCTATCATACAAGGGACCTGGGTTAAAGATCTGATCCACAGTTATCTTCAGCACAATGAGCATGCTAGGCATGAGGATCAACCTTCCCATCCCTGGTGGCATTTGAAGATTTTTACTTCTAGTTTCTGGGACTGCGCAAATAGCGTAGGTCCCTACAAACCTACAGGAAGCTTCCAAAACACGCTTAGCAATACAATAGCAGTTGTCAGCTCTGACTTGAGAGGCAGTCCCTACCAAGTTCTCTTAATAAAAATAAGATTCCTTCTAATAAGTACATAGAAAAGACATTTGGAGCAAAAAGAGCAAGAGAGGCCAGATTTGAAATAGCTAGTATTAAAAAGCAACATTAAGTATTCTCAGAGTTGGGCCTCTGGGCCACATGATCAGAATGAACTAGGGTGTTGGCTCAAAATGCAAATGGTAGGAGTCCTCTTCTGCAAGGACCGCACAGGGGCAGGGGAAACTGGTAAGAGGTACACACCCAGGAATCTGAACTTTAATAAACACCTCAAGTGATTCTTAATACCAACAAACCTCTAAGAAAAAGTCAAATTAAGGATGACACTAAGTTAGGTGTGGAGGTGAGGAGATAAAAGGCCAAAGGTGTCTTGAGCTTGGAATAATCTGAAAAACTTGGCAGAATGAGTTTCTTACACACACTGCATGTTTGCATATTTTCCATTTTTGCACATATTCTGGGAATGGGGAAAGTGCCAGTATATTTTGTAAAGAGAAAGTAATTTTAAAAGTGAGTTAAAACATATGCTGGAATGTAAATACTCTCTGGTTGGTGGAAGTTACTCGTAAACCTGAGGTGAGGTCAGTTCTCAGCTCACTGTGTGAAGGTCCGAGGCACGTGGGCCAAGTCTGGGGTGAGGGGAGAGATGATGCGACACCTGTGTGAAGCCAGCTGTCTTCTCCCCATGTCGGAGTGCCCTGCCACTGCTATTTATGAGCAAGAGCTGGGGATGCTACATCAAATGACAATGGTGTAAACAAACTTTCAGTGATTCAGGGCTCCTCCCCACTTGTTTTGTTATTATTATTATTATTTTGAAGCCACAGGAATCTGTGTACAAGCACCCCTAATCCCAAGAGTGTTAGCTGGAATGGAAACCTCCAAGTAATCACTTGACTTTGCTGCACAGTTTCCAAAGCTAGAATCCTGAAGCTAGAATACAGATGATAGTCTAGAGTTGCCCGAAAATGATCTTTCAAACTCCAGCAGCTCTTAAATGACTTAGGCATTATTGAGAGGAATTCCTCTCTGTTGTGAGGCTCTCTGTCCTTCAGTTGTGGAAATTACCTCAGCACCAGTTCCCATATATGACCCTTTTTTCAGGTGATTCCGACTGGCAGGCACTACAGTGAAGGCTATGTGATATGCCTACCTTGGGTGTTCCATGAGTATGCAAATAATGGCTTCCCTTCTGGTTCAGTGACATTTCTTTATTCCTACAAAAGATATCTTGAACCAGATTTACAGTTCAAATAACTTACAGAATGTCTCTTGCAAAGTCACAGGGAATATGAATCTGGAAATATTAATAAAAAATCAACAATTAGCACACCCTTTGATATATCTTTTTTCCCATGTTTATTTCTTCTTACATATTTTTTCTTTGTACTGAAAGCTTCAAAGTCATTTAATAAGATGAGCCAGAATATGTCCATCTGAGTTGAGCTATATGTAATCATAATTTATTAATCTGAGATGGCTACTGTACTGACCAACCTCAAGTAGTGTGGTTGGGTTTTTCACAGTCCAAAAAGACTTCATGGGGTTTAAAAATATTTGTTATAGCCTGCTGTTCCCTCTGAGGTATCTGGCCAAAGATGTTTTGCCCTAATGTCCTGTGTTCCAAAGAAGGCATCAAATTTTTTCAACTTTTAAAAAAATCTCATATTGAACACTGCTGATTTTATTCACCAGAAATATGCCATCCATAAACTGTTATAGTATTTTCCCTTTTGATGACAAGGATTATAGAATAAAGCATCCTGTTCAGGACCTTTCTACTACCCCATGGTCTTATTCAGTGACTGACACTTAAACTGAATTAAAGTTTTCAACTAGTAATAGTAACCCTTTGTCTTACAGTAAGAAGTCCTTCTAGAAAGAAACTAGAAAAAAAAAACTTAGAAAAAGTTGTATTCTTAAATTCATTCTTATTTTACCTTAAACATAATAAACATTCAGTAATACTCTTACAACCTCTTAGATTAACTGCATGGAAAATCCCCGTTTTTCCATGTTGATCACTGAAAATGTTTGGAGGAAGTTCAGTTTTAATCAACATATGGGTTCTTCATGTCCCACTGATTGTTTATCATTTTGGATATCAACAGAATCCACTGAATACCCAGGTAAAGTTTTATTTAAAAAACAATATAACAGCGATTTTATTAAGCAACATTGAATGATTGGCGTAAACTGGGGGAACAGTCTTAACTACTGATACCTAGCTCCAGAGTTGTAGAGATTGTTTCAATTCTGTTTTTAGAATGGGATAAAAGAATAACAACTAGTGGCATGCCATTAGTTGTTTAGTTAGTCCTATGCTTAGTTAGTCCTAAATACTTCACATGTGTACTCATTTAATTTTCGAACAACCCTACGGTGTGGATACTAGTAGTGTCATCCCAGCTTGCAGATGGGGAAATCTAAAGGTGCCAGGAGGCTGAGTAATTTCACTGCAGTCTTAACAACTGATAAGAGGTGGAGCTGGGACTCGAACCCAGGTAGAGTGGCCCCAGTGAGCATGCGCTTAATCAGTATGCTACAGCACCCTTCCATAGGATACAACTTAACAACCAGTTAGATTTGAAATCCTATAGTCAAGCAGAGGCAAACTGTCAGTATGGGACATTAGGAAATTAAACCTGATAGCTGGAGTTTTATGCAGTGTTCTATGCTTTCTTGACCCAATTTTGCCTGCTAAAGACCAAAGAAGATCTCTTCTTGCTATCTACCAATTTGTACCTGCAGCTTCAAAAGGCTGATAACGTTTGTCTTGATACTCAAGATGACTAAAACAGAAACAGAGCCAAAAAAAAAAAAAAAAAAAAATTTTTTTTCAAAAAAAAAATTTTTAAAAAATAAAAAAAAAAAAATTTTTAAAAAAAAAAATTATATTATAAAAAATAAATATTATATCAGTTCTTTA
>NW_019154089.1:43917133-43999910 GCF_002288905.1 Enhydra lutris kenyoni
AAAAAAAAAAAAAAAAAAAAAGTACTTTTCCGACAATAAACTTTTTAAAGAATGATAAACTGGAAATGTTTTAAAAAACAAAGTTTTATAGTACAAATTTATTTTTCTATCAGTTCTTTCAGCTCTAAATTCTTTATGTCATTTATGTATGATCAAAGATGATACTTTTGACCTAATCGCCTATGAGGAAAAAATATTGTGTTTTCATGCAGTTTGGGAAGTACTTATCTTGAAGCCAAACTTGCCAAAGATGTATTCTTTCACTAAGAAAGCGTAATTTTAAGAGTTCACTTTTCCCTTTTTATTTAATGTCCCCATAGTTTCCAAGTTCAAGACTCAAAGTATTCTCTTTATTAAAGAAAGTCATTCAAATTAAACCCCTATACCTACATGTAGCCATTTTTAAATCCAAAGGAGAACTTAAAAATGATCCAAATATTGAATCAAATAAAAGATTTACTCCCCTGTCTTAACAAATGTCTTTCTTAATGAATTTCAACCAAACTAACCTAGATTCAGCTTTTGGCATACCTCATGCAAATGGTAGATGTGCTTTCTGCTTTTGAAGGCGAATTGATATTCACAAATCATATGTCACAAGCCACTAAAAGTGTCAGAACCCCACAGCAGGCCCTTGGTGGCTTGTTAATCTCTCCTGTTTAAAGGAAACAGACTAATTCACTTAAATCTAATCAAAGCCATGCCTGCTCTAGCCCGGTCCCTCAGAGTGTCAGCCCATGCAAGTCCTGCCTTCTTTCTTCACCTCCTTCTTTCCTGGCTCCGACAATTAAACATGAAACTAAGAAGCAATGATCTCCTTAATGTTGCCATGTCTGAGTTATTTCAGATGTCACATATGTACAAAATATTGAATTTTTTTTCTCATTGAAAATACATACAAGAAGGTACCCCCGCCCACCTTTCACCATTGTTCTCCATAAAGCTTAAAAGATAAACCAGGATGCTAAATGGAGGGACCAGATGTATATATAACCTTTTGCCCTCATTATTCTAGTTGGCTTCCATTAGGGGAAGAAGGAAAAAATGAAATAGTATGAAATAGGAAATAATTGATACAGAGGTGTGAGAATGAACTTTTACAGTGGATTGGCTAAAATCTGGAAATATGATCTGAATGATGGAAGAGTTGTTTACAAAAGTACCAAACCATAGGTGATTGGTATGTTGATAGAAGGGAAGGAAAGAATTTCTTTTAATTCTACGTACCCAGAAATTGTCCAACTGTGGTCAATCATGCCTAAGCTACATTATTTTTCAATATTTCCCTTTTTTACATTTTTTTAATACTTTGTAAGCAGAGTCAAATATTCTCTGAATCTTTTTGCCCAAATTCACACAACCCTCATTCTTTTGGCTAATAATTATACCTGTAGTTAGCTTCCCCCTTCTAATGTTGGGTATTTTTCTCTTTTAATAGCATTATCTATAGGTGGTTCTCCATGCTGAAACTAACTGAAATCCATGGTAAGGTGAGATTTTTCTATCAAGTACCTTAGTGGCAAAGGAAGAGCTCTGGGACAGGAATGAAAACAGATCTTTACTTTTAACATATGTCCTAATCAAGCTTAAAGTCATTAAGAGTGAAAATCTGGAGTTAGGACATTTAAAGGGAAAAACAATTTTCATTGCAAGCATACTGTACATGTTAGTCATGGCTCAGTGGAATAGAAATTTTATGGAGCAAGAAGGGGGAGGTGCAAGAAGAAGGTTTTGAGTTTCCTTCCAAATGTATTTTTAAAAAAGCATTACAGAATCAGGATTTATTGAAAAAAAAAAAAAAGGAAGACAATAATGAAAAAGAAGCTTTTTCTTTGTCAAATTACCTGAGAACAGAATTGACCACCAGTAAAGGGGCATGAAGAGACCAAAAGAAGACAATTAACTGAAGGGCTCCCAATGTGGCAATGTCTGGAATCTGACAAGACAACCTGCCAGGGACTGCTGACGCTAATCTTGGGGCATAAAGTCTGAGTGGAGACTGCAGGAAGGGAAGGAGCTTTCAGAGGTCATTTAGGTCACCTCCCCAGTCTCTCCACAAACCACATTCTTTGTCATTTTAGATATCTTAAACCCACACTGATATTTAAACATCATCCTAATTGGAAAATCAATAGTTCTCACTAATAGCCAATTCTAGCTTTGAATATATATGTATATGTATATGTATATTTATATACATGTATATATGTATATATGTGTATATATACATATATATGTATATACACACACATATCTCAGAAAATCAGAGGGTTAAGTTAAAATTTTTCATATATATAAAAAATTATATATATATACACAAAAATTATACACACACACACACACACACACATATATATAGGAAAAATTTTAACAACCCTCTGATTCCCTCACTTTAGTTCATTTTATCTTGTTTTCTCCTGAGAAATAACTGAGTCTAAGTAAGCCAATTAAAATCCTTACATTTTCCATTTATTTCTGTCTCTTTCAATTCTTTTGTTAATGCCTTAGCAGTTTTCATTGTACAGGTCATTCATTTTCTTCATAACATGTACTCCTAAGTATTTTATTGGTTTTGATCCTGTCATTAATGGGATTGTTCTCCTTATTTCTTTTTCAAATTACTGGTTGTTAGTGTGTAGAAACACAACTGCTTATGTTGATTTTGTATCCTGCAACTTTACTTTTTCCATATAAAAACCATCTATAGAAAACCATCCACAGAGTATATAGTGTCATAATTCTACCTTGACTTCCTTAAATCAAAAGGATTGACATAATGGTTGAATTCATTTGGATACTTTGGCTTAGAGGACACTTTCACATAGACGATCTTATTTGATTTTCACAACAGCTCGTTTAATCAGGCAGAGTAGGTGATAATATCTTCATTATATGTATGAAAAAAATAATCATATTGCACTTAAATTAGAATTCTCTTTCTGATTTCTAATTAATAATCTTTCTGCTATACTATTCTATTTCTCCTAGATCAGGCTTTCTTAGCCACAGCACTGTTGACATTTTGGGTCAGATAATGCTTTGTGGGAAGCTGTCCTGTGCCTTGTAGGATGGTTAGCAATGCCCATGGTCTCTCCTCACTGGATGCCAGCAATAGTCCTGTCCCAGTAGTAACAATGAAAAATTGCATTGTCACAGGCTGTGGGCTGAGAGATTGACAACCAGATTGTATCTGGATAATAAGAGTATTCAATTCCTATAAGGTATCCTGAAATTTCCTAAATGTAAGATGTGTATTTTCCTGCTACTATACGTGGGATTGCTGAGTTGTCAACTCTTTGATCACAAGGGTGTCTATTCACTCACAGAGGACAGAATCTACCACCTTCCCTTTATCCTTCTAAGGCCTTTAGTTTCTCATCATAAGGTCATTTTCCATCTTTACTTTAGAAAGAGTCACAGTAAGAAATGTTCTTTTTCTTTTTTCCTCTTAAAAGTTTAAATTCCAAAAGAAGAAAATGTACCTTAGATAAATAAGCTTAGAAATCTCTTAGCCACTTAATCCCTGGTCTATAGCCAAGATCTGAGCCTTGAAGTCTTCTTTATTATTTATTTATTTTGTCTCATTTTTGAATTCTTTTTTTTTTTTTTTTAGTATTCTCTGAAGCCGAGAGCTTCTGAAATATATAGCGAATTTTACAATGAGATTCAAGAAATCATGTTTATTACCAGTCAAGTTGTTGTCTCACTACCATGTGATCCAGGCCTATCTTATTTGTGTAGTTGGGGGTACATGAAAGAGCTGGAGAGAAAAATTATGGGGGAGACATTTATCTGGGGAAACCAAGAAAATAACTGACGAGAACAAAAAGAACGACTAAGATTTCCCATAGACCGAAAGTGTATGCAAAATTATGAGTGATTACAAGTAGATATGTAGACAGTGATATTCTATTTTCTAATTTAATAAATTTCTTAATGTCATAGAATATATACCAAGTGGCTAAAAATTATTTTCTTCATGTGGTAAAGAGGGTTTCATTAATCAATGAAGAAAGATATTTTCAGTGACCTTACTGGAAAGTCACATTTAAAGTGGACAAATCCTTCACACTTTATTTTCACTTTTTAAAAAATATAACTTCTTTGGTGCTTCCTGGGTGTCTGAGATAATTTGTTTCAAACCTTATACTCTGAAATTTGCTTGGTTCAAATTCTTAGGGAAAATTTATAGCAGTCAAGCTTTACTTGAGATGTCTTTAAACCTTACAAGCCTATAGATTTTTTAATTGCTATTGATTCCAAGAATACCTAATGGCTGAACCTCGCTGGTTCTCTCCTAATTTTCTTTCCTTATGAAAGCTTAAATATTTAATTCATTACTACTATTTAAGTTTCCTGGTAACATTCACAATTAGCTATTAAAAGAGAATTATGTTTAACTGAGATTCAATAGTTATTCCAATGCAAGTTTTTACTTAAAGAGCCATATTTTTTCCATTACAAGCTGAAAACTATAGTAATAGTGCATTAAATGATGGGCATTTAGAGATCTGAAGCAAGTGAACAGATTTTTTAACTAACATGTCATTTTTAGGTAAATTATCTTTTTCTCTTGTTTCTCCCCCAGCTGAACTCCAGGAAAATTGATATTGTTGTGGAATACCGGACAAGTTACAGAGCATACTTACTCAGGAGTATATTCATTATTTAGCAAATACTGAGTACCCACTACATTCTAGGCCCTATGAAATATTTTGGGGACAACAAAATTAGTCATTGCTGTCTCCCAAATGGAGCTCACAGTCTAGAACCAGAGACAGACACAGACATAATTATACAGTACATTAAGAACAAAAGAACAGTGTAGTGAAGGCACAAATAGAAGAGTTAAGCCTGCCTTGGTCTGAATGTCTTGGGCAGGAACACACAGAGATGTGTGATGGGAATTCGTGTTTCTCCAGGGAAGAATCTCTTCAGCAGAGAAGACAGGATATACAGACTATCTCCAAGAGGTTAGGGAAATTGTGAAGAGAGGGAGAGTAGCACATACAAGGCAAAGAGGAGTATAATGCAGATTTGTTCTCTAGCACATAGCACATTTTTACTCTAGGACCTCTCTATATGGGAGAGAGATTATGACAAAATGGATACAGAACCAGCTGCTGTGAATGTTAATATTGTCAAATATGAGGAAATACTAGAATAGTTGCTATGCTATATGCTGGGTTATAGGAGCTTCACATATGTGCTGGTTAATTCTATCAAAAATAGTATGGAACAGATTTTTTTTTCATTTTTCAGAAGAATTAAAAGATAATTTATTGAAGTTGATAAGGACGGTGAATAGCAAAGCCCTGATCTCATGTTAGTCTGCTGAGACCCAACCATTATGGAATCTGTCCCTTTGCTATGTGTGCTCTGTGGCTGAGTAAGATTTCTTAGAGAGTATAGTGTCCCCAGAAGACTTTCGGAAATGGCAGCAGAAAGCGTAAGAGCACAGAATTTGAACAAAATAAACACAGATCGCCTTGGGTAAAGGGAGCAACTGAGAGAGCAGTAGGAGGTAGTTTTGGGTGTATCTGAGAGGAAGACTTTTTGCAAATGCAGATATAAGTGAGTGAAAAATGACATCGAGGTGCTCGGGAGGTGGAAACTACAAAACTGCTGAGCAGACAAACTGAAATCAGTGAGAATTCAAGTAAACTTATGGAGAATATCAAATGCAGATTTATTAACTGCAACATAATAATGAGTTTGTAAGGCACAAAGAATCTGTAGAAGCCCAATATTTCCAAGTTTTGCCAGACTATGCAAGACAGACTTCTCTCTCCTCCCTGGCTCAGCTCCTAAACAGAGCTATTATCTGGAGAGATAATTCCAGATGCTCTGACCCCTTCCAAATTCTTATTTGATGATCAGTCATCTGGAGTGGGACTCTTACTCTCCAATGGGTTTTCCGAGTGATACACCAAGCTTTGCTCTCCTAATTAACACTATGGGTCGTCTCCATGCACCCAGTAGTTCTTGGAGACTGTCAGAATTCTCAAATCTATGACACTGCCCCTGGGAAGGAGTGGGATGGGTGGACCCCTTGAGTGGCCTTCAAATGCCTCAGCATTAAAATAGAAGTCTCTCATGAGTGTCTGAAAAGTCTCAGCTGTTATTCTTCCAACTTAAAAAATTTTTGAACTCAGAAAGCAATAAACTACTGACTAAGAAGGCCCAGAGAGCTTCTGTGGGACAGCAGAAGCTGTTTTTAGCTGAACTAGCAAACTCTGATTGTCATCATTCCAGTCAAGATTTCAACACTGAAGAATAATCTTGATACAGTTGCCTCTGCAAGACGACTCTTTCCATTTAAAAATTTGTATTATGTTTGTAAGTGCAATAACTTTTAGTATAGACATTTCAGGGCACTTTGGTTTGTATTCTGTATTGGGTCAATGAGATAACTAGGAGGACATTTCATTCAGAAAAAATGTCAGTTTGGAAAATTAGAAATTCACCCGTGTTTTCATCAGCATCCATCCTCCTTAGAAGACCCAAATCTTGAAATGTCATTAAGACAGAATGTTTTCTAGATAAGGTTATGCCCTTAATATTCTTTGACAGTCAGTCAACTGGAGATAGGGTTGCTAGAGGTGTCTTGTTACTTTTAGTGGTAATGATAATGATTGTCATCATGTGCTGAAAACATTAAGTACCTGCAGCAAAACACGAAGTGACACAAGAGTCCAGGCCCCAAGCTTAAGGGTCTTACAATCTAAAATAGGAGACAAGGTTAGTATAGTTGTTAGAATGTATAAAATTTCCTAATTATAAATACAAATGGAATGGTGTGTAAAGTCAATACAGAGGCCATGGGGGCTTGAGAGATGCTCTTTAAAGGAAGAATGCAATCTAGAAAAGTGGCTGAGATGGCAAGGAATTCAAGATGGTGGCCATGGCTTCAAATAGATCTCTGACTATTATACTATGTTCAGATATCTAGGACCAGATGGATTCTCAGAATGAATGGCTGCCCTAGGGAAAAGAATGTGAGGTATTAGCAGGAAAAGCTATACTGACATATCAAAAATCATCAGAATATCTTAAATGTCAGTCCCAATAGGAAAGTCCAATTAATACATTAAATGTCTTACCCTACAAAACTGCTTCTCTTGATGAAGTATATTTTAAACAACAAAATCTGTTTTAATTAAAGATGAGTCTTATGTGATTAAGATAATGTCATTTTATCGTGGAATAATGAATTGTAACATTTGGACTTCAAAATCCTCTGAACGTGTCTTGGCAAATGTTATCCCATGAAATCATGATATGTCATTATGAGCCAAAGTATTGAATGAACACTGGTCAATACAAAGCCTTTTTGTGGTTTCTAAGACTTGAGGATTTGGGATGATTTTAAGGCCAACTCTAAGGGCTCTTAAAAGGATACAGATAATCCAAAAAGGAAATTTATTCCAGGGAAACAGTATTTTCTAAACAATCACAAGGCTAAATATAGATTCCGCATTCTTAAGCTGGAATTAGGGTTTGTAGTCCAGTCAGATTAGACCACAATTACCTAGCCAGCACAAACTACCTTAACTAAGGGACAAGGTAATCGACCATTAAAGAGTATCTGCCATATGCAAACGATTTACATGTGCTGTTGTATAGGTCCCTACTGAAATGTCCAATGAACGACACCCTCCCTCCGATGCAGTCTACACAATTGGCCCAAAGAAGGTACTTCCAACCTAGACTTCTCCTCTCACCAATAAAGTGGAAGGTTTTGTGAGTTCCCTGAAAAGCTGTATAATAAAAAATGCCAGATAGAATAATTAAGGATTACTTTCCCTAGGAGATCCAAAATGTCATGTCAGTGTCCAAATATGTATCTGATTTTTTTTGCCATCCATCCATCCATCCATTCAGTTAGTGTGTCAATATAATTTTTCTTTACAAAATCCATGATTTAAAAATGTGCCAGTTCCAAGCACACCTAATAGCAGGAAGAAAACCCTGAACACTTTACTAGCACAAAACTAAGTCTAAGCACTGTGCAATGTACTCTGTACAGTTCAAAAGAAAGACAAGATGGTACTCCCACCTTTCCAAGACTTTGAATCCTGCTAGGGGGCTCTCATTGGGGTATAATGAGCAGCTGAAAGAATTGGGCCTTTGTGCATACTGAGGTTTGGAGGCTTGGGCCTGTGTACATTGCATCATACAGAAAGAAAAAATGTACCACAGTGCCTTTCTTGGTGAATGTCATTCTGAAATTGTCTATTTTGGGAAACAAATCCTATTAATTATATAATATCCATTTTTTCTTGGCTTTTAAAATAGATATGTCAATTTAAGGTACAATGTACTAGCTTTTTAGCGTTCTCATGGGTAGAGCATGTACCATTAAAACTGATGTGTGGAGATAATATGCACCACATGGTTTCTTACTGTCTATATGTCTGGCTTTAATCACAGATCTTTATGAAATGTTGCAATCCTGGAGTGAGCTAGCTGTGAGATTCTTCAGGGCTACAGGCTGAGCTGTGGATTATAGGTGAAACTGCATTACGAGGCTACTGAGGTTAATTATGTCTGAAAGTTTCCTGTACAATCCACATCAGTTGACAGTCCGTGCATGCTACATAAACAATCTGGAGGGAGTCCTTTATTAGCAGAGTAAGAAAGCAGCGAGCTGTCTATGTTCTATAAAGTCCTTTTGGTTTTTAGAGATTTTGACTCAAATAGCCCTCTGTTTGCTTAATGTATGTTTATTCAAATCTCTACTTATTAAGCCAAATAATGAAAAGCCAAGAGGATCAAAATATTGAATCTACATTCTCAGTCTCAAAGAAGACTTCTTAATTTAAGATCATGTGCCCCAAGATAGCAGTCCAGTGCACCACAAGGAAAGCATCCCAGTGTTGACCCAGAACTCCACAGAGTCTGTGCTGGAGTCCGGCTGGGAGCCTTCCTAACCTGCAGAACTTTTGTAAAGAAGTTAGCCAACAAGCACAAGTTAAATGTCTCCTCCCCTGTGTATGCTGTATCTTATTTATTGGAACTTCTACCATGTGGAAGTCTCCTAATTCTCAATTATCTTGACCCTATTATCTGTGACACTCTTTCAGTGTCCAACAACAACAACAACAAAAAGGGCAGAAAAACGTGGGGGTGGAGGGGGGTGGCGCAAGAGTCTAGGCTGGCCTGGAAAAGCTTTTGTCTTCCATCAAGTCTCTTGACTTTGCAGCCACTCAGCCTTTGGAATACATCAGGTCCATGTTTCCTCCAGCTCTGTTTCATCATCTTATCATCTGGTGGGTATGGCACATTCTGGAGGAGACAGAGGGAAACGTAGAATTCCTACAGGTCTTCTGAATGACCTCTGTAGGAGAAAAGGTCAATAAGCTTGTGGGTCCTGAGGACCCTGTAAGTAAAAAGGTACTGGGCTCATAAAGAAAACCCTATATTTACCAAAATGTGAAGAAAGGAGGAGAATTTTTCCCTCGATTGGCATCTTTGTCATTACACTGCTTAAGCACCTTACAAAGAGAGGTCTAAGAGCACAATGCCTAAGATCAAGGATCCTGGATCCACTCTGAATCATGGCTTCACCACTTAGCATGTGACCTCAGACACGTTAACTAAACCCCAGGTACCTCTTATCGCTCAAATAGTACACTAATAGAATCTCACTTATAGGATTATTCTGATGGTTAAATGACTTGATACGTTGTGTCACTGGTAAGTGTTCAAATTTCAACTGGAAATGATCAATCCCATCCATTTCTCTGACATCAAGTTCATTGGTATCCATTTGCATATACATTTTTAAATCTGGAAACTAATGGGAAAAGAAACACACATAGATTACAAGATATCTAATTTTGTATCCCAGTACTAGTGAACTGTGTGACTATGCAATTGCTTGATCTTTTTGGATTCCAGTTTCCTCAGCTGTAACATGAGGAGGTTGAAGTAGATTACTTCCATGGCCCCTTTCAGGTCTAACATCTAATTATTCCAACCCTAGAGTTTTGTCGTTGCCAAGTCAAAATAACTCATCATGTTTCCAAATTGCTTTAGAGTGTTTGTTTTTCACCAAACCTTGGGAAATTACAGGTAGTGTTAGTGATCTAAATGGCTTCCCTCACCTACACATATACAAATGTATTTTTTCTTTGTAACGATCCTTCTAAAAGTTTTGGCAGTTGGAGCAGGAAGAAGTGAAACATTAGATTTTTGAAAGCAAAGTATATTGCAGGGAAAGGGTTATAAGGTCACCTGGTTAGTCTGAAGTGTGTAATTCTTTTCTCTCTCACCTCATTCTTGGTTCCTCAGAGTAGCAGTTGAGTAATATCGTATCAGTTTGATAAGGCTCCCTTGCCCTTCCTAACAACTAAAACCATCCTGGACACCTTTTCATGGACACTCCCTCCATTAAAGCATCAGAGAACTTTAGAACTGCTTTTAAAAACAGCAGATAAATTAATGATTTTCTTGAGAAATATTTTTCATGAGAAGATCTGACTAAGAAAGAGTTGATAATGCTGTGTAAGATCCTTACACTGAGTAAAGACATGGGGCATTTCGGCCTCCAGAAACACATTTAGGAAATATCCCTGAGACATTGATATTAGAAGAGGAACAGACGCAAACTCCACTATGTTTGGCTGCCAGTAAAGAGCTTGTTTTGTTTACACTACTACTCTCCAAAGAAGACAAGATGAGATTGTCATTATCCAAATGTTGTCCAGTGTTTTCC
This sequence comes from Enhydra lutris kenyoni, assembly GCF_002288905.1. Taxonomy (NCBI): domain Eukaryota; kingdom Metazoa; phylum Chordata; class Mammalia; order Carnivora; family Mustelidae; genus Enhydra; species Enhydra lutris. Next base: position 43,927,854 of record NW_019154089.1, read on the forward strand.
AACTCAGTTCCTGAGCTGAAGTAAAAGATTGCCAAAAATCATGTTTACAACATTGAATGCATTGTGTAATAAAGTGTTAGGTAGATCAGCTAATAAAATTAGTTATTTTAGACTTAAATCTAAGTTGAATTTGGGTCTAATTCTCTTCCCCAAAGGGAACAGAGAGAGTTGATTTTCTGATAAACTGAAATATCCAACTTTTTGTTGATAATAAAGGGGTGAGATCCCTTATCTAGATATTGCCCATGGGAACCACTCTTTTTCAGTGGGAGAAGTTGGCCAATCTCAACTGAATTGCTAATGGTCATCTTTCTAATTGGTTTTGATTCTCAAATTTGTTAAAGTGAAGTTAGCAAAGAACATTCTTTATTGTCCCTCTTGGCTGACCTATGGACTCTGAGCTGGACTGGAGTTGGTAAAAGTTTAGGAATGGAACTGAAATTACATCCTTAGATTCCCATCATTAATTTCCTAGGGGAGACTGTAACAACTTCACCTCCCACCCCTTCCTGACGCTGAGAGTTGTATGATCAGCATTCCCTTGTTAAGGCATTAGTGGATCAGGCCTCTTGGGGAAAGCACTGATGTGCTTTAAATATTTGACCCAAATTACCACTCAGGATAATTCATCTCAATTTATTCTACTTATAAAATGCAGATCAGGAAAACTGAATCATGATGCTTTAAAATAAATGCACCCTGTTCTTAAAATAGCCATGAGGAATCACACATAAGAAGTCTTCTACGTTGTGTTGTACTTATTGTTATTTGAGCGTTGCTCAAGTATTCCAGAAAAACATGGGCCATTGGAATCTCCTTGTTTTTATGATACCTTTGTAAACTAACAATTAGTCATCCTTCACTTTGAAGCTCAGAAACCTGAGATGCTGATTCGTTCTCTACTTTCTTAGTAAAGGATACCATTTTAGTGTAGACTGTAAATACATAGCAGGATATATTTACACTTTTGAGTCCTCAGCAAGCTTCCCTGTGCTACTCAAGACTATTCATATCAGAGCCTTGTAAGTTGTTTTCTCTTTCTGTTCAGTGTTTTAACATGTCCACAACAAAGACATTATTCCATATAGAAAGGGAATATACCTTGACTTTTCCATAAATACTCCGTTTAGAAGACCATTTGTAAGATTAGGTTGGGGCTGCATGCAGTAGAATGTTTCGGCAGATGCTGAAGAATCCAGAAGCCAAAGACTACACTTCCTAAGCCAGTTGTCTTCTTCCCTACACCACTTTCCCCACGCTAAACACAAGTTCACTAAGTGTTCTTGTCAACCCTATTTTCCTGTTCATGCCGCTCTGACCATAGTTCTGCAGAGTATGGACGTATAGTTTAGAGACTGGGTAGATGTAAAGAGAATAAAGTCACTGCCTTTTTAAGATCCAAGTTTACATCAACACTGCCTAGCCAGAGAGAAAGCCTAATGAAGAAAAAGGGAACTGGTATTACTATGTTAGTGAATCATAAAACCTAATAAAACCAAGATCCAACCAAAGCCGCCTCTGGGAGTGAGGTTTTTAAGGAGCAGGCAGGAATGTGCACTAATTATCAGATTGTTAATATGTTACATGTGTTTTGGAGAAGAGATAGTGTGACTCAGGGCAGGCAGTAGCTGACCCAGTAGCACTGGGTTTTAGCTATCACAGATTTAGTATTAAAACACCAGCTGCATGGAACAAATTCCCATATGTCCCCTGGTGCTACCACCAAACACCCTACCACTTTCAGAGATTTTAACACTTCTATGAGGACTAGGGACCATCTGGACACCTTCTCGACAGGATAGGAAGTTTAGATATGTATGTTAGAGGATGTTTAAAAAGTTTTGCTATGACAATGAACAAAACTTTGAGGGCTCTCAAGTTCTTCATGAGCAATTATATGTAAGAGAAAAGTGGTTATTTGACTTAAAGCCAATGTAACTGCCCTTTAATATGAGGTGGCTGGAGAGTCAGGGAAGACATACTATTTTAAATACAATATAGTATATATTATATTTTTAATAAGCACTTCTAATTAAAAATGTACCTTACTCTTAATCAATATGAGAAATGTCACCAATTACAATTCTAAGGTAATATATATGCTAGACAAAAACATTTAGTAACAACCGAGAACATCGACATTGAACATGTCACCCACTCTCTAATTTCCATTTAAGAGTTTAACTTGAAAAGGAAACTTAAATCTCACAAGAGTGCAATTTAAGAAATATATATATTCTTTGTTATGCAGTATGTTTGTATTCCTCAAAAAAAAGGGGGGGGGTACTTTGTAACATTCAAAAGGTAAGGCAGATCTAACATACTCTAATTCACCTAAACTATGAAGAATCCCCTAGGTACAGCTTCTTATTCACTACCTTACTCTGCTTTGCTTTATACTTAGTTGTGTTACTACCAGTGCAAGAGACAAAAATAAAGGGGAACATCTTCAAATTACTTATGAAATAGGTGCATTTGTTACAGATTCGTTTCAGTTCAGAGATGGAAATATATGAGCTAGCTGGGTAAACTAGAAGTACTCTTTCAAGCATAGCTGCTTTCTAGCAAGGAAAATAAGAGCTGTTTTTTATGATAAATGGCTGAGTTTTCTCTCCCTAATGATGACTTAGTAGACAGTTGGCTTACTCTTAAAGCTAATAGGAAGAGACTGTAAAGCCCCCACAAATTTCCTTACCTCCCAGCTTCTTTTCCTGAAGAACAATTTGCCAGATACATCCAATTTTACTAACAGAATCTTCTATTTAGAAGGTATCTGAGAAGCTCTTGTGACATTTGGAAAGTACCCTCAGGATTTCTTTCCTTTATTATTTCTACCCAATTACCAAAGGATTTGAGGCAATTAAAAAAATACAAATGCAAACCACCACCACTAAAAAAAGGAAATAAGAATAGGAATTACATAATAAGGGTTTTTGTTGCAATAGTTTTATTAGAAACTATGCTAGAGGTTGCTATTAAGCATAACATTTAGCTCTAAGCTTATTGAATGTAAAGAGAAAAATAGAACAATGAAATAGTTCTCAAGAACAACAAAAAAGTAAAACAAACAACAACAGTGCGATTGGACAGTCAAAAGCATATCTTTGGCACTGGATTCTTTGGTGGATACTAAAGAGAGAATGACATAAAAATGGAAACCAAGTAAGTAAGAAGAGTGTATTGACCAGACATTGTTTTAGGTACCTACATGATTTAATTCATAAATATTACAAGATCCCTGTGAAATGAACAGTATTTAACTCTATAGGAAAGATGAGCACACTGAACCTATGTGATTTAATTCTACCTACACATGGTACTATGTCACATTAAAAGAACTTTTTTTTTTTAAATTCCAAAACATGTTTTCTAAGTATTGCATCCATTCTTGTGACATACCTAGGATATAATAAGAAGAAGCCTTAAAGTTTATTTTTAATAGTAACAAAACAACTTCTGTTAGCATTTATTGAGCACACACCATACATCAACTCATTTAAATCTCAGAAAATCACTCGTTAGGTACCTTAATATCTGTATTTTACTGATGAAGAAAAAGAGAGATCAACTTCCTCAGTCCCCATAATTACAGAACCTAGAATTTTCCCAGGGTAATATCTAAATCACGTACTCGCGGTGATCTAAACTAATGCTGGTGTGCATCTTAGAACACTTTGATGTTCTTGGGCTTTCGACTGCCAATCTCAAGAATCGGTTATCTCAAAGTTCTGACAGGAGTTGGGAGGGAGTCAGGCAAAGCTTCTTAAATGCACAGTTGAAATTTTGTTCCCAAAATGTAAGAGCCTGGCTTGCAGCCTGGCCCAGAGAAGCGTCATGCCAGCTCCGTTGCCTTTTGTGTGTTGCCTTTTGGAGATATGGAAGGTCAGGTATGAGTTCCCTGTGGCAGCTTTTATATCGTATACAAGCAGCTTTTTTGCTGAACCCTTGAGTTCTGACAATGGATTTCAATACACCCTGTATTTGTGCATCAGAAACTTCAGAAAACTCCCTAGAACCAAAGCCTTCACCCCATTAACTAGGTCAGTGGCGTGGTGCTGTGTTTGTTCAATCAGCCCCAATGCTGTGTGTGACCAGGGCTGAACGACAGTCATCCACTCACCTGTCAGTGTACCTCCAAACGGGCTCCTCTTTCATGGAATATGATTCTGATTATTTTTGGCCCTTCTCACCCTGAGATGGAATCACTAATAATAGAATGATTGATTGATTCTACAAATATCCACTAGCTTCTAAGTTTTACCACTGAAGTCACAGTTCTCAGTTGTTGGAAAATTCACAACTTAGAGTACAAAACAGTAAGTAAGGCATAAATCAATAAATTTAACTCTAGATTGTGTATCTGTGTATGTGTGTGTGTATTTGATTTGATGAAAGGCACAAATTATTAGATTGAATCAAGTAACTATATTCCTCTAAATCCTATCTATAAAAATTGAAATTCACATGGTTCAGTCCAGTAGCTCCAAACAACAAACTATTAGTAATAGCAAAGTAGCACTGGAAATGTTAGCATAGAAATTAGTCAGTGGTGACCTGGATGTCTTCTTTCCTTAAGGAGGTGATTCCAGGAGCCCCTGGGTAGCACAGTGGGTTAAGAGACTGAGCCGCACATCTGGCTCCATGCTCAGTGCAGAATCTGTTTGAGATTTTCTCTCCCTCACCCCCTCTCCCTCTGTCCCTCCAACTCACAGGTGTGTGCACTCTCTCTCTTTGTCTCTCAAGGAAAGAAAGAAAGAAAGACAGAAAGACAGAAAGAAAGAAAGAAAAAGAAAGAAAGACCAACAATGAGCTGCCCTGAAAAAAACACCTACTCATGGTTTTCAGAGGGAAAACACCCATTGTAGCATGTTTCTCTTTAATTAAGCAAACACAGCATTTATGATCATCTGACTCAAGTTTTACTTGTAATTCCCAAATCCTCAGAGATTTTTCTGTTGTTAAATATTTGGAAAACCACGTAACTTTAAAAACAAAGTAGATTATGTTAAATAAGATAAATCAGAGAACATGACCTGTCTTTTATCAAGCACAGCCTCAAAGCATAAATAGTATGAGAATGAATCACTGACTTATTTTATCTAGTATCTATCTGTTCACTTATCTATTGTTGAATGATATAGCACTTTTTTATGTAAGAAAATTGGAAGACACTGTCATGTCTTAAAGCATGCCTCATGCAGCTGATTAGTGTATTTTGAGAATGATAAATAAAAAACTCATATCATGGATTGTTATCTTCTCTCAAAAGAGAGAAAATAAGAGTATTTAAAATCCAAGAGAATTTAAATTTTAACATGGGCTAAACTGAATTAGCTTATGTTTATCAATTTAACAATGCCAGAGAAAGCAATCTGACCTGACCTGAGATAACCAATGGCTATTCGCCTATTTTAAGTATTTTCTAAGTTCTTAGCTATAGGGGTGCCTGGGTGGCTCAGTGGGTTAAGCCTCTACCTTTGACTCAGGTCATCATCTGAGGGTCCTGGGATCAAGCCCCACATAGGGCTCTCTGCTCAGCAGGGAGCCTGCTTCCCCCCTCTCTCTGCCTGCCTCTCTGCCTACTTGTGATCTCTCTCTCTCTCTGTCAGATAAATAAAATCTTTAAAAATAAATAAATAAATTCTTAGCTACAATATAATACATATAAGTTTTCTTTGGGCATTACTTTCTAAGCTACCTAATGATGCAAATATACATAATTTTCTCAACATGGAAGTTACCAAAAATCAATATTCTTCTGAAAAAATAACTGCACTGCCATCTAAAGCATGAATCAAAACCAAGAATGACCACAGTGATTTTATAAGCTCTCTGCTAAAGCCAGATACTCATTTTTCCCTTATAATGAAACATGAATAAAAGTATTCTTCACTTAAAAAAACCCTTACTGAAAATTTTAAACTGGATATATTTCTCGAATTATATGATATATAATTTAAGAGCATATATAACATATACTCACTTATGCATTTCATATGTGTATGTTATCCATATGTTTATGCACACATAACTTTCTCATTGCTAATAGTATTACATGTTCATTGTTAGAAATATGTAAGATAATGAGGTAATAAAATAACAATTATTCAAAATTTCAGTACCTAGAGGTGACTGCTGTCCTATGGTCAATTTTCTTTTATTCTTTTCTCTGTATCTATGATATTCTATATTATGTGGATATTCCTAGTGGGTATCAGGTTGTGCATGTGGATTCTATATTATGTGGATATTCCTAGTGGATATCATGTTGCGCATAGTACATTTTATCTTGGTTATAGTTTCATTTTTCCTCATAGACACTTTTTCATATTGCTAAGAATATTTATAAATAGTAGCTTAAGACTCCTGTAAGATTCTGACTTGTAGCTGTATCATAATTTACTTAACCACTTACATCATATATTTATTATACATAGTTAGGAAATACATATATATCATTACTTAAATACCCAAAATAATCCTACTATTTTAATATCCTTTTAATTCCAATCTCTCAGATAAACAAATGAGGGTTAGTTTTCCACCGCTGACAGATGGCAAAACTAGGATTGCTTGTACAATTCTCAATGCTGTTCTCTCAGCAACTCAACTTCACTGTCTTCAAATGATCGTCTAGAAGCCAACCTTTGAGGTCAAAGAGCACTCAAATTTTTAAAGTTACTGACACATATTCCCAAATAGCTTTCTAATGTTTTCAAAAGATATTTATCCAGAGCAAAATTAGAGTACCAGACTATTTTCAAAACAAAGTATGAATCAAAATGATATGACATATCCACCTAGACAAAGTCTAACTTGACTCCAAAATAGGGGCTACATTCCAGAAAGGGAGATAACAGGATCTCACTAAAGGTGGTGGGATACAGATACACATAAGCACATACACACATACAGGTATTTTTCTTAGGGAAGAATTGCCATTTTAAAAAAAGTAAGGCCTGTAAAACAATGTTAAAAAAGATGAGGTAGCTAAATTGCTTTGCATGTGCACTTAATAGAAATCTGGCTGCTAGGGTAAGTAGCAAGAGAAGTGAGAAGCTTGCAGAAATGAAGAGGAGGTGAAATAAAAGAGAAGGAGGCAAAGATTACTGAGATTAGTGGATAATGAGAAATGTGCTCATAGTGGAAAGTAGGAGGAGGGCAGAGTGGGATTGAAGTAGCCTGGAAAACAAGCACATCTTTTTTTAATCTTAAATTATTTACACTACTATGACCTGTATCCCGTCCGTAGTTGCAAACGTTAAAGGAAGCCCACTACATACACGATGACTTGCATGAGTTCACAGAAAAGGAACCCAGTTTCACAATGCAGTCAGCGTACGGTGTCCGGAAGAGAAGATCCATGGAAAGTGAGATTGAAATTGACAAATAAGATTGAGTGTTTAGTACAAGCAAGAATTTAGAGACAGAGGTGAGGAAGAGAAGCAAAACTCATCACTTCCCAGCATCCTCCCCAAGCAGGGTTGCCAGAAAAACTACAGGACTTCCAGTTAAATATGAATTTTCTTTATATCTCAGAAGACAGGGCAAACCCTAATATACATAGTATCAGAATGACTGTAAAACACAAATCCCATGGTAAGTACCTGCTATGGTCTGAATGTGTCCTGTCAAGATTTGTCTGTTGAAATCTTAAATTCCATAGTCGATGGTATTAGCAGGTGGGACCTTTGGGGAGGTGATTAGGTCATGAAGGTGGAGCCCCCAGGAATGGGAGTAGCGCTCTTATAAAAGAGATTCACAGAGCTCCCTTCCATCCTGTGAAAACATGGGAAGTCTGTAACCCAGAAAAGGATTCTCACTCCCATTCCAGCACCCTAATCTCAGACTTCCAATCTCCAGATCCAAAAGCAACAAATTTCTGTTTATAAGCCACCTAGTCTGGTATTTGGTTACAGCAGCTGAGCAGGTCAAGACAGGACCCCGTTTCTGTCCCTAGTTCTGCTTCTATTAGGATAGGGACTATTTCACCAGCAAGTTTTTATCAATATTAGCTTTAATACCTAGATTTCATCCTACTATTGATTTCATAAAAGAAAATTACACTTTTAATAACTCACTGCTTGCCCACCTCTAAAGGCTCAAGTCTTTAGCTAAGACATTTCCTTAAGGAAATTCTGAAAGCCTAGCAGTGCCTTGGTAACTATTTCACCTGTGGTTCAGCCAGAAGACAGGTAGAATCTTTGGGATCTATTAACTATCCTCATATTTGTGAAATATTTTCACTCAGATGGGTTCTATTTACATTTTATGCCACATTATGACACCCCTAAGAAAAATGACACACTGCAGAATGGTTGTACAGAAGACTCCCTGTATTTAATGTTCTAAATTTAATAAAAACATGGTCACAACAAAAATAAAATCATATTACGACACTAAAAGTAATTGTTCTATAGAAGAAAAATGGAAAAAAGAAATTGTTCTTCCATAGGAACAATAAAAGTCTTGAACCAGAGACATTGGGTTCCATCCATCATTATAATGGAATCTTGCTATAAAGGCATGAGTTTAATTAACAATTAATTAACAATTATTGGTGGAGCACTAACTATGTGCTACAGCTAGAACTTATGCTCTGTGTAAGGTTACAAAGTAAGTCACAGTCCCTGAAACCAAGAACCATATACTCATATAGGAATCAAAGTACGGGTAAGATATAAAAGGTGTATCAAAAAAGGAGTGATTTTCAGCAAAAGAAGGAAGATTTGCCAAGGATGAATCACCATACAGAGTATACCTTCACGGTTTTGAAGGATACATTAAGGGTCTACCAAACATGAAAGGGAAGTGTTCAAACCAGCTTGAGATGTGTGAACACTCCAAGTACTTCAGTATTACTCAAGGGTAAGATAGGAGGTAAGGAAGGCCAGCAAGGCAGAAGTCATCGTATCAGTAAGGGATTCTCATGCATACACCAACATGTTTTAAGCAGTAGTGTGTAACTTAAACAATCTCCTAGATGGTGACATGAAGGAGAGATATAAGTGAGGCAGACATAGTCCAAGGAGGATAAACCAGACATACTATGACACAGGCCTAACTTCAGCAAGAAGCAGAGGGGATGGATTCATCCATTTATCCATTTTTTTCTTCAAACATTTATTGTACCTGGGTCTGACTCGACACAATACCTCTTTATTGAGTAGATCAAAAGGAAAAATTACAAGAATGGCCGTCTTACAAAGAGTGCCCAAAAGAATAGGAGAAAAATCCAGAGAGTGTGATATCCCAGAAGATACAGGAGAAAACCGTTTACAAAACTATGGAAGAATAGCTACTCCAAATGCCACTGACAAAAAACTTAGATGAGAAGAGACCATTGGAACTTGGCAACATGGAAATCGTTGGCACCTAATGAAAAGGTGCCAAGTGGAAGTCCAGTCCTGTTGAGCTGAGGAAGAGAATAAAAAGTGGGACATATAGACAACTTATGTTCTGCTGAGACAGGGAGGAAAAAAATGGAGAGAAACTTGGGAAAACCCCGAGGTCAAATGTAGGTTGTTTTTCTCACACCTCTCAGAATGACTAAAATAAAAAAGATAAGAAACAAAAAGTGTTGGCAAGGATGTGGAGAAAAAAAGGAAACCTCATGCGCTGTTGGTGGGAATGCAAACTGTGGAAAACAGTATGGAGGTTCCTCAAAAAGTTAAAATAGAACTACCCTATGATCCAGGAACCGCACTTGTGGGTATTTACCCAAAGAATAAAAAATATTAATTTGAAATGATATATGCACCCTTACGTTTATTGCAGCATTATTTACAACAGACAAATTATGCAAGTAGTCCAAGTGTCCATCTATAGAAGAATGGGTAAAGGAGTGGTATGTATATATACAATGGAATATTATCTAGCCACAAAAAAAGAATGAAATCTTGCCATTTGCAACAACATAGAGTTAGAATAATGCTAGAAGAAACAAGTCAGAGAAAGACAAATACCATATGATTTCATTCATATGTGGGATTTAAGAAACAAAACAAACAAACAAACGAACAAACGAAAACTCTCTTAACTACAGAGGGCAAACTGATGGTTACCGGAGGGGTGGTGGGTAGGGGAATGGGGTACAAAGAGGTGATGGGGGTAAGAGAATACACTTATCATGAAGAGCACTGAGCAACCTATAGAATTGTTGAATCAGTATGTTGTACATCTGAAACTAACATAAGATTGTGTGTTAACTATACTGGAATTAAAATTAAAAACAATAAAATTTTTAAAAATACTTGAAATCTAGGTGGAAAAAAGGTAGGTTGTTTTTAAGATGAGAGATACCCAAACATATTACAGAGAATAATCCTGGGTTGAAATTGATGATGGTAATGGCCATTTGCTTGAGCTAATATGAACAGAATTTTAATAATAATGGGAATTTTAATGTATTAATATTCTTACAAACAGAAGAATAAAAAATATGGTTGAAATTCTATATCTTGGGAAATACGATCTTGGTTCAGTTTTATTTTACTTGTTTTTCCCCAATGTATCTTCAAATTGAATCTTCTTGTTTCCTCATTCTTTCATTCATTATTTTTTCAATAAAACAAGTAATATACTGTCAGTAATTCCCTATCTTTCGGCACTTGAAGAAGACCATTTTAAAGGTCAAGATATTTTGCAGACTCCTACATGGAATCACTATAATTACATAATGATAAAAAGCTAGTATGAATGCTTTAAAATAAATTTTATCACTACAAAATATTCACATGCTTGGGAAATGAGGCATATTCAGGTTATAGGCCATGTGTAATGTGACCACTGATCACAATAACTGAAATCCCATGGCCACAGATTGAAGGTGCCCATACAATATGAAAAGAAGAGAGCCAGCAAGTAATTGTAATTACTACTGTAGCCTGAATCAGGGAAGTTGCTAGGAGTTTACAAGTGCTTTTATCCAAATTCAAAAAAGTTATTTTTCAGATGAGATCCTTTCAAAGTCCGAACACTTCCTTCCCTTTACTGACCCCTAGAAACCACTGACCCAGTACATACCAAAATCAGAACAATGCTGAAACTGTTATTATTAGCAAATGTTTCACAGAATATCATCTTGAAGGAAAACTCAGATTCTCTAATACTAAGTGTTGGAAGTACAAAATATTTTTATTCCTGGAAGCAGAAGTGGGTCAGGGAGTTGCAAGAAGAAAAATAAGAACACTCTATTTTGGTAAAACGAAAAATTATTGCCCAATTATAACTCCACTTTAATCTGGCATTTTTACTGTGTTTGATTTACATTTAGGGAGCAAAAACATTCATTGAACCTTTTTAAAAATTTCAAATGGTTTTATAGCAACTTAGTGAAAAGTACAATTGCTCCAAATGCTGTTTTGCTAACAAGTTTGTCTTGAATGGAGCATGGTACCGTCATCTACCTGAATGTATCCCCATGCAGGGATAGAGTTTACGTAACCCCCTAAACTGGACTGTGAGGATGGACCACATTCAAGGACTTGGGCTGGGAAAGAAGCAGACACCTTACTGTGTTGTCATGCACATGCCCTTCTCATTGTTCTCTACGAACATCCCTTTGTTCGCTTGCTGCCCAGATTTCCAACAGAAATCCTGTCCTCTTGGCTTGTCCTCTTGGTCCCAATGTCTGGATTCACATCTGTCCAACTTTCCTGTTCCTTAATCCATAGCTTTCCCCTGAACTGTCTGCACGTAAGATTTTTTACTCATCCAGAAGAAATAGTGACACCCTTAAGTTTGCAGACAACACTGAATTCTAAGGAGAAACACGCCTCAGCCTAAATTACTGAAATATCTCCAAGTGTGTAACTGATTGTTTTAAAATGTAAACAAACTTTAATATGGGCAATGTTACATAGAATTTTCATTTCCTTTATTCTAAGGGTCCCTTAGCTCCCTCCTCCTACCTGTGTTTTACTAGACGGCTTGACCTAGAGTTGGCAGTCAGTAAATATTTTGAATAATGGATTCTGCTTTCTCCATAAAACCTGTCGCTTTCCAAATCCAAAATCCTCGTTCCCTTGAACTTCTGTTGAAGTTATTGTTTGTACTATGACCTGTATACTTACAGATGGATTTGTGACCACTGTATCTAACATTTATGAACTTTTCACAAATTGTTTTGCCCCTTGACAGGATGTGCCCAATACAGTGTTCAGTGAATTTTCATGGCTGAACTAAGAGCAAGGTCTAGATGCAAGAGTGTGACTGCTACTTCCTGCAGTAAATGATATATGGTACTTGACAAGCAGTCATCGATTTGTCTGTGATGTTTATGAAATCAAATTTAAAACTAAAAGAATATAATTTTAGAGAGGAGACAACTAAGGAATAAATAGCAATATGTGGTACAGACTGAAAATATGCATCTACCAGCTTCCAAATAGGATTAACTTCATACACATCAAAGGAACAATGGTGTTAAGGGATACATACCTAGTTTTTAAAGCTTATGTTAGAAAAGACAGGGCTGCCTTTCCAGCTCTGCCTCAATAGTCACCAAATGGCATTTCTGCAAAGCCTACTGGATTAGAATACAGAAATAAAAAATAGCCATTATTTGTTAAGCATTTTCCTTGTATTAAATAATTTATTCCTTATATGAAACGTATGAAGTAGGGTTGTTTAGTATCACCTAAAATAATAAAAGGTAGAACTGGGTTCAGGTCTTTCTGATTTTAAATTCTACGGTCAATCCACTATCCTGTAATTTCTTCCCCGTCACTTCCGATCAAATGCAGTCATGTTTCTGTTCTTACAACTGGGTCCTACAATAGCAGTGCTGAGCTACACTGATAGTTCTCTGATTGATTAAGATCTCCAAATGATGGTGTGAAATATCTTCTAAGACAATCCCCTTATCATGGGGATGGTCTGTAATGTGGACATTATAAAGCTTTTATTGTTTTGACCAATGTCCTGTCATTTTATGTCTTCCCTCCCTTCCCTCCCTTTCTCTTTTTCTTACCCTCCTCTCCTCCCCCGTCTCTTTCTGTATCATCTATCTACCTGAATATGTAAAATAGTGAACTGTATTATGTTGGCCTTTCAATGTAATCAATAAATCAGATCCATGACCTAATAGGTAGAACTGAGTGATAGAGTTTTACTTTAAATTCCTGTTGCTAAGAATTCCTTAAAAGCTAAATCTAAGCAATTTTTATTTTGCCCAGTATTTATCATATACATCAAATTCCAAGAAGACATGTTCAATGATTCTGCATAATATAAATAGGAAAGAAGCAAATTCCATTATAAAACCTGATACTATCAGGCACCTGGTTGGCTCAGTTGGTTAAGCGTCCGCCTTGGGCTCAGGTCATGCTCCCAAGACCCTGGGATCTGACCAGTTGGGGCTCCCTGCTCCTGCTCCATGGGAAGCCAGCCTCTCCTCCCTCTCCTGCTGCTGCTCCCCCTGCTTGTGCTCTCTCACTCATCCTCTCCCTTACTCTCTCAATTAATATTTTTTTAATTAAAAAAAAAAAAAACCTTACACTATCATATTTGATTAATACATATTTATTGCCATTTATTTCACCAACAACTCATGTGCAAACTTTCACTCTGGCACCCAGACATCAGACAGACTCCAGAGATGGTAAAAAATAGAAACAAAGAATTGATTAGAGTAAATGTTTCCCTTATTAGATAGTGATATAAATCAGATCATCACATAAATCCATCCTAATTTAGAGAGCTTCTCATGTTAATCTAGGGTATTTATAGGGAAGTAGATTCTTTTTTTCCTGGGCTGATTTTACTTTTGACTTCACCTTTTTCTTTTTCTTTTGGATAGAGGAAAATACATAAAATCCTAATTCTTTTTTATCCTTTTTAAAAAAATTTATCCAATGTGGTAGAGTCTAGTTCTTAGAAAGAAGACTAGCTGTGTATCTAAAACAGCTATCCCATTGGAGCCTAAATTCTCAAAGGGCATTCTCTTTCAGAATTTAATGTTTTCTAACACTTTTCAGTCATAAAGTGAAAGAGATGGGCTAGCAATCATTTATGTTAATATACTTAGAATAATGAAGAGTAAAACTATCACACTGGCAAAAGACAACATCTAATGCCATCATTACACAGAAATAATTAACTGTGTCCTGGGATTAGCTGTGTCTTAAAGCCTGCATATGCCATGTTCTTTAACTTTCAAACTTTTATTATGTCTCATAATATTTTGTTATTAGGTCAGTGCTGGGTGTTTTTTTAAAGAATTAAAGGAAAGTATCAAGAAGTTGAAAAGAGAGGCACTTTATGGGTACAAGGGTAGATTTCAAAGGTTTATGACTCTCACTCAAGTTTATAGCTCTTAGGCAATCCTTAAAAGGATTGGGAAAGAAGCAAGCCCAAGGAATGATATTCCTGTTCTTTGGGCCACTCTCATGTCACCTTCCAAATTCTATGTTGATGCATACTCTTGCTTTCCCCCCCCACACCCATTACTTCAGCTTCATCTGCTATTATTTTTTTTTTTTTATATATTCCTCTCTTCTTTATTGCCACTCCTCCTTAACTAGCTAAAGCAGTTAATGCATGTGAAGTGGGAAAGTTCATGGTCACTTCGGCAGTAGTGGCAATTTAAGGGGGAAAAGATCATGCCTATATTCTAAAATTCTTCCTTCCTAGTCTTCCATAAATTCCAATTTTTACCATTTTCTGTCCTATTAGCCTAATAGGGAAGAAAACAAATGTAAAGTTAAGGGAAATGAACAAGGTTGCACTTACTTTAAAGAGGAATGTAAGAATGGAGACCTAAGCCTTTAGAAGCAAGAGATGGGTGTTGATAGGAGCATTAAAAAAATGGGGGCAGATGGCCTGAACTGGCTGGTAGTCCTTTGTTCAAGATAATAAAAAGCCTGAAAAAGGGGGAGAATTCAGTCAAAAGTGAGAAGGTGAGAAGCTTAAGAGCAAAGGGCAGAAAGCAAGATGTTAAAGATAGGGGTCAAATGGTAAGAGGAAAACTTTAAGAGGACACCATTCAAAGAGTTTCAAAGTGGGAAAAGAATAAATAAGTGGAAATTTCTCAGCTTGGGCCTAACAGGTCTCTGTTTCTATAGTGTATTGATAGGAGGTTCTCACTGCCTTTTAGATAATTAGCAAATAATACAACATGAAAAATTCTCTTGCTAGGACAGAACATAGCCCATTCATATAAAGAAGGATAATTTCTCTTACAGGGTGCTGTATACTAAAGTTTTATTTTTATTTTGTGTTTTTCCTATTTTCCTCAACCCCACATTTCTTTAATATATTGTAAGGACAGAAACGTCATTTCTACATTTAAAATTTAAACCCCAGTTACATTATAGTATGTGTAACATTTTTGAGGGCTGGGTTAATTTATACTTGCTTGTACTACCAAATTCTAAAATATCTAACTATTCTGATCATCACATTGCAACACTTAAAACCTAAGATGTACAAACTTCAGATGAAAATAAGTAAACAAAATTTTTAAAAGTTCTTTGTGCTTGGATTTTAATCTCTGTTTTGAGACAGATATTTTGAGACAGAATGATAAAAGGAAAGGAACTTTTTAAAATTAAATGTACTTTGTGTTAAATGAACAGAAAATTAGGTTCATTGATTTGGCTTTACGTGAACCTCTATCCATGCTCTATCCACACATTAGTAATACGCCCTTTCAAATCATTATTAGGTAGCTAGTTAGATAATCTTAATCTAAATACAGTTTGCTATTCTAAATTAATTTTCTACTTTATAACATTTCTCATTGGAAATAACAATAAAATTTCTCTATTATTTGTCTTTGATACTTGAAATCACAAATAGCTAATGAAATAGAGAAACTCAGCTATTGGGGCATTTCTGATAAATAAAGTTACAGATAAACTTTACATTGTAATTCAAAGTGAAGGGAGGCTTTTGTTACAATTTAGCCTCTTCATAATAAACGTTTCTTTGAACTTGTGCTGCAATGAGAGAAGGCAAGGGGAAAGCTCAGCTGATCTTTTAAACACATCAAAGCTTGGGAAGCCAAACACGCTGGACAGGTGCTTTTGTCAATCTGAATGGTATCTGTCCCCCATCTTCCTATACAGGTAGGGCATTTATCTCCTTTCAATGGCAAATAGGAGCTCCTATCACTTCAGGAACTCTAGGAGGACTACGCAGAGCTTCATAATTTCTATGTCTTTTAGTATCTCTCCACTTTGATGATCAAGACATCTTTTCTGACTACATGGCACTCAGAAAAAAATGTTTAAAGTACTGGCTGTGGAAAATACAGACGATTGAAAAGGGAAAGGAAAATCACCAATAAGGCTATCACTCAGAAATGATCAGTTATTTTAGATTATCTTCCTCCTTTCTGATAATTGTAAGTAATATATAAGATAGGTACCGAATAGTAGCTTTTAGAGAATTGCAATCATACAGTATCATACTTAGAGTTTACATTACCAGCAAATCCTATCACTAAATGATGCTATTTCTAACATTTTTCTAACATATTTTCTATGATTGCCAGTGGAAATATAACAATAACATCATACAATAAAAATTTAACACTTAACGTTTAGTTGGGCATTTGGATTGTTTTCCATTGTGTTACTACATATAATGATTTCAGTGTACTTTTTAATACACCAATCTGTTTTTGTCATTCCTAATTTTTTTTGTACAAATTTCTAAAAGTGAAATTATTTGGTTAAAGGTTTTAACCGTTTTTAAGGTTATTCCAGTAAGTTGCTTAATTGCTTTAAAATGTCCCAATTTAGGGGCTCCTGGGTGGTTCAGTGGGTTGAGCCACTGTCTTTGGCTCAGGTGGTGGTCCTGGAGTCCTGGGATTGAGTCCTGCGTTGGACTTCCCCTGCTCTGCAGGGAGCCTGCTTTTCCCTCTCCCTCTGTCACTCCCCCTGCTTGAGCTCTCTCTCCCTTTCTGTCAAATAAATAAATAAAATTTTAAAAAACAAAAATAAAACAAAACAAAAAACCATGTAAAAAATTCTTAAAAAAAAAAGGTTCCAATTTACACACCTATCACCAGTTTATCAAACCCATACCAACACTGGCTCTCATTGGTTCTTTTTATCTTAGCTAATGTGATAAGCAAAAATTTTCTTGTTTTAATTTGAATTTCTTTTATTAACTAAGGGAATAAATATTTTGTATGCCTAAAACCTGTATTTTTCTTTTGAGTTGTATTTTTTATGTCATTTGCCTAATTTTCTGTTGAATTTTAGTTCTTTTTCATTGATTTATGTGAACTCTTAATGGACTGGGGTTAGTTTCCTTGTCAAATTTATAGTAGAAATGTTCTCTTTCTAAATGTTTTTGTTTATTATGCATAGAATAATATATGGAATCATTATTTTTTCTTTTTGTTTATTATGCATAGAATAATATATGGAATCATTATTTTTTTATATTCAAATCTATCATTTTCACTTTGAGAGTATGTCTTTGTGTTTTATGTTTTCTCATGCCCCAGGACAGGTTATTTCCCTATATTTTTATATCTGATTACATGATAGTATTGCTCTTCAAAGTTAATGCTTTCATTAACTCAGGGTATAACATCAGTTTGAGGACAGGATCCAATCACTCCCCATTACGTAAATATTTAGGTAATTGCCCAGCATCCTATAATGAATCTTCTGTTTTTCTTGCTATCTGAATCATAAACTGTATTTGACACACTAATTATTTATTATTTTCTTACATTATGTTTAATTCCAATTTATTTTAAAAGCATGTAAAGATAAAGGATAAAATAAAGGTAAAATAAAGCAAAGAAAAAGTAATAGTTGAAATTATAGATGGAGTTAAGAATCAGTTAACACGAAATTTTTACCTTCAAACATAATTATTCAAGGAATGGACTGTAAATAGTGTCCCTTGGGTTTTCAAGCAGCTAGTGAGAATAGACAAGTTTAGTATGCGGTAGGATTCAGGACTCACAAGTATAAAAAAACTTAAAGCCCTTAAAAATTGCAGATTATCTGCTTGATGAAACCATAATGAAGGACACTGTTATATGGTAAAATGTATTCTTTATTATATTTTTGTAACAAATGGAGCAACACTAAAAAAGAAATCTGTTTTTTACTAACATACTATTTTCAAGCCCATAGTTTTGGCCTTCTGGTAAGTTTAAGTATAGTTTTAAAAATCATTCTTATAAGAATGGATCCTATATTCCTCAAAATTTTTGATACTGCTGTGATTTTTTAAAGATATTGTGTAGGCATAAATTAAAAAATATTTGACCTGAGATGTCCTTGCAATGCCTCTAATGTATGCAAACAGTTGAGGGCAGAACAAGGATTAACAATTTGAAGAGTCGGGATGGAAATGACATTTTCATGAGTAAACTGAGAAGTGATAAAAGGTCATGTCATATTTCCAAAAGAAGTCCACACTCCCTCTGCTTGATGGAAATGTTTATATGCAGGATAACTAATGCCCCAGCTGTCATCCCATCCATTAACCTTTGTGCCACCGTCACATTGTTGAAGTTATTATATCTGTATGATGTATTTTACTACCTGATAGAAAATGTTTTCCTCAAAATTACATATTTTTAAGGTTAAATTTTTGTTATTCTTAACTATTTATTTTTTCTATGATATAAAACTGCTTTACTAAGTTAAAACATCAGAATTGTATCAAGTACATAATAAATGAGAAAGTGAAATGTTTACAATATTCCTAACTCTTTATAGTCATCCTTTTGTATCTCTCAATATTTTATTTCTTCCTATAAAGTCCTGCATATTTTGCTCATGATTGCTTCTTATTTTTTATTTCTTATGATTTATAAAGGGATTATCTTTAAATATTGGTAGGCATACAGAAAAATTATTAATTTTAAATATCTTGTATTGAACCAACTTAAAGAACCATTAAGGTTTTCAGTAGATTATTTGGGTGTTGTAGTTAGGTAATCCTATAACCCAAAGATAATGATAGTATGTATGGCTTCTTCTTTTCAATATTTATCCTTCTAATTTCTATTCAATTTTGTATTTCACCAACCTGAACTTCTTGGTTAATATTTTTTTTTAATTTTTATTTTTAAGTAATCTCCACACCCAACATGAGGCTCGAATCCATAACACTGAGACCAAGAGTTTCATGATCCACTGACTGAGACAGCCAAGCACCCCCTTAGTTAATATTAAATAATAGTTGTATCAGAGGGTGTAGTTACCCAATATTAAACTATGTTTGAATTTCTGGATAAATCTAATTTAACCACAATGGCATCTTCTATAGTGTATTATTGAACCTGATTAATATTTAAGATGTAATGGTAGCTTCTTCTGTTTGTTATCTTCATCATATCTCAGGGTCAGTGGTATGCTTTTTCTTTTCCAAAATAAAATAGGATCATTAATAAAGCATGGGCTTACGTGGTTTAGAAAATTAAATAACATTCACAATTACAACCAGTAGATCCTAGATCCATTGTTAGCACTTAGAGAAATTGCTGACAATCGCAGTGGTAGTAAAGGTAGTATTCTATCTTATCTAGAATCAATTCTTTTCTCACTTTGAGTCAGGTAATGAAGAACATAGTTCTAAGGATATTTGAAGGTCACCTCTAGTATTGAGGTCATTATCATTATTAACATTCACTAATTATATTTTGATATTTTAATATTAAAGAATATAAATAAATTATGAGTTATTAAAGTGGGTCTGCATATGTAATAAAGCATATTCTGTACTGTGTTTACAGAATTATTTCTTTTCCATTTTCACAATCCGTACTTTTCCAACATATATAGTCAACAGGGAGGAAAACAGTAAATTAAAGCTTGATATATAGACAACATCTAAGCATATATCTTCACTACTATGTAAATTTTTTTAAGTATTTTTATTAACATATAATGTATTATTTGCCTCAGGGGTACAGGTCTATGAATCATCAGGCTTACACATTTCACAGCACTCACCATAGCATATACCCTCCCCAATGTCCATAATCCAACTACCCTATCCCTAGCCCCCCACCCCCAGCAACCCTCAGTTTGTTTTGTTAAATTGAAAGTCTCTTATGGTTTGTGTCCCTTCTGATCCCATCTTGTTTCATTTTTCCCTTCCCTACCCTCCAAACCCCCCACCCTGCCTCTCAAATTCCTCATATCAGATAGATCATATGATAATTGTCTTTCTCTGATTGCCTTACTTCGTTCAGCATAATACCCTCTAGTTCCATCCACATCGTTGCAAGAGGCAAGACTGCATTTCTTTTGATGGCTGCATAGTAGTCCATTGTATATATATATCACATCTTCTTTATCCATTCATTTATTGATGGACATCTAGGTTATTTCCATAGTTTGGCTATTGTGGACATTGCTGCTATAAACATTCAGGTGCACGTACCCCTTTGGATCACTACATTTGTGTCTTTAGGGTAAATACCCACTACAATGTAAATTTGTATGAATGATTTGTTTTCCATGATCAGTTTCCATGTATTAAACAATAAATTAATACAAAACAAATAGAACTATACTGATTTCTATTAATGATGCTCAAGTTGTAAACCAACAAATAAATTTAGCATGTCAAAGGTTATATTTTGCATGTAGCCTTGGGATCATAAAATCTGAATGTTTCCTCCCAGGAGAATTCCCAAGAAGGCTGTTTACATTTTCTTTTGATAAGGTATACTGAATATGAAATACTTCTTTTATTATATACCAAGATATATACTAAGTAGAATACTAGCTGTGAACAGGACTAAGGATACAGTCAAAACTGAATATTTTAAATTATCAAAATTATCAAAATTCTTGATTAAAAAAAAAGAGATCTGGAGACTTTTCCATTCTAATAGTGCTTGCTTGAGGGAAAGTGGAGGAGGTCATTTTTTCTCATGAGGATGCACAAGAGTCTCTTGGCGAACAACTACTGATCATTGTTTTGTTGTGACTCACATATTCCCACCTGTATGCATCTGACCTTATAACTTGGTGGTTAGAAAAAGACAAAGTATTCTGATCTTCATGATTCGCTTGCTGTTATTTACCCTTCCTTATGTTTAAGTTAAAATTCTGACTCTAGCACTAGTGAAAGAGAAAAGTTCTGTGATATAGAGATTTTCTGACACTCAGTTATTTCCTCTCAGTGTTTATAATTATTTCCATTCAGTCCTCCTGAGGTTGGTTTATAACCAGAATATTTATTTGCGAGCTGATAGAACAATATCAGGCATCAGTTTTCTTGTTCTCCTGGCAATACCATCTTGGTAGAAGCTACTTTGCATAGTATCATTTTTCTAGAGCTAGTAGAAAAAACATTTGGCTAGGGTTAGAAACACCTGGCTAACCAATGCTGTATAAAGCAAGGTAATTCATTTAACTATTTTATACATCCAGTCTGTCCGATTCAAATTACTGACATTCTTCAATATAACCTCTAAAGACACTTCTGTTGATAAGCGTCTAAGGTATTTCTGAGTGTAGTTTTTGTGTGAAGTGATTATATTCCCCTTCATAGTTGGGATGATAATGTGGCAAGCATTTCTTTTCAGTCAATCGGGAGAAAACTTAGGTTGGTATTGGGTTTCAAGAAATCTTTGCAGATGATTCCTAAGAATATTCAAAACACCCTTGAGAAAAGGCTAGAAGCAGCAGTATTTTTCAGAGAAATTCTCGTTCTAGACTACAGGGACAATACGGCAAAATGGGAGAAGATGGAGCGCCCAAAGTTACAGACAAAACAAGACGGCACTTATATCCTCATTCAGAAACATGATCTGGGGCATCACAAAGTTTCAAGACAATGAGATTTACTGGAAGCAGAATGTGAGGAAGATAAATCTGGAATAACAGCATTAGTGTAAGGAAGAGGTGCCCTTCCTAACTGTAGGTGCCAAAGAAATGATAATCACCTTTTTGTACCCTGTGGCCATTTGCTTCTGAAAAGAAAGCAAGGCCCAGAAGAGTTGGAGAATGAAAGCTTGGATGGAGGAATAGGAAGTCAGACCTAAAAACAGATGAGAGGGTCAGGCTCTGCCTTCTCTCCTCCTGCCAGCTCCTCCCTCTCCCTATAGTCAACTCCCCACACATAAAATACAAACGTAGAGATAGTGGGATCCAGACACACATCATTTATCATTCAAACTGGCGGTCTTAGCATCATCTCCTCCCAATGCACTAGAGAGGCAGCTGCTGAGGATACGGAAATCAAATCACAAAAAGGTAAGGACTCACTTCATCTGTTAGTCAACTGGAGTTAACATTTTGAAAACCAACGAAATGCAACATAATCTAGCTGTTAAGAGCCTACACATTTGATGCCTCATTAGAGTTTGGACCTTGACTCTGATCTTTCTCAATTTCAGCTTATATAGATATATATAAATATACATATACTAGGGCCATCAAGGTAAGGAGCACAGTGTGCTTGGCACAGAGTCAAGTACAAGTGCTTTGGACATAGATATAATTTTTTGCTGCTAAACTTAGACTATTCTTCTGTCTGGAAAGTAATCCCACTCTGCAAGAGTTCAGTGCATCTGGACATATGTACTCATTGTTCCATCAACTCAGCTTCCTTCTGCAATAAATTACACAAATATGGGGAATATTTTCTGTCTAGACTGATTCTAATGTGTTTTTACATAACTATAGAAATGTCTTCCAAATTAGGTTCAATTAGTCCTAAATTTTTGTAGGCCTACCTATCTTTTAATTAAAATATAATAAATTATTAGTGGTATCCTAAGTCCTAATGTAATAGTCATATTAAGCCTAGACTTAGAAACTTTCCCGAGATGGCTAGTGATCAAGAGCAATGTGGTTTTGCCAAATGAGCCCTTTCAATCTGGTGGTCTTGTTTTCCTCTCCTCCTCCTCCTTCTTACTCTCCAATCCTTCTCCCTCCTCCCCTTTTCTTCTTCTTCCTTTTCATCTTCTACTAACTACAAACTTACTTCTCAGCTCACACCGAATGGGTTTCCTTCCTTACTTGAACAAATTATGTGCCAAAGAACACTCATCACTTAAACTCTTCCCAAAGTGTGGTCCTAGGACCAGCAGCAATGAAATCACTCAGAAATTTGTAATGCAGACGCTGAGCACCCCTCCCCCCACCTCATGTGATTAGTTTGAGATGCCTGCTCTTCACCTATTCTGTGGGTGAGCTAGGGAAGATATGGTTTCACCCACTAGAGGGCAGTAGGGCATGTGCACCATTAAGCACTACATTTACTTCCCAAGTATGATTAAAAGTTCTTTTAAGAATTACCTGCAGTTGCCAAAGGGATAGTATACTTAGTTCCTTTAAAGAAAAAAACCACAAAGTCAAACCGGGTTACACAGAGAAATTCAACATGTGAGATTAATGAAAGAAGCTGTTCATGGTACCAGCGTAGTAGAAAATCAGGTGCCAAATCCTAAATTGTATTTTTGGCTTTTGTTCGTAGATCATAGAATTCTAAAGTTGGAAAAGACTTTGATAATCACCTCTGGGGCAACCTCCTTATTTTCCAGATGAGGAAGGAGATTCTGAGGGGTTAGCCGGCTCTTCTAAATTTATTTAGCTCACGACCTGCCAAGCCAAAGCTGGAACTACTATCAACAGACTCCCTACCAAGAGTAAAACGTTTTTAACAAAACACTAAGCATAACTCTGTAGTATTCAGTGGTAAAATGGAGTTCATACTTGTGCTTTACACATATGTTGGATTTAACACTATTATCCGTTGTTTCTCAAGAGGGAAGACAGAAAGGGAAGCATTTGTATTGTTTTTCCTTCAGTTATTTATATTCAACAGCACTACCATCAGAAACAAAACCTAGATGTCTCCAGTTCTAGCCCCAAAGTGTCCACATGTAACTATCAACCAATCATTAAGTATTGAGTAATCATAATAGTTATGGCACTGTTTTGCATTCCTTTTAGCATGATGCTAGCATGATTTCTGCTCTTGGTGGTCTTTGGTTATGTGTGTTATAATAGCTTAGCTGGTAACTGTTTCTAATTTTCAGTCCCATGTGGTTTTTTGCATGCAAAATGGGATCAACAACATTGTGTCAGACCCAGAGATACAGAAGGTGATGAAAACTGAGCTGGTAGATCCTCATTCATCTAAGACACTGGCAAGGCTTTACAGAGAAAGGAACCCTAATTGCACATACAACACCCTCAGTACAACTTGCTCACATGTCTTCAAAATGACCTTTTAAAGAATGCTTTAAATGTCAGTGCTTTTTTAGAAAACATTAAACCAAACATGGAAATTGCATGAGAACAATTTCTGGGTCTCTAATTAAAGGCACAAAGCTACATTTTCAATTTCCTCTTCCTTTTTCTCTTATCAATGCAATTATTTAATAAAAACTAAAATCACGTAAAGTTAGTAGACATAAGTGTTGGGATGTGGATGGATATTTATGCAAGCAGTTTCTTAGAGTCTCAGTTACTGGGCAAAGCTCCAAGATTTAAAAAAAAAAAGAATGTGGTGAAACAAAGTCTTAGTGGGGAGACCCCAGAAAGAAAGAAGCTCCAAAATAAGTGCATACACTTTTAAGGAAAGATCTAATCTTGCTTAATTTCTACATTGACAAAAAAAATGTAAATCTAGCTCCCAAATAAATTTTTCAGGGTCCCTTCCCATTCACCCATGTCTCTTTTGACCTTTAGCTATCCTGTATAAATGATGTCATAACCAACAGTAATCATTTTACCAGTCATAACTATTTATAGTGCTACTCACAACATCATTTTTAATGATCAGAATATGAGTGCAAAATATAACTGCTAGGATCAAATCAGTTCTAATAAAAGATCCAAGTAGGGTTTTTCCTATTTTAAACTAAACAGACTGTAATCTTGCAAAAAATGGCAATGTCTAATCAACTGAGCTAATAATCCCTACCCTATAAGCAATTTAAATTGTTTTGATATTTTCCTGAGAGACCAGGTTATATACTATTTCTATAGGGTCTGTGTTTTCCCTACCATAACAACAGTATAATAACCATAAAGAAAAACAGTAGCATTTAATAAACTTTATTTTAGCATTCACATAAAAATGCATATGCAGTTATTTTAGAAGAATATTACCATTTGGACTTGTGCTATCTATTTCATCTGAGAATAGTTTTCCCCCCATTGTATAAAAGAACAGCTCTCAGTTATTGCTAGTAATAGTAGCAGCATACTCATGTTTATATCTCAAATATGTTTTTAATTTTCTGAAGCAGAGGCAAATTGCTGGTGATATCTTAACGTTTAGAGGTAGTTAATGCCAAAAGGCTTGGACCTGATCTTAAACTGAATATTTCCCAGGTGTGTGGTAGGTTGAAAAGTGGAACAACTAACAGAAACCAACTTCCTATTCATGTTAGACCTACTTAGGAGAATTTTAAGTAAGGATTAATTAGACAATGAGACTTTATAAACAGTCAACCTCACAGCTCCCAGAGATAAAAGCTGAGGACCTGCTCAGTTGTAACATAAGCCATATGTTGAGAAAGAGAAGTATCAACTACCACTGTCTCCTTGCACCTTGTTGATAATGTCTTTTTAGTCAACTTTCTTTTGAAAATCCAATACTTTGGGAAATGATGGAAAGCTATTGACTAAAGGATTAAAGAACCTGCCGTTTTTGAGTAAGTGTCAGCTATTGAAGTAGTAAAAATATATGCAAAACATTTAACTCCTGCGAACGAGCTCATAAATATAAAAGGACAGCTTAAGAATGACAAGAGGAAACTGCTATTAATGTGGCTTATCCGAACCCAGCTTTGTACTAGCAGATACCCTGGGGATACTAAGGCTCTAAAAACTCTATGTCTCCGTGGGAAGCCAGGCTGCCTATTACAGGAGGAGGAATTTGGCACAAATCCACAGTTGTTTGTCCAGATTCAGTAGAGACGAAAGATGAACTGGAACAAGACCTTGCCAGTTATCCATTCTGAAGGGCTGGTTTCTTTCGCTCGACAAGACTTTGCCACCTAAAACAGCTGTTTTGTGTTGGAGACTGGATGGTGATTTTGCCAGGACTACTTAGAAGGCCTGAGCCATAGATGTCAAAACGAATGTTTCTGATATTGAGTGTATGCTCATTCTGTGATATTTTTCACTTATCATGTGAATATGGCTGCTGGTTGAGGATGGAGATGTTGATGAAGAAGACAGTGATGTCTGGTTAAAAGCCTATCATCAAAATACACCAACCAACTAGGAAGAGATCTGCTTCAACAAACATAATAAAAACTAGACTTGGTGAAGTCAAAAGAATTCCGTGAGATATACTTATTTGCTAAAAGTAAGAACAAAATCTTCATCTGTAATATCAATTCTTCACATATAGCAACAAGTTATTCTGGATAGGAATCTACTTGAAATAATTTTCCTTATATGGGTTTCTTCTCCTTAAAATTCTTTTCTTTTTAAAGATTTTATTTATTTATTTGACAGACAGAGATCACAAGTGGGCAGAGAGGCAGGCAGAGAGAGAGGAGGAAGCAGGCTCCTTGCTGAGCAGAGAGCCCGATGTAGGGCTTGATCCCAGGACCCGGAGATCATGATGTGAGCCAAAGGCAGAGGCTTTAACCCACTGAGCCACCCAGGCACCCTCTCCTTAAACTTCTTAAAAGTATTTATTAACGTAGGTGAGATTGTCAGTCTATGGTCAGAATTAAGGGAAAAAGTACAGAATCTGTCTGAGAATGTATCTTCCAAAGAAAGTAACTACATATTTTTTCTGCTTCTAATAAGTTTGTCAAAAAAATTGTCTATTAAAAGATCTAGTGTGTCAATACTTCGCTTCAATTTAAAAGTCAAAAATACCTCTGACCTTCCAGCATAGCCAGCTAGCAAGGGCAATTGAAGAAAGGAAACTATCAGGTTCCAGTAAGTCGTACACTCTTCACTCTACAAGGATGCCAGTATTTTTGGAAGAGCTGAATGAAGGTGAAAGAAGATAAAACATGAACACAATGGTGAGGCACAGGCATTTACCAGGATCGTGTGCAGAGCCCTTGAAGTCTGGGAGTGGGAAGACAGCTAAGCAAATGTCTCTGAAGTGCTCTTTTCGGAAATCAAGTTTGTGTAACTGGACAAGACATGTGGCACAAGTCTGTGCAATTAGATCACAAGAGCCTTGTACCACAAACATAATTATTAGCAGCTGTTTTTGTTGAATGGCAGGTTAGAGAAACAATAAAAAGAGGAGTTGATGATGATGAAAGAGGAAGGGCGTGAAATGATGGGACTCTTCTAGGAGCTTTTAAGTCTCCACATAAAGAAAAGACTCTGTCATCCTCTCTGAACTTAAAGTGTTGACTGAGAAAGCAAAGAGGGATGAGAAGGCTGTTTGTAGGCTAGAGGAATAAAGATAGGATCTCCCACCATGTCAGAAAGCTGTTAAGCACTCAAGGTGAAAACATCCCTCAGGGTTTTAGAGTCAACAAGGACCTGTTTATATTTGGACATTTGCAGCAGGCTTCATTGCCTTAACATCCTTGACCAAGTTTCTGAAGCAAAGGACATCCAGGGTGTGGACTGAGATACTAGGCTTTATGGTTAGGGGACTTTTTTTTTAAAGCTTTTCAAACACGTTCTTAGGACTGCACACTTATGTAAGGAGAGAGAATAAAGTGGTCCTTTTGTTGTGGTTGAAACAAGTGGAATATAGTAGGAAACGACTGGGCAGAATAATTCTGCACTTAGGGTTGCGACTTCATTTTTTTCTTTCACTTCTGATACCATGCAAGTCACAGGGGTTCTTTTTATGCTTGGTAGGTGGTTTTACACAGTAAACATGAAATTTTTTTTAAATTTTATTTATTTATTTGACAAAGAGAGACACAGAGAGAGAGGGAACACAAGCAGGGGGAGTGGGAGAGGAAGAAGTAGGCTTCCTGCTGAGCAGGGAGTCCAATGCAGGGCTCCATCCCAGGACCCTGGGATCATGACTTGAGCCGAAAGAAGATGCTTAATGACTGAGCCACCTGGGCGCCCCAACATGTAATATTTTTAAAATATTTTCATAGGGTAATATTTGGTAATCAGTCTCTTGAGGTAACAACTCATTACTTTTGAGTTGAATATATATATGCACAAGATGAATGTGAGGGACCAGTCCGTTAGAGACCGTGCTGAGAATGGGAAACAAACTGGGGCAGTGAAGCGGGGACACTCTGCATTCCTGTCTGCCCTGGAAGGTGAACATGAACTGGCTTTGGATTTTACCTGAGTACTCAGAGTTGCACTGGCACCCTCAAAATAAGAAGGAATCCCTGCCAATAGCTTTCCCTCCTTTCCACTTTCCAGAGGAAAATAAGTTTGCCAAAGTTGCAACAGGTACTTTACACATGAATTTATGGAGATAAATTAACTAATTTGTTCCATGATTATCTACTGGGCATCTGCCGGGCAGGGTGCTGATAGTACAGATGTGGCCCACAGGGAAAAACAGAAGAGTCATGCTTTCAATAAATAAACTCAGGGCAAATGGAGACTCTTCCTACCTCTGGCCAACTTCACTCTCCTCATTCTTCACCATAGTTCTCACTCCTGCCAAATGATCCCAGATCAGAGTTTTGAAAGAATCTGAAATCTGCATACTGAATATTTCTCCTTGATAAGAAAATTAGTCCAGTTCTTTTATCAATGCATCAAGAATTAAGTTCAGCTACAGAGTAGTGGTAACCTATCCATAAATAAAAATTGCTTAATAGAGTTCCATTCCTGAGCCCCATTTCCATGCTACCATAGTTTAGTAAAGCTTTGTGAGCTTTTTCAGGGCATGTCTATTTTTATTTATTTGATTAATTTTCTTAGTGTTTACAATTGTATTTTAACTGGTCTGTTTGTATAAGACAGATGTGCATATTTCTATTCATCTATCTATTTAATAACACTGACCAAGAAATGTAGACTGTATAATGGGTTCTGAATTTCTGGGTCTGTTTTGGTAAAATGTGGAGATTTTAAATATATCTCCTTCTAAAATTAAATTATGACACTAGATTTGAAATCTCTTTGGACATCATTTGTAAAGCTTCTTATATGAAAACAAACAGGGTTTACTTTGAATCTTACCCAAGAATAATCTACACTGAAATATTTCAGTCTGTAGTAAATTAAATTATGTTACAGTCAGAGTTTTCTTTTGGTCATCTAGAATTAGTAGGAGAGGAGGAAACATTTACAATAGGAATTGAATAGTGTGAAACTACTTAATGTTACTTGTTCTTCATAGATGTTTCAGTTAATTTACTAACCTCACTTGCTAAAAAGCCAACCACTTTACCTAGAATTGTATTTTGCCATTTTCATGGCAATCTGACAAATTATTTTCAAATTTCTAGCTTCCATTTTTCCCTATGCCATATCTATGCACCAAAATTTTAATCACCATAAATTATTAAAAATTATCTTATTGCAGTTGAATTTAATAATTATTTGACAATACTGTATAAACTAGTCTGAACTGAGCAAGTCAATTCAAATTCTTTCTTAAAATTGATTTTTGAATCGAATAATATTAATTGAGTCTTCTGGGGAAATGTTTTCAGATTTTGATAAATTAACATAAATGGAAACATTTCTTCAAAACATAATATTGTGGCATTTTTTCTGGCATAACTGAGGTATGCTACAAAGAAGTTTAAGATCACTTTTCTTTGAATACTATTTTCCCCCAAATTTTTAACGGTTTTAACAATTTCTTTACTTGAAAGAGCAAAGTGAAACATTTGCAGTTTGCATGGTTTGGATCAAGTCAGTTCAATCATTTTATTTCTCTCAGTGTTTCTCCTCTGTTAACTTTTAGGTTTTGGTTTTCTGTTTTGTTTTTTTTTCTATAATCTGGATCCTAGAAATAATATATATTTAAGAACTCAAGTATATAGTAGTTGTAACCTATCTTCTAGTCTTAAATATTAAACTTCCAGCATGTTTGATGAGAAAAGTTTACTAAGACTTACACAAAGAAGAGTATAAAATAACACCTGTCTAAAATATGCATATATATTTCTCTACTTAGTTGCCTCTCAGCATTTTTTTTAAGTTCTCCAAAGTGTTGCTGTTGATCATCGGGGACCACCACCTTCATATAATCTTTCTTTATAAGCCACCAGTTTTTATTTTCAAACTTGGATCACATAGCTCATGTTTTCTCTTAAAAGATATGTGCACTTTCTCAAAAGCATACTATTTTATTTTTCTTAAAAGATTTATTTATTTATTTGAGGGATAGGGAGAGAGAAAGCATGAGTGGGAGGGCAGAGGGAGAGGGAGAGAGAGTTCCAAGCAGACTCTGTGCTGACTGTGGAGCTCGATGCAGGACTCAATCTCCTGACCCTGAGATCCCAACCCAGGTGGAAACCAAGAGTTTGTTGCTCAACCCACTGCACCACCCAGATGCCCCAAGAGCATATTATTTTAAACCAAACTAAGAATTGGTTTTTAAATAAGATGTGCTATTGAGATAACTCTTGGTCATCATTCACCATGGGGAAAAAGATATAACGTGCCAAAAATAATTCTTCTTGTCTAATATTTTCTTTGTAGATAGCTATTAACTCAGCATATAATGAAAACAACAAAAATATCAGTAAAGGTTTAAAAATCATACATAGCATTCCATTTCTCATGTATAATGACAAAGAACAATAAAGGATATGCACTGGGTTCTAATATCAATCCTTAGTTGCATCTCACTAGAGAAGGAATAATATCCCCCCATCCTCTGCAATCCCACATGTAGCTAAGGTAACAGTATCTGTCCTTAGAACATCTCCTCTTCTCCCATGTTGCTTTTTTAATGTTGTCTATGCTAGAATGTCAGACTCTTACATGGAATTTTAATCTTTGTTTTTATGCTTTTTCCAAATACCAATTTCAAGTACCAAGAAAACACTTTACATTAATTTCTATGAAAGCATTCCTTCCAATATGCTCTGCAAAAATACTGGTGATGTCCTTTACTTCGTGATCCGAAATGAATGTGTGATGCTGTCTTGTATTTCCAGCCCAACAGATCTGTATTCTTTGCCAGCTGTGTGTTGTGGCAACGGCAGGGCAGTTCTATGGACTCTGGGGATACAGAATCACTTTAACCTTGGTGTATGGCCAAAAAGGGGAAATCTTCAGTCCAGAAGGCCATGAGCTTCCCATCTTGATTAAGCCCCCTTTTCAGCAGAAGCCAGAATTCCTCATCGCCAATATCACAAGTCACAGAAATATATAGTTTCATATATGGCAAATTTTTGGTTTGGCCAGTATATAAAAAACAGGCAAATTGTCTTTCCACACAGTTAGATAACAATATATATACTAATAGTAGTATTTATATTTCTTAGCAATATAATTACCCACTATTTAAGTATTGATGGAAAAAATCTTTGAAAGAGTTACGATGATAATTATAAATTCTTTCATACCACATTGAAAGCTTAGAAAATTTACAATATATGTGTTCAAAGTGAGCCTGAGTTTGAATCCTAAAACTTGTTCTACTTTAAGTATTTTAAACTACTTAGGGATGTTCATGCTTAGCAAATTTGTGAACTCTTCAATGCATCAAGTAAGACTTTTTCTTGCCAGAAACCCAACACCAAGTGTTCTACTGACCCACTTTATTCTTTTCATTAAATTGAGGAGAAAATATAGTCTATATTATATGTAATTATATTAAGGAAATTCATAAAAACTTTAGTAAATGTGGTAGACATTTTATAGGAATGTCTTTAGGCTAAGTATCTGTACTGATATGGTGCTCATTTAGTGAAATATGCCATGAAGTAATTTCTTCAACCCTTTCTGTTGGCTTTTAAGTTTTTCTTCCTTTATAAATAAAACGCAGTGGTCAAGTCCAACTAGAATGAATTATTTCTGGGTAATGAACAAGATAAATTAGTCTATAAAACATTAAGTAGATATGAAATTTTTGCCTGGCTGCCAACAATTTGTAAATGTTTGTAGGAACCTCATGGTGTAGTAGAAAGAACATGGACTATTTCAGTCCTAAGTAATCTTCTAGAGGTAAGCTCCTCAATGGCCCTGGATATCCTAGTATCATCTACTACAGAAGAGAACCAGAGATGAACCAGACAACTGTTAGATTTTACCAAGCTCTTCTCGGACTCTACAGTTTACTAAAACCTAAATTTTTCCTTTTCTCTTTCTTCCTTTTTTAAGATTTTGTTTATTTATTTGACAGGCAGAGATCACAAGTAGGCAGAGAGGCAGGCAGAGTGAGGAGGGAAGCAGGCTCCCCGCGGAGCAGAGAGCCCGATGTGGGGCTTGATCCCAGGACCCTGGAATCATGACCTGAGTCGAAGGCAGAGGCTTTAACCCATTGAGCCACCCAGGTGCCCCCAAACCTAAATTTTTCTTAACCCTTATATGATCTAAACTTTTATCATTAAAAAATATGAGACCAGATTTTCTTATTTAGTAATTTTAGTTGATTTTTGAGGCTTTAAAATCTGTGATTTAAATTAGACTGATCAGAAATTTAGATTGAATATAGAACACTTCTCAAAATAATCTATAATAACTTGGGGGATTTTTTGGGGGGGTGGGGGGTGAGGAAGTATTACAACTGACTTTCCTGCCCACACCTCCTTATCATGGTAGATCTAATTTAGAAACTCAATGGACTTTTACTAGAACTAACACATTTCTAGTGCTATTTTGTATTCTCCATAGATTTTTTTCCAACAGCAAAAACATTGCAGTAACTGTCCCTTACTTTTGCACAGTTAGTATTTAACAGCCTTCCTATACGTAATGCAGACTTTCCTTCTCTCCATGGCTCAAGTGAAGAGACACATGACTCAAGGCCACATGAAGATTCCGTCAGGTTTGTTTCCCCAAATGTGAAACGCAGGAGGCATAATAAGATAGGGCCAAAGTTGGGCGTGGCTAGGATGCCCTGGATAAGGAACGAGGATTTCTAATTTTCTAAACTTATTCCTGAAGAACTGATTTCACTTAAAAAAATGGGGGAAGGAGGGAAAGGCAAAACTCTAAATAGCTTTATGACTTTATATAAAATATATTTTCTGGTTCAGAAATAAGTTGAGTTTTTGGGAAGAAGTAGTTTCAGTATCTACTCTCAGCCTTACCCACGGCCTTCTTACCATTCAAATGAATTGTACTGGGCTTTTCTGACGTTATCTTCAACCTCCTTTTCTAAACTCTTTTGTTTTATGCTATTTCCTACCATCTGTCCCATTGTAAAATGGGATCCAAAGTCAGTTATCCTGGGTCACAACAAACGACTCAAACATGTAAGCATTTTGTTGTAAGCAGCGTGTTTGTTTTCCAGTTGCTGGTGGTTGAGAATAACGGATATGATTCCCATTTCTAGGGGCACACAAGCTTTTCTAAGTCTTTACTTCATGCAAAGTTAGCCATACAATCTTTTCTCACTTTGCAAGTTAGTTAAATTTATATCAACACTTACTGTGGACAATTCTCAAAGATTCCAAATAAATTCTCATCCTTACAAACATTTAAACTATGTCTTGTCTTTGGGCATGCAACCCTGAACACACCCGATCTCATCTAATCTATGTCTCACTGTGAATATATCCTAAAAACACAGAAGGTAACGTTTGAAAACATGGCACTATTAAAATGTTGATAACTGGGGCGCCTGGGTGGCTTAGTGGGTTAAGCCTCTGCCTTCAGCTCAGGTCGTGATCCCAGGGTCCAGGAATCAAGCCCCACATCGGGCTCTCTGCTCAGCAGGGAATCTGCTTCCTCCTCTCTCTCTGCCTGCCTTTCTGCCTATTTGTGATCTCTCTCTGTCAAATAAATAAATATTTTTTTAAAAGTTGATAACTAATTATTTCTTGAAATAATTCAAAGAAGTGGACAAAAGACAATCTCTGGAGAGGGCAAAAAATAGAAATTGTCACATTTATGAAATCTATTTAGTAGAGAGACACATTAAATGACCATCTGCAAACATTTGTTGACTACTGATCAACATGGAAGACTCCAGCATCACATCTCATTTGCAATTAAAATGTAGTATGGTATTAATCTTTAACACACTTTGACAATTAATTTACAACTGGGACTATTTACAACTGGGACTATCAGAAGTAGCTTCTGATACTTTTCATGGTAGGTCACTGACAATGGTTAAATTACAATACTGGTCAATTAAATATAGCCTTAAATTGAGGAATGTTTTAGAATCTACCACTATATTCCTCAGTAAGACCAAGCTAATGACTGCATTTATCTTTGAAGCACCAGTTGAAAATGTAAAAGGTCACTGATCTTTAGCAAATTGAGAAAAATACCTATCTTCTTATATAGAGATGGTAAGAATTTTCCACTAACATAGGTCCTGTTTCTGTCTGCAATTCTAAATGAATGTCAAGGGTATCCGAAAGAATTATGGATGATGGAGAAACTAAATGTCTCTGTTGCATTATGCTGAAAGGGAATCTGAAGTCTAAAACAGTTCAAGGTGGGCCAAGATTAATGATTAGCCCACTGCAGTGTCCTCTTTTTAAAAGTGGTGAGATCATTCTAGAACAAGTATATGCATTGAACTCTGGGTGGAAAATATGGGATCAAGTGAATCCCTACTGATTTGTAGCAATTTCATGGCCATCAGTGTAACTTCAAAGGGGCCACATGGTCCCTCAATTTTTTAGAGTGTTGACACCATTAGCCCTCTGAAAACGCATGTAAAATACTTAAGGGAGTAAATGAAGGCACTTAAGTTTCAACCAACATTTGCACACCCTTAGTGAGGGGAAGAAAACAAAGATTATGGTAATCTTATTGCAAATCTTAAAAAAAAAAAAAAAAACGGTCTCTAGACAAAAATGAAGTGCATTTGTACACAAATTCCAAATCCACATAATTCTAGTTAGGCAGATGCTGAGTCCCACACCTCTCAAAAATACACAAAAGAAAAACCTAGCACTTCCTTTCCACATTCTTTAAAATTTTTTCATTGATATTAAGCTGCTGTCATTTTTTGTGTCTATTCCTGTTTGTGGATCTGCTTCTCTGCACATGTTTCTGTCAATGCTTTTTCCTATCAAAGGCTTTCTCTGTCTCTGAATCATAGTGTATAGAACACTGTGTGGTCCTTGGACCAGCAGAATCAGCATTTCCTGGGAAATGGTAGAAATTCAAATTCTTTAGCCCCACCCCAGATCTACTAAATCAAAAATCTCAACAATCTGTATTTAAACAAACTTTCCAGATGATTGTAATGCAGGCTCAAGTTTGAGAACCACTGGTATGAAAAACTGGCTGACACCCCACCATCCTGATTCAGCAGACAGTAAATACCTATTGAATACCCACTGCTCCAGATTCTATGCAATCCTGTGAGCTGTAGGCAATTAGCCCCAATTTGCAAATAAGGAAACCAAGATTCAGGAATTATAAATGACCTATTCAAGGTCACACAGTTGGTTAAGTAACAAAGCTGACATGTTAAGTTCTTTTGCTCTTTTAGGGATATTTCCTTATTGTTTACACCTAAACCTCTCCATTAATTTTGTCACATAAAATATGACTTTGATGTTCCCTTTAAAAATTGGTGTGTGCATATGTGTCTGTGAAGTTATTAGCTACCCTGTGTGTGTGTTTGTGTGCACAGGTGCATGCACAACTATGAGTGAGAGACAGACAGTGGAGGGCAGTGTGGAGAGAAATAGGAAAATAAGTAGATAATACAAAAAATAAAACTAGTGTAACAAATGTTCCTGTCCAGTCACTCTCAATATAGAGCAATCAGATATATTTTGACATTCTTTCAAGACCGTTAACTTAGAGTCTAGGTACACTTTTTGAAATTGTTGAAAGTCAAGCAAATACGTAATCCCGAACAGGTCTGCTTAAACTAAGAGATACTAATATATTTGTTACCCCTGAGCTATGTGCTCTTCTTTCCCAGTCAGTCTTCAAAAATCCATTCTCCTCTTCCTTTTTGCATTCACCACTCATGGACTATTTTGCTGGGCACATGCTAACTATCAATTTGGTGAGAGTCTTCTACTCCATAATCTCTGTGTAATTATTTGAGCTCATGCAAATATCCAGCAAACAAATAGCACCAGATGCTGGTTAAAGGTGATAAGACAAACTACTGCAGGAAGGGAGAGAAACTACAATATTAATTGAAATCAACTCCAACTAAGACAAAGGTGATAGAGGTTTTTAAGGGAGAACAGAGAGGGATTACAGGAAAGTGGAGAAGGTGATTAAAAAAGAGAGAGAGAGAGAGGGAGAGATGAGAGGCTGTGGAAGTGAAATTTACAGAAGGGAGTAGGTAGGGAATTACTGAAAATGGTTTGGGAAGGTGAGTTGGGACAATGTATGATTTGTAAATGGACAGCATTGCATTTTCTTAAGACTCAGCATGGGACCTGAGGTCACCTTTAGGGACACAGCCTTGTGCAGGTGGAAGACAAGCTTAAGTTTGGTCAAGACTCTTAGCATAGTATTCAGGAAGATCCTTTGTGATGTGTGAGAGTTCAGCAGTTCACATAATGTGTTGAGGCCTCAATTAATTTAACTCTGTTTCACATTAAAGAAAAATGAAAGCATTATTTGAAATATTCTTAATTATCATGATAAAAATTATTTAGAAAACTGCTATGTATTTTTTCTGGACATGACCTTATAAACCTAGAATCTATTGGACTTTCTAGATGTAAAGTAGCATTTCACTGTCAAAAACCATGAGTGGAATCAGGTTTTCAACCAATTCAAGGGTTATCAGTGAACTACCAGCTGAAATAATAATTGCTGTGTAGTTTTTTCCACATATGTATTTATGAAGCAAAAGTATACCCCATTAGATCATTTGCAAATTATCATAATTTTTACAACATAAGAAAATTATTACATGTTTTATCACAGATATAAAAGATAAAACTAATGTAGCTTGTTCTAGACATAAACCTAAATATTTTTGTTTCCCCAGAATTCTGCACCATATTTGTGTAGAATGTCACTCTCTGGAATGTAATGGAGAATCTATCAAAAAGAGATTAGGATTTCTACACAAAACCTCATATTCTGTACTCAGAAAAAAACCCGCCGAGTTCTGCCCATAATTTTGACTCAATTCTAACCAGATTTCTTATTAAATCATCAGTTTATTTTAATGGAGGTACTCAGAAGCTCTTTAGAGCATTCTCCTTTCATACCAGAGAAAGTCATTAGAGATAATGTTGAAGTCCATTAGTCATCAAGAAAAGCATTACATTATCAGTAATCTCCATAAATGGACAAAGAAGTGAATGAACTTGGAGATGAAGGTGTCAAATTATTATTTAAATAAATAATGTCTAAGGAGCTGTAAAATTTTAGCCACCTAAAAAATTAATCTATATGGAAATTAAACGCTTTGTGTTAACTAATCAGTATGCTTCTCTAAAATGTTTTTGAAATCTACAAATCAAATGTTTGCTAAAATATGGAGAGGTATTCAAAATAAAATGTTCCTTATCATTGCCTTTTTTATTTTGCTATCCTCAGCTTTATTCAACAAAGCCTGATTTAGTGGAAAGAGAATGGGCCTTAGATCCAAATACCAAATCTACCATACCCTAGGTGAATATATGTTCATCAATTTATTAATTTCTCCAAGGCCCAATTTCAACATGTGTAGAACACAAGGCTTACCAGATATATTTTGTGAGACTCAGGTATGAATATTAAAGTATATGACATATGATAGTCACTCTGTATCATCCTTGATTTTTGTGCTATTACTGTCTTTAAATTCAACTTACCCAAATAGTGCTTTCCTTAACCAAGAATGTTGTCTTAAGACCTCACACTCTAGATAGCCTTTCTGACCCATGTTTTAAAACTCTTTCTCACAATTTTAATAATAGTTGAAGAGACATACATATATTATTTAGAAAATTTAAAGTAGTTTCAGATTTGTAATAACTGCTTATAAACAACAAATACTTATTTTTTGTAATGCAATGAATTTTCCTTTAAAGTATGCTCATTTGGGCATTTCCTTTTACTTTCATTTTCATTTTATTTGGATGTAGACTTATTATCTCAAAGTTTTACAAATTTGACAACACTATCAAAAGAAAAAAAAATCTGGAGGTGCTTGGTTGGCTCAGTTGGTTAAGCTTCTGCCTTCAGCTCAAGTTGTGATCCTGGCGTCCTAGCATCGAGCCCCACATCAGGCTCCCTGCTCAGCTGGGAGTCTGCTTCTCCCTGTCCCTCTGCCCCTCTGCCTGATTGTGCTGTCTCTTTCTCTCTCTCTCAAATAAATAAAATAAAAATCTTTAAAAAAAATTTTTTTAAAAGAAGAAAAATTCTGTATTTAATGAATACTGAATGTTCTTTTACTCAGCCAGTTGCTGGAATAATCACTCATTGATTCATTCAATAAAATAATTCATTCAACAAAAATATATTGAGCACATATTATGAACTATGTATATATACCCTGCTCTAATAAACAGAAGAAGATGACCACTGCAATTGCTATGGATCTTTGAGATAGATACACACTTACAAAGGTATGATCTATGATGATTCTCAAGACCACATTTGAAGCCATTAAGCCCCACACTCCAGAGTATGGCTACAAAATCTCTGAGGTGTAGAGCGTAAATGTGATAACACCTCTGGGGAGTTCCATAGGCTTTTTTATATCAGGATATAATATAATCTATGTGGGACACTTGACAACAATTCATGAGAAAGAGATTTAGTTCAGAGAAGTTAGGATTTGTGTATTACATTATACTAATTATATTTCATCACATTAACTAAAACTATCAAACTACATAGCATGATAATTCTGAGTAAAATATTTAGAACAAAATAATAGGACTGATTCTGAATTCATGAGGCTCTGATTTCTTGAGCTGCTTCCAAGTTTCACAACAGGTTCTGAAAAATACATTCCTCACCCAGGACAGCACTACCACTACTCAATGAAGTACAATCTACACTTTTACTAAGTGGTCCCCATGAAGAACGATTGGTATGGAGAACCAACCATAGCTCAAATAAACACTGAATTCTTTTCCTTCCCCCATACCTATCTTTCTTTACTCCTTCATTTTTCTCTGTATAGACTATTCCTCCCAACTTTTCAAATTCTCACCTACTAAAATCCTACCCCTGAAAGGTTCACCTCGAACATCAACCATCTTCTTCAGGACAACAACTTTACTATTTAAAACCAAGACAATGTATTTTCTCTCTCATGTACCTCTCAGAATATTTTCTTTGTATTGTAATTACTTTAATTATATATGTCCTTATTCTACCCAGTTTTAAAACTTCTTGAAGGTAAGGACTGCGTCTTGTTTGTCTGTATCCTCCACAGTAAGAGTTAACACAAATCCTACATGTTGGTGCTTAATACATTATTTAATTTACTCAAAGAATCTCTAGGATTTCTTTAAATATTCATATTTTATTCATTTAGGAGAGGATGATGGGATTTTGCATTTGTTTTTTACATCTAGCTTTCTCCTGTTTATAACCATTTTATTAAAGTTTTTCTTGCCTTTTACTTTCTCCATGAAAAAAATGTTTCAGGAGAAAGTTAATCACATTGGCCAATAATCTGTTTATTCTAATAGCCCAAAGAGAGAAGTAGTCTTGGATTGCCAGGGAGAAAATGGGTCAGATACTTCTCTTCTGGAGAATGATGAGAAGCATAAACTGGGAAAGAAACTTGTGAATGGCCCTCCTCAGATTAACTACTCAATGATTCATCAAAACAGAACTCATGCCTTGGCAAGCTAAAAGAAAAAATGATTTATGTGAAAATTGTGACTTCTAGGTTATTTCCATTTGCATTTCATCAGTTTGCAAAATCCTCCCCATTACTATGGTGATGATGCATTCTTAACGTAGAATGTGCCATTAACAGGAGCTGATTTATGCCACATCACTTGTAATGTTGATAATCAAACTTTATTATTTAGGATTTCAAATATAACTGAAAACAAACTTTATAGTTTGCTATTATTTACTTAAATAAATTTGCCAAATATTAGATCTTTCTAGTATGTTTTTTAAAGTTACATATTTTTAGATAAAATACTTCCTATATGCCAAAATTCTTAGCATCTGTACAAGATGGTTGCTACCTTAAGTCTTACGTAACTCCCTAACCTCACTTCTTGTGACTTCCTGCCTTTTTCCCTGTTCTCTAGTTGGTAAGTCAAATGTGGTTTTTCTGAAAATACCGCACTGTTGCACCTTATTGTCCTCCCACCTTAATGTCTTCCCACCTTTCTCACCTGGATGCTTCTTATTCAACCTTCAAAACCCAATTCAAGTCTCATCTCCAAATAGTAAGTCTGCCTTGGAGCCCCAGCCAATATGATGAACTACATTTATTTTTGCCCCTTATGTCTTCTATCTTAGCTCTTACTATCACTTAATATGTTCTATCATAATTCTCTGCATATTTGTCTTTTACTCCCAATACGGCGTAGATTTTGCTCAAGGAAAGCCATAACTTGCTTGGCTTTATTTCCCATTTCCTAAAAGAGTGCCGTTCTCCACATAGGTCTTCCTATGTTTTTTAACTGTCCAAAAGCTCTCAAACAGATTTAGATTACCACCTGGTATATTCATCTTTCAAGAGACATCAAAACTGATGTGGTTAAAACTTTATGTAAGTAATAGAATTTCACTACAAGAATATGTCTTCAAATTTAGAAAATATCTGACTTATATGAATGAGAAATACAATTTTTGTTCCCTTCTATTAATAATATAATTTTCAGGTGTAAGTTTCTTCAAGTAATAAAACAATAATTTATAACTTTTTAGATAATTATAGATTTACAAAAATGGTAAGAAATATAGAGAAATCTGTA
Source organism: Enhydra lutris kenyoni (assembly GCF_002288905.1). Taxonomy (NCBI): domain Eukaryota; kingdom Metazoa; phylum Chordata; class Mammalia; order Carnivora; family Mustelidae; genus Enhydra; species Enhydra lutris. The sequence goes on from NW_019154089.1 coordinate 43,968,673, forward strand.
TATCTTTCACTTATTTTCCCCTAGAAGGTCTTCCTTCAATTGGCATTTAATTTTGCATCAAAAATACAAATATAGAATGCTAAGTCATTAGCCCAACAACCATCAAGTAAAATTCTGGTTCTCTTTTTCAAAAATACTTTCATAAGCAAACTTGATCATCCTTACCAAAGAACAGAGAACACTGGAGAGATTCTTTATTTAAAAAAATTGACAAGTCCTCTACACTTGAGCCCCTCAGAAAGTTACTTTCACATTAACAGATGTTTATCATAGAGACAGTCCTTGTTCATTACCACAAAATTATCAGATTATACTTATAGACATACCCAAAAAATTCTTTTCAGAATCTGAAAAAACCTTAAATCATCTAGGTCTTCCCACTTTCTATTTTGAAGCATAGTGAACTTTTTCACACTAGTCTTAACTGGTTGCAGAGTTGGTTAATTGATGGATGAATTCTTTGAATACTGAGTTCCCAATCTGGGCAAAGCAGAAAAACCCAGGGGTTTCCAAACTAAATATGATAAATCATGTGCGGTGCACTCTCAAAAATGATTGGTCAAGGACTGAGGAACATTCGTAACACGTTCTTCCTTTTGTCACCTTCAAAAATCCTGCTTTAATCTTTGCTAAAACCATCCTTCAAACTTTTCATCCTAGCAATTTTTGGTCACAAAAGCATACATAGGGAACAGCTAGCAATTTCCTGACAATGCTTCTTTCTTAGGCAAAATAAATACCAGCCTAAATATTTTGCCCAAGATTTCAACCTCTTGCCTTGCTCTGTGTCTTCTCTCTGTGACATAAAGTATGTTAGATTCCCTTCCCTGATACTTAGACATTTTCCTCTGTGACATGCCTATTAAAGACTGTTATCTCGATGCATCATTTTGTCAGATGGTTTTCCAACAGGATTCCCTTGGGAGAGTGGGAAGGAGTGGGGAGATGTGATAGAGAGGCAAACAGACATGGAGGGCAAAACAGTCTGAAAGCCAAAAGCTCAGGTGTTGGATCCATCATTATTGGCCTGTCACTTTATTTTTTATTTTTTTTAAGATTTTATTTATTTATTTGACAGACAAAGATCACAAGTAGGCAGAGAGGCAGGCAGAGAGTGTTGGGGGGGGGAGCAGGCTCATTGCTGAGCAGAGAGCCCAATATGGGGGTCAATCCCATGACCCTAGGATCATGACCTGAGCCAAAGGCAGATGCTTTAACCCACTGAGCCACCCAGGCACCCCTGGCCTCTGTCACTTTAACATCTTATGTGTGAATTAGACAATCTCATGTCCTGTTTTTCATCTGTAATTAAGAAGAGCAATGCCTTCTTAGAGGACTGTTGTGAAAATTAAATAAACTACAAGAAAGCTTTTTTTTAAAAAATATTTTATTTATTTATTTGACAGGCAGAGATCACAAGTAGGCAGAGAGGCAGGTAGAGAGAGAGAGGGGGAAGCAGGCTCCCTGCTGAGCAGAGAGCCCGATGCGGGGCTTGATCCCAGGACCCTGGGACCATGACCCAAGCTGAAGGCAGAGGCTTTAACCCACTGAGCCACCCAGGCGGCCCCAAGAAAGTATTTTTTTAAATGCAAATAAACAGATGTATTTGTTTGTACCCTAAACGTAAAATATCGAATCCTTTCCCTATAGTTACCTATAGACCTTTCAGAGAAACTTGCTTTTAGACGCACCAACCAAAACATGTGTATTAGGGAAAAAGGTTCTCTTATCTATCAGTTACAAATTCCCTCAGTTTTCAATTCTTTCTAGGGGAAAAAAAAAAAGCCTTTGTAAATGCTGATGGATACCGGATATTCTCCCAACCCAAAGTAGTGATTTTGTTAATTTAAAGACAATGTGGATGTTGGGATTAGTCTTTCTGTATCACAGAATGTCAACACATTTTCCAAAACTGAATTTATCAGTTAAATGTAGCCAAGAGATTTAGTTTATCTAAGTGTCCTACAAAGCAGAAATAGTTTACCACTGTTTTTACAGATTGAGGCAAATCTGACATATTATTGACATATGCTATGGATTTAATTTAATACCATAGTACAGATGTGTGCTCTGATAAGTTTTTGTGAAATCTAGGCTAAGATAGAGTTGTTTCAATATTTATGGGGTTGAAAATGCAGAGTTAGCAAAGGAAGCATTTTAATTAAAACAATATTTTTCCTTATATGTTCAGAGTAAAATATAAGGGAATTCTTTTAAAGACTTATTACCTGTTTCAATATAGTTGTTGGGTTTTTAGGCACACCAAAAGAGATTTGGGTTTTTTTCCAATTTTTAATTTTTAAAAAATTTTTTTAAAGATTTATTTATTTGAGAGAGAGAAAAAAACACATGGGGGGAGGAAAGGGGCAGAGGGAGAAGAGAAAGAGAATCTCAAGCAGACTCCCTACTGAGTACAGAGCCTGAAACAGGGCTCGATCTCACCACCCTGAGATCATGACCTGAGTGGAAATCAAGAGTCGTTTGCTTAACTGACTGAGCCATCCAGGTGCCCCCAGTTTTTTAAATCTACTAATTTTAGAACTATCATAAATTAAAACTTAATAGTTCTGATTTTTTCTTTCACCTAAATGTATGTGACCCCTTAAGTTTATCTTTTTTTTTTTAATTGTATGTTTTAGGTATCCTAGAGATAACTTCAGTGGAAATCGGAGTCGTTGCCGTCAAAGCCATTAACAGCAACTATTATTTAGCCATGAACAAGAAGGGGAAACTCTATGGCTCAGTAAGTATTCTGCCTTAGTTTTCCAAGTCCACTGCAGTAAATCATTACCACAGTTTTGGAATGTTTCCCTCAGACATTGAAGAGTTCTGTTATCATTCTATTGCTAGTGAATAGAGCCACGGCAGGCTGGTCACCAGAGTTTCGAGGGCTGGCAAAGCAGCTCTTGCAATTCTGTAATTTCCTCTGTCGTTCACCCATCAGTCTACCACACAGGCTGTTGCTGGCATTCGTCAGTCAATACTCTGAACTGTTAATGGGTCAGACTCTCACGGAAGCATCTGGTCAGATTGGCACGGGTGCTACAGACAAGTTGGAGAAGAATCTTTGAAAACAAAGATCTTAAGTTGAGTAGGAAACCATACACTGTGTGTGTTTTAAAGCTGAAGATAAAACAGGGGCTTGGTATTTTGTATTCTGCTAAAAGATGAGATGGGGAGACAGATTAAGAAATTCACTATTTGCATGCCTTCAATCAACTCCATAATTTTATTTACCTAGACAGTAGTCATTAATTCCCTGATGTAGCTGGTATCCAGCCCATGATTAGGGTACATACACCTCTGTGTTTCATAGCAAGTATTAAGGAATATCACTTCAAAATGTGTAAGTAACCTTATTTTGTTGATTAGCATAAAAACAATTGCACTGCCTACCCAGAGCCAGTGGCTCCCAAACTCAATCACCAACATTGGGAAGATTAAAACACACTTCTAGATTTTTTTATATATTAAAGCTGTCCCAAGATCTAAGAATTTGCATTTCTAACAAGGTTCCAGGTGTTCCTGATGCAACAATTTGATAACCCAACTTAAGGACCACTGGTCTGATTATAGAATAATCTTGTATTTCATTTGGTCCATTCATAACTGGGGAGTTAGGCACACACACTGTGGCCAGTCCCTTTCTCTAGGATAACTGCCTTTTGCATGGCAGGGCGAGGGAGGTGGTTAAAGGAATTTAAGATTTTTCCATTATGTGCAGTTCTGCTCCTAAGCTTAGAAGAGTAATGGGCCATTTTAAAAAGTGGTACCATTTAGGGGTTCATAGCATAATCACTTTTGAGGCATTTATTATTTATTTTCTTGAATGAACATGACTGAGTCCCTCCTTAATCTAACTATTATAAGAATCACTGGGGAAGGACCAGGTTTATGCTCTTTGCAGAGATACTAAAACACTAAGTCAAAACTTAAGCTTTACAGTAAAGCCAGATACATGAATTTAGATTGAGAGAAAAAAAGGTAAACAATTTTAATTGCAATAAAATATTGAAATAACTTTCAGTTGATGAAGTATACCTCTTTAAAAAGGTAACATCAGAGAGAAATGGAGCATTCTTAAATGAACAGTGTCATAAAAATACTTAATAACCTTTTTCTTCTATCCCAACACACTTCACATACTGTGCCTACGCTTCCTACTGAACTCTAAGATGTATGAGTTGTTTCATCCCATTTCTGTATCTAAAGTAGATACCCATTGCTTTCTATCATAGCACCCCCATGCAGTTATCTGCAATGAGATTTATCAGAAATTCTCTCATGAATGTGCTTATTGTTGACAGTCTTCCCCCAATATATTGTGAACTTAAATTGGACAGGGGCTGCCTTGTCCCACACTATACCCTCAGCACTCAGATCCATCCAGAGCAGACCCCCAAGACCTTTTCTTTTCTTTTGACTTTCATGCTGATGATTCGCCTAAATGCTATAAACACGTAGATCCCTAGGTCCCTCCTCCAGAGATTCTGATAAATTTGAGCTAAGGTGTAAATATTTAAAAAACAACTGAGATTAGGAGTCTGCTAGAGGTGTACCTCACTTTGAGACATTATTCTAGGGGCACCTGGGTGGTTCAGTCAACTGAGCAAATGACTCCTGGCTTCAAGTCAGGTCACAGTCTCAGGGTACTGAGTTCGAGCCTGGCATCAGGCTCTACACTCAGTGGGAATCTTTTTGAGTCTCCCGCACACACGCTCTTGCTTTCTCTTTCAAATAAACAAATCTTAATTGCTCTATAAATTTATTTTGGGGAGAGAAAAAATAAGTATCTACTGCTGCTTTTCTGTACACAGCTCTGCTGCAAATATAAAATCATTTCAAATAACCCCAATTCTCCCAGTCTCTAAACTGCATCCCTTTTATTAGAATGAATATAATTATTCACATAAAAAATCATCTCTGTTTCGAAGCCATATAGGTTTAGACAAACTATGTTTGTGATGGTTCTGATAATGTTCAAAATGATGATCTAGTTCATAGAAACCCAGACACTTAAAAATACAGATATTTAGGAATTGAGAATTTAGTTTAAAAAAAAAATTAAATCCCAAGGTGAGAAAAACTATTTGAACTGCCCAGGAGAAGCCAACTTAAAGATCCCTACAATACCTTTGGTTTGGATCGGGAAACGGAGAACCCGAAGAGCAAAAGCCCCTATTCCTTAGCTTCTTATCTGCTTTAGTGTGGATCTAAGAGAAGAAGGACATTTCTAAAGGCAGAGTTTTGAGATTGGTGGTTACTCTTCATCAGTAATTCAGAGTGAGATACTGGATTTATGGAATGAAGGAAACATGAATTCTTGTCCCAAAGATCCTCTTAAAAACACATGGCCACTTGAAACAAAGCCAAAGGACTATGGCTATCGAGTGGAATTTCCCAGGATCAAAGTCTTAGGTTTATACAATGAAGGTAGTGATAGTCACCGTGTTTGTAATTTCTTTGATATGGTAATTCACAAAGTGAGGAATTCCATGTCCTAGTTTTCAATTACTTCTAGACCTAAGAGTAAATCTATTAAAATTCCAAGTTATGGAAAATTATATATTATCTATAAAATAGAGAAATCTAGTATTTGTAAAATAGGAAGACATACCCCCACCCCTCCCTGGCCTCTTGGTTATCTCGAATGATTATGATTTTGCTGTAAGGTCTGTTTTCTTGTCTATATGGGTATATTTATTATGGATTTATAGGTAAAGTTTGCAAACCTGATAAGCCCAAGTTTTTTCTGTAATTCTGTTTTTCCCATGAGACCCTTAGTCATTACTCGGGAAAAAAAAAGGGATTATAAGACTATTCTTTGTCATTGACTCATCACAAATACTGTTAGAGAAACGTTTGCTTCTTAATAATCATTCTAGGCACTTAAGGCATGTCATAGTCAAAACACAACAGCTTCTTAAAAGGGCCCTAACATGTGGTTATGATGATCAATTAAAATGAATCATGAGCCTTCAAACACAGATTCTGTTCTGTGGTTGTGAGTTTTACTCTTCTATTGTTGACATGGTGCATTAAATACATAACCAATGTACAAATGGCAACAGCAAACAAAACTCTTGAATTGGAGTTCTCTGGATGGTATGTGTCAAATGGAAGTAAGTATCGTCATCACAGAAATAAAAGATTTTATTTTTCTCTTGCAGAAAGAATTTAACAATGACTGTAAGCTGAAGGAGAGGATAGAGGAAAATGGATACAATACATATGCATCCTTTAACTGGCAGCACAATGGGAGGCAAATGTACGTGGCATTGAATGGAAAAGGAGCTCCTAGGAGAGGACAGAAAACACGAAGGAAAAACACCTCAGCTCATTTTCTTCCAATGGTGGTACATTCATAGAGGAAGGCAATGTTTGTGGATGCAGTAGAACCAAAGGTTCTTTTGCCAGGACTAGTTGGTATTCTTCACGAAGACAGTAGCTCAAAAGGCAGAGACACATTGCAGATGTCTGCTCGCTTGAAAGAAAGGAAGTCTTTGAAGGTTTTGTACTCACTGCTGACATAGGATGTTCTTTTAATTAGTTCTGTGTCATGCCTTATAACCGAGATAATAGGCAGATTAAATGGGATGGAAGTTACTCCTAAGCGAACAACATTGTATGTTGGCTGGGTTTTTGGTGAAGTTTTTGTTTCTGTTGTTTTTTAACCTCTGAGATAGAACTGAAAGGACATGGAACAATCTGTTGAATGATCTTCAGGAAAGTTATTTATGGAATACGAACTCATATCAAAGACTTTCATTGCTCATGAAAGCCTAACAATTCAATGAGCAGTCAGACACGCAAGCATTTACTGGAAAGCACTTGGGTCACGTCATATGCACAACCAAAGGCGCTTTGGGCATGGCATCATGGAAGAGTTGGATAAGATTTTTAAAATGTAAACATGTTAGTGTAAAACTGTTCTAACAAAACAAATAGTATGGTATGCTTGTGCATTCTGCCTTCATCCCTTTCTATTTCGTTCTAAGTTATTTATTTAATAGGATGTTAAATATCTTTTGGGGTTTTAAAGAGTATCCTCAGCAGTTGCCCTCTGATTTACCTTTTCTTTTTCTTCAGCACACCACATGCATGTTCATGACAAAGTGTTTTTAAAACTTGGCAAACACTTCAAGAATAGGAGAGGAGATAGGGAAGCAGGGTGAGAGCCCCATGTGCTATGAGTTAACTTAATATCGCTTCTGCAATAAGAACCATCAACAATAAATATGACAGTGTCGTGGCACGGCTTGATGAGAGATATCTGCCATCGTTTAAAAACATCTATCACTCCTAAGGCTTCCTTTCATAAGAAATAGACCAGAAGGCCAAAGTCTTCTCTTCCAATACACCAATGGGGCTCCAAGAATATACTAAAAGAAGGAAAATTGTTATAAATAAATTTTAGTAGCCCAGCCTCATTATTTACCAATGATTTTTTGCCATGTGTCATGGTGGTTAGTGATGAAGAGGCTGTCTGCATATATAAGATCCCTTTATAAGTCCCACATAGTGCATCTCCCCCAAAGGAATTATCAAGGAATTTGAAGTGTAACTCTCCCAGGGGCTTAAACTGAGCAACTATATCCTGGTATATGTGTAACCATATACTGAAACCTGTTCGAGCTGTATGATCTAGTCTTTACAAAACCAAATAAAACTTATTTCTTGTCAATTTAAAGAGCTTTGGAAGACTCCATCATGTAATCATATCAAAATTCATTTTGTTAGAGCAGGTATAGAAAACAATACATAGGAGTATACCAGTCATCATCACATTGTATTCCAGTAAATAAATACATAAGCCTTATTTGCAGTGTCTGTAGTGATTTTTTTTAAAAAGTGTAGAAAAATACTATTTGTTTTAAATACTTTAAGTGATAACTATAAGATTATATTGATGCTGCAGTTTTATCTTCATATTTCTTGTTTTGAAAAGGTCTGTTTATTTTTATTGTTTGGACACAGTATTTTGGTACAAGGGAAACACTCAGTACATGTGTCTTTTTACTAAAGTTTAACCTCTAGAAAGGCTGGTGTTTTGTGATCCTCTCTTATAACTTAATTGTGTCAATGCTTAACCAGCACTTCCAGTTAATCTGTTATTTAAGAATTAGTTTTATTAAGAAACTTACCATAAAGTCATCCCATAAAAGGTCTTATTTTTTTCATTCCTTAAAAAAGTCGGGATTTCAAAAGGTATGCATTTGAGGCAGAGAGTTTTGGGCATATGGCTAAAGTTGCATTTCATAGCACTTGGCTTCCAACTTGCTTCTTAACAAATCAGATTCTAAAAATGTTTAATTTTTGTGGTTGGAATCTGTATGTGAAAACATAATTGGTAACTGAGTCTGAGACCTATAATGTAATGTATTGCTATCAGAACTAGATTATCTTTGCTCTTTTATTCTAAAATAATAATTGCACCTGACACATGAACACAGACCACCCAAAACCAAAATTAAACGTTTGGTGAGACAAATACAGGATTAGATGACTGCACGAACAGCAAACAGGACACAAACTGGATTCATATTTCACACAGCCACTTAGATTACCAAGGAGACTATGTGTAAACAGACATCATTATCGGACTCCAAACACTAAAACAGCTTCTAGCAAAATATATCAAGGCTTACAGAAGCCAAAATAGAAAACATCTCCCTCATCTCCCTTACCCCAACACCACACAAACACACACACACACACACACACACACACACACACACACAGAAGGACAAACAGTTTGGTAAGGAGAAAGGAGATTCTCCTGCATTTAAAAATGGCATCTTTGCTTGATATTGAGGTAGAATTCTGGTCCCCTTTGCAGCTGCTTTGTGCTAATGAAGAAAAAGCACTTCCAGCCCTGAATATTGTATGTTTAAAAAAAAAAATCATCATGATTTTGGGAGCTCAACCTCTGTGGGAAGTGTGGTCCCTGGCCACGATGTCAAGGTGTGTCAGCCACAAATGTGTGCCCATCTGAGTGTTGGTTCTGAGGAGACGCCTCATAAAGATATAGAACCCCTCCCTCCTCCTACCTCCCAAAAGGCTGAACAGTGTATAGTATGTTACATTTAAATAAATCAATAAAATTGCTGGGAAAAGAAAATAAAAATATTGTCCTGGTTTGTTTTATTAGCCTATACCGAACTCTACCTGCTAACAAAAAGAGAAATTCAAGTGTTCTGTGCGTGGCAGGATGTGGTGAAATGCCCCACAGTCCCAAACAACAACAAAAGAAAAAAAAAATCATTCAAACATTTGAGAGTTTTCTTTAATGTTTTACATGTGTGAGTCAGCTATCCTTACTCTAATAACAACCAAATGCTTTAGATTTTTCCTAAGTATTCAGGTCCACCTAGTTTACACAGTGGATAAAGAAGGATGAATTGAAAACAAGGATGGCTTGTGAAACAATGAAAGACTTTTGGAGGAAAGCCAGGAGGCTGCAAACTCTGATTTCAAGGGGAGAGAGTAGGTCAATGAATTTGATTTAAAAAGTAGAGAGAGAAAACTATATAATTATGCAAGCTGGGTCCAGAGCACAAGCAAGGTTATGGACACTATCTAAATTGATCAGCATTAATGCTGCACAATTCCAATAATTTGGATGTTGTTAATTCAGGATTTATGATTACGCAACAAAAAAGGAAAAAAAAATTACCTTGTCCTTATCAGTGAAGGCTCTAGCTGGTCCAAACTTTGTTTAAATAAAAATATCTGTAGGAAACCATGAAATACTTACAATACCTATTGCTTTAGAAGTAACCCATGTATGGGGCGCCTGGGCGGCTCAGTGGGTTAAAGCCTCTGCCTTCGGCTCAGGTCATGATCCCAGGGTCCTGGGATCGAGCCCCTCATCGGGCTCTCTGCTCAGCAGGGAGCCTGCTTCCTCCTCTCTCTCTGCCTGCCTCTCTGCCTACTTGTGATCTCTTCTGTCAAATAAATAAATAAAATCTTAAAAAAGAAAAAGAAGTAACCCATGAAATACAAACAAATACCGTGTTGATTAAGAATTCTTGTCTGTTTCACTTGACAGGACTTTTGCAACTTAAACAAAGCAGTTAAGAAAAAAAAGAGGAGCATTTTGGAAGGATACTGGAAAGAAATGGGCAGGTCTGAGTTCCATCAGAACCAGGACACGAAGCGACTAAACTCTGTACTCATTTCCTCTTACCTCTGACTGGCTTTATTTGCTAGGCTACTGGTTGCCACCAATTTACATTTTTCCAACTCTTAAAACCCAAAACCTCTTCTTCTGAAGATCCCCAAATGGAAACATCTTAGGTATGACTATTATTGGCCAGGACTGGATAGCACCCCAACCTCCAGAGCAAATAGTCTGACAAGGCATAGGGATGTTGGGATTGGCCAGGTTTGGGTCATGTGATCAGAGAGCTGCAAGGTGCAGGTTTTGGCAGCCCACACAATTGGAAGAAATGAAGAACAGGGTACCAAGGGAAGGGCAGTGCTGGACAGAGGCAAAAACAAAAAAGGCTCTTAGTTACACCTGTTTAAATGAGACCAATGACACAAACATATACCATTTTCCAGAACACGCATCGTTTAATCTTATATTTTTCATTAATTCTAATTGGCCTTCATATAATTTGTTCAAATTGGAGACATTTCAAGATGTTTTTCTTTTATGTATTTTTTTTTATGAGAGAAAGACTACATTTGTTTTGTTTTGAAGCCAAGAGAAGGGCCCCGAATATAGTCAGAATCACTATAATTCTGCGAACTTTAAAGAATAATAATTGAGATGAATGCAATTTTTCACTAAATCAAAAGGTAATCCTACTATATATCAACCTCTACCATAATGACATCAAAAGTATTTCTTTACCTCAAAAGTATGTACCAGTATTTTCAAGTTAATCAACATGTAGAAAAAATCTGCAACTCAAATGCCATTCATTTTTTTAATGTAGAATAAAAAAGAAAGAAAAAAAAACCTCTTTTATGTCTTCTACTATGCCTTGTATGCATTCACTATGTGACAAAAGAAAACTTCATAAATGCATTTCTGTCTTTTGCTGATTAACACCTTTACAAATGCCACATCTTAAAGTGGAATAATCATGATCAAACTAATGAGATCAAAGGAATTGGTTTCATTCCTAAGTGGCTCCTAATGAATATTTCCATGTGGCTGCTCCATGGTATCAGCGAAGGGCAACAATTCTACACTCAAAGAGAAAAGCCATATGTCAACCATATATGCATGTGGCAGGTATTATCTTACACATTTTTATTACCCTCTACAAAAGAGCCTATGTTCATTTTTTAATATAGGCAATTGCATCCTCTAGAGATGAGCACAGCAAATGAAGAATCAAAACATCCCATGTTCCTCATTACAACTGTAAATTGAACATATGCCTTCATACAACTTAGGCAGTGACCCCAGCTGTAGAATAACCAACTACAGTGAGGTCTTAACCCTCCTAAAGTTTGTTTTTAATTACCTTATACACATTGTAAATGACTAAATAATCTTATAATTTTCTAAATTAGTTATCATTTCTGTGCTCAATTTAAGCTGCTGACAGTGCAAATATTCCCAGGTCTTTCAAGGAGAGTAAATTAAAATCAGTGTTTCATAGATATTATAAATCAAAAAAAGACTGCCTTTTATGGTTACGGGAGGCATTTGGGTTAGAAGTTGCTTATCAATTCAATTCAACAATAAAAATATTTTAACATCTGGTATTTAACGGCCAGAATTTTCCATAAACATTGTCTTCAGTGATATGATGAATATTTTCAGACATTAACAATATTTAAGCCAATATCTGTGAAACTGATATAAGAAAAAAATCTGTTTTTTTCTTTTTTTTTTTTTTTAAAGATTTTGTTTATTTATTTGACAGAGAGAGAGAGAGAGAGAGATCACAAGTAGGCAGAGAGAGAGGAAGGGAAGCAGGCTCCCCGCCTAGCAGAGAGCCCGATGTGGGGCTCGATCCCAGGACCCTGGGATCATGACCTGAGCCGAAGGCAGAGGCTTTAACCCACTGAGCCACCCAGGTGCCCTGAAAAAAATCTGGTTTTTAGTGAGCTTTCCAACTAACAAAAGAAAAACACTGAAAAATGACATTGCAAATAAGTTACAAACAATATCTTATTTGTTTCCCTGATAAATTAATAGTAAGTATAAAATACATTTTATAATGCAAGCTTAACCTCATGCAGGAAACAAATGAAATTTAATAGGATTTTTAATAGGATTTTTAAAGTCAGATTGGACAATTTTCCTCTTCATCCTACCCTAGGAGAAAGTTCTGCACTCCATCCTCTAAAATCTCCTAAGAAATAGTCAAATCACCACGTTATCAACCACGTTTTCTCTTTTTCCTCATTCTCAACTCCAGGTGATAGTAAATAGCTATGTGAAATCTATTTCCTTATTAAACTCACAAGAAGATAGATTTTATTTAGACCCATACCTGCCTTCAATTGCTTCAAATGAGTAAAAGACTCCATAGTAATGTTTGTAAAGGTTGTTGGAGGCATCTAATATTGGGTACCTGGAACTGTTACTTTCGCTTTTCTGATTTTATTTATTGTTTCATTTCTATTTCTCTCTACGGTTAGAAATATTCCCTAGTGATAAAATTTGTGCTTCCTAATCATTGAAATCATTCACTCTTACTTTCGAGAAAAAAGAAAACCAAAACTGAAACATAAGACCTGTTAGGGGTTGTAGTCCAACAGCCCCCAACATTTTAGAATGTAGACTTATTAAGAAATAAGGCCTTGGGGTGCCTGGGTGGCTCAGTCATTAAGCATCTACCTTCCACTCAGGTCATGATCTCAGGGTCCTGGGATCAAGTCCCGCATCAGGCTCCCTGCTTAGTGGAAAGTCTGTTTCTCCCTCTGCATTTCCCCCCTGCTTATGTTCCTTCACTCGCTGTGTCTCTCTCTGTCAAATAAATAAATAAAATCTTCTTTAAAAATTTTTAAAAAGGAAATACAGCCTTTGCAGATGTAATTAGTTAAGACCAAGTTAAACCAGAGTGGACCCCTAATCTAGCATGACTTGTGTCCTGATAAAAATAGGAAACTCAGACATAGACATGCACACAGGGAGAACACCATATGAACAAAAAGACCGAGACTGGGGTGAGGAATTTGCAAGCCAAGCAACAACAATGATCACCAGCAAACCATCAAAAGCTCTTCACTCACAGCCCTCAGAAGGAACCAACCCTGCCAATACCTTCATTTCAGACTTTTAGCCTTCTGTACAATGAGACCATGAAATTCTGTTGTTTAATGCACCCAGTTTGTGGTACTTTGTTATGGGAGCCCTGGGAAATTAATAGAGAGTCTTGTAATGTAAGTCCCACAGAACTCCCAGGAGGATGTCTGACACACCTGGAATCATAATGCTTTCACGTGAATACACAGAACTGTTTGACACCAAGCATCATATCAAACCACCTTAACCAACTCCTAAGCCACGGCGGCACTGCAAAGTCTAACGCATGGTTTTGCTCAATAAATCTTTACTTAACCCATAGATGAAATATCCCCACAATGTCACACTTTTCCCCCAAATTTTGCAGTTTGCTCAATGCCCCAAATATGATAGATTCCAAAAAACGACACTTGACCAAAGTCTCAAAATGCTAGTTAGATGAAATTGATGGAAGCCAGAAAACTTAGTGAGTTCACTCTCCAAGTAAACTTAGTGAGGAGCAGACATACTTTCGGGAGTTCTGATATTTTTAAATCTTGACCTTCCTTGTTTACTAGAAGAACAACAAAATACAATCAAGTTCGGACATACAAATATAAATCTACATACGATAGCCCCCATTAATTCCTGAGGATTTATGGCAATTTTAGGAATTAACATCTCATATGTGAAATATTTATAATTAGACTATAAAAGAGACAGGACTTAAAATAATGGAATTGGCTAATATATTGAAATTTATACATCTAATGAATATTGCCCACTTTAGAGAACATTAGGAGACCATATTTATATTAATAATATTCTTCATCTTAAAATCAAATGTTCTCAATTCCTACCTCCTTTCAAGGGCATGAGCTGATGCAAGTGACTTTCTGTTCCGTCCCATCCACAGCAGTTTACACCAGAGATAGGTACCTGTGCTCACACTCATTTACAATCCTAGCCTCCATCTTTGTAGTCTTAATTTTCCCAGTAGAATTACACAATTAGCTTTTGAGTCCAAATATATTACTGAATCAGTTCCTATGATCCCACAGTAGTTCAACCACCCCTCTTCTCCAAAAACCTTAGTAAATCCATCCGGAACCAACAATGTATAAACGAGGAAATGTTTGTGTTAAGTACCCAAAACTACAAGGATCTTTTGTAAATATAGTCGCATTTGCCAAACCGTTTCTCCTAATTTGTTTATTCCTCCTCCTTTGATCATTTACCATCTGAACTTCCGTCTTCTTGTGTACAACTAGTAATCAAATAAGCAAGAAGTCAGCATCAAAATAGACATCTGCTATGGAAACAAAATGACTCCCAGATAACCCAGTGCTGTCAGTGCTTCATACAACCACAGGAGCGTTCAATGTTCAAAGTATCACAGTTTGGTTCCAGGATACAACGTAGCCCCATCACAGGAAAACTTGTTCAAAATTTGTCTCCTATATCAAATGCAGTAAATCAGCAGACAGGTTGAGCTATTTCATTCTGCTTTTATGCCCTAATTTTAGAAATGACAAGATGGAGGTTCAGTTTCTTTACTAGAGCTCAATGTGAGGTAACGAATACAGGTCTCCTAACTCCAAAATCACTGTTCCCTCCATTACATGGACACTTTGCCAAGAAAGAAAGAAAGAAATGAAGACCACACCATTTATAGCCCAATGTTTACATTTTGTTTCAGTGTACTTCTAAGGATAATGAAGGTGTTTCCTTTACTGACGCATCTCTCTTAATGGAGGTTGTCTGAGAGAAATACATACACTTTTGAATCAGAGAGAGATCATTTTTAATCCTAGCTCTTCCACTCTCTGGCAGTGTAAACTTACAAATGTTATCCCATTTAAGATAAAAATGAATGAACAAAAATGTGAATAATAAGTCCTAACATTTGGGACAGTGGTAAGGATTGAATATTCATATCTGTTAACGGTTTTCTGCAATGACTGGCAAGCAGTAAGTGCTCAATACAAGTTGACTTTCTGCCCTCTCCTTGGTCAATTGTTAATATTTATAGAACATTTCCTAATGTGCTAAAATAATGACTGGGTCACTTTCAAAATCTCCACATTTCTCAAGAAGATTACTTCATTACACAGATTTCAGGTTTAATTCATGTATTATTTCTTTCTTCTCCAGAAAACCTTTTTCTGACCATTGACTAGATCATCAGTGTATGTTAAAATCATGCTTCTCTCGGCACTGTTGATTACTGGGCTCTGGGCCAGCTCATGAGGAGGAACTTTGGTTCTGAAATATAATTTTCTCCCCTGGAAAAAAAAAATGGACTGAGGCATCAGAATGAAGGAGGCACAGAAAACGTAAAAAGAACATATGCATGGACATAGCTTCCTTACTTCAGATATGGAGATGCATCGTCTATGGAAAGTCTGGTTTGAGAACCAAGAGGGATTGATGTTCACTTGGAAGAATAAACACCTTGATCACAAGGGTTTCTAGTCAAATTCTAGATGCTTTAGTATAGCAATGTTTTAGCAGCTTTTCAGCTTTTTGTCGACAACTAATAGAAAGCCTCACTTTCCTAGAAAATGAAAGTGATAACTATCCAACCCACAGTGAATAGCGAGTACAAAAAAACCCACCCACCCACCCACACACACACACACACACACACTCATATCTCCACTGTGTAGCCACCTGCTTTCTGTTACATGTTTCATCCTTTTGCAAGTAAATTGGGAAAAGAGGGAAACTATGCCTGTCTATCCTCTGTTTCCAAGCAAACTGGTTAGCTTTTAGAATCCTGCATACTTAATGGATGGTACACTGCCCAGGTCCCCTTTCCAGGACCGAGGCACTCATTCCCTAGATGCTAAAGGCAAGTTGCATGCTTCCCCTGGCCCATGCTGTGGCAGCCACATCCAAAGACCACTCAGCGTCAGGTATAAAAGCCTTGGCCCCTTGCTCAGTTGGGAATTAGGGTCATGCCTTATTTGATGGGTCATCCCTGTGGGATCAGCTGAGACATCTGTTGTGACTTCATCTCAGATCAACATTTTCCCCCCTCTGCCTAGAGCTATTTACTTCACCTCTCACAGGTGTTCATTCTGAGAGCACACCCCCATAAACTTCCTACATGCAAATCTCCCATCACAGAGTCTGTTTCCTTTGGACCTAGTTCTAAGACTTCCTGTTAAGCATAGTTTGTTTGTTTTTAAGGTAGGGACTATTTGATAAAACTGTAGCAAAACAACTAGCCCTTCTGAATGATGGTTGTCTCTGTTTTTAACTCAAATAACATGTGAGTTTAGTAAGTCCACTGGAGAAACCTAAGGATACACACAGAATACTTCCTAGGAACAAACTGATGAGGAAAGCAGCCATTTTTAGGACTGGCTTGGACAGAGTTAACAGCATAAGTGATTAAGAATGGGTTTGCGTATCTAGTTCCAGGATATGAACTACAAGCCCATGGGCACTACGCTAAGTGCCAACATCATGCAGAGGCAAAATGGCAGTTGTCTAAATATCCTTCCCTTTTTATTTTATGAAAGAACGAGCTGAGAGAACCTATGATAGATGTAGTTCTGTTGTGGAAAACCTAAAGGTTAGAAAAGTATACTCAGACATTTTTAAAGGCATACTCCTAAATGTTTCCTTACCGGGAAGGTTGGGGTGGGGGGGAGTCAGTATAAAATGAGAGATGTGTAAGTATATGTATTTCACGGTAAGAGAGTTCATTTCAATTTACCATGAGCCCAGAAAGCAAAGGATACTAGTTTCAAAACTAAGAAGAGTTCCAGAGCAGCCCCTCCAAAAACAGTTTCTAAGTATTTGTATTTTTGTGAAGAAAATCACTGATAACAATTCGCTATTATTTTTCCCCAATGTGCTATGTTGAAATTCCATTACAGAGAGCCTCAAACATCATTATCCAGGACAATTCCCTATTATTATGTTGGAAATGGAACTTAATTTTAGGTTTTCAATTCCAAGCCCTAAGTGGGAACTAAATGTCACAGAACAAAATGTCACGCAATGAGATCGGATATTCAAATATGTGACAGTAACCAGATGTTTCCTTAACAATTACCACATAGCAAAACCAGTCAAAGAAATGAGGTACAGTGCTTCTCACAAGTCAGAGGGCTCCCACATTGTTTTGCAGCATGCTGATATTTGCCAGTTTATATTCTGATGAGCCCACCCTGGACTGCCTCTGAAGAAATACAGAATATAAAATATGGTTATTTCTGTGAGAGACTTTTTTAAAGAAATTTTTCAAAGAAGTCTCAAACAGGGCAACCCATAGTATTGACAATAAAATCCAGGTTCTCATTAAAATAGGAAGTAGACAGAAATAGGTTAATAATCATTCAACTAAAATCCTTATCACGATAATCCCTGCCCTAACACTCTCCCATTAACTGCCTTGCCATTTGTGAGGCATGAAAAGAGGCTAAAAGAAATGGGATTTAGGAGACAGATGTTCAGCTCAGAGATGAAGAAGCAAAACTAGAGCAGACCAAAGAATGTGCTGCCCTCCACTTCGGATACTATTTACGTCCAGATCCCGAGTCTCAGTCCTTGGACTGGCTTCAACATTAACATGAAATTGCAAGTTTCAGGGAGCGAGAGATTGGTTTTAGGACAGATATCCCTTTAGCCTCTTGATATACAGTTTTAACACTGTGGGAAAGTGGTGGCCAGTAGTGAAACAAAAGATGAAAAGCAGAAACATTCTTCAAGCCCAATGGAGATAGATACCTAAATGTCCATGCGACAACGGTAAATATTAGTTTACAGGATTTATTAGTTTAATGGATTCAAGAAAATATTTTTTTAAATATTTATTTATTTATTTGACAGACAGAGATCACAAGGAGGTGGAGAGGCAAGCAGAGAGAGAGGAGGAAGCAGGCTCCCTGCTGAGCAGAGAGCCCGATGCGGGGCTTGATCCCAGGTCCCCGGGATCATGACCTGAGCCGAAGGCAGAGGCTTTAACCCACTGAGCCACCCAGGTGCCCCCTCAAGAAAATATTTTAATAACCCAAGTCAGAAATTGGATAGAGGGAATACACAGCCTTTTGACGTAAAAACAAACTTAGATTAAAATAAATCTTAGAGATAGTCATATGGTATAGCAATTTTAACCCAAGAAAAGATAAAATCCATTTAATTCACCTTATATGTGCAATGTTTCTTTTCTGGAGGCTGTCAAGGATAACATAAACTAGTATATTTGTATTAATATGTATTAGTTCAACACCGGACAGGATGACAGTTTTGGAAGTATTTAAGTTCTAAAACATATCCTTGAACAACTTTTTCAAAAACCTCACTCTTCATTGTATCTAAGATATCCCTGGGCAGCTAAAACACAATATAGTGTATGTTGGGTGTTGTTTTTGTTTTCTTTTTTATTCTGATCCTGTTAGTAAATCTTAAAATATTAAAGAATACAGTGTCCCTCTTTGTCTACTTTCACAAAAATAATCTTTGATGAAATTTGCATTTGTCTTCAGCAGCCTTGCTATGCAAAATGCAAGAAACAGGTGACTCCATCAATTTGGAGAGAAAAAGGCCAAGATCTTTCCATGATTTCTTGGAAATTTTAACATGGTACACTTGTTTTAAATGCTGAATGGCATTCCATTTTATGAAAATAACATTATTTATTTATTCGTCTATACTCAAACTGATGCACATATAAGGTTGTTTCTAAATTTTTATAACCACTGATACAGTGAAACATCTCATCCAAGTCCCTTGGTGTCAAGGTCAAAAGGCCTTTTCAGTGTGTAATTAGAGATGGACTCTAGGGTTTTATCACCTTTGAACTTTCCCACATATTGTCCAGTTGCTCTCCAAAAGAAAAACCTTTCATTTTAACATGGTTTATGTTTTCATGTCATTTTAAAGAGATTCTTCCCCCCAACTTAATGTTATAAAGCTTGTCTTATAATTTTTCTAAAAGTTTTGAAGATTTTGTTCATATTTAGATTTTCAATTCATGTGAAATTTGGGTTTTTTTATAGTGTAGGATATGGATAAAATTTTATATGGACGGTAATTGGTATCCCTATTTGTTTTTAGGTCCATTCTTGTCATATATATATAGGGAGACCATATACATTTTTTCAACCAAACCAAAAAGCTTTCAAAATTAAAGGGGGAATTGTTACTAATAATGCTCAGCCAAGCATAAGAAAAACTGTCCAGGCAAGCTGGGACATACAATCATTCTACTCATAATCCAAATTCAAATGTGTGTGTGGGTCCATTTTTTTCTACTTGGTTTCCTCTGCTAAAGTTTATCTATTCTTACAGCTGCAACCCACAATTTTAGTGATGAGCTTATAATGCCAGATAGTTTCAGGCCAGTTTTAATAAAATGTTAAGACATGATCTTACAGTATAAAACTATTTCATAAAAAATTCAGATTGAGTGGGGAGCACCACAGTGGCTCAGTTAGTTAACCATCTGTCTTCAGCTCATGATCCTGGGGTCCTGGGATTGAGCCCCACATTGGGCTCCCTGATCAGCGGGGAGCCTGCTTCTCCCCCTCTGCCACTCTGCCCTGCTTATGTGCGTTCTCTCTCTCTCTTGCTCGATCTCAAATAAATAAATAAAATCTTAAAAAAAAAAAAAGTTCAGATTGGGAACAGTTATTTTCAGCATATAACACTGAGAAAGATTAATATGCAGAATGTATCAAGAACTCCTACAAATTTCTGTGAAAATAAAGAAACCACTTCACATCCATCAAATTAGGAAAATTGAAAATTCTGGTTACACTAAGTGTTGGAGAAAATTTGGTGAAATGGATAATCTTAGGTACTGCTGGTGTCTTGTCAAACAAAGAGGAAAAAGGGAGAACAATTTACTTACCTTCTTCACCAGAAATGTCCCAAAACGTTTCATACCCCTTTTTAGTTTACAGGAGTTTTCAAATCAACTCATCTTTTTCCTCTAAAAACTGGTTTCATCTGAGTTAGTTTTTCTGCTCTCAACTGTTTGCTTGCAGAGGAGAACACCAGTGAATTTAAAGTATTGACAATGTTGTTTTAATGCACCAAGGAATAAATGTGCTTTACCACACCAAGGGATACAAATGGGTAGAATATATGGTACTATGACAGCCGTGGTGGAAACATGCATGGGGAACTGTGATATGAGTGACGGAGTTCAGATGCCTCGAGCTGTCCTCTGGGATCACAGTGGTCATTATTTTTTAAGCTCTTACACTTATATTTTGTGATACTTACAGATTTCACAGGCAGTTGTAAAAAACAACAGAGCAAAAGCCTGTGAATCCTTGGGCTAATTTCCCCCATGGTAACGTCTTGCAAAACTAATAGATTATCGCAAACAAGATACTGGGATGAAGAGAGTCAACACATAGGACGTTCTCATTACCACAAGCATCCTTTATATTGCTGTTTATAGCCACACCCATTTCCTTCTCACCCCCTGCACTTAACATCTGGAAACCATTAATCTGTTTTCTATTTCTATGGTTTTGTCGTTTCAAGAATGTGATATAATGAAATCATATAGCATGCAACCTTTTGGAAACAAGGAAAAGCAAGAGAGGGGGTAGGGGAGGAGAATAGAAATAGGAAGCATCATTTTGGGATTTTGACTGAACTATTAAAAATGTATAGCCTATTTAGGGGGAATTTGTTTTTTCTTCAGTCATCTCCTTCTCTTGTTTCAGTTTCTACTTCTTCTCATGCTTTTATGTTTCCTCCTTTGTAATTGCATCCCTGCCAACTGTTCTGACAAATTTGGTGAAGGGAACAGTCTGATATTCTAAACTCATGTAGCAGAGTCCTTCCAGGTATACTCCTAAATCATGGTGGACTAGCCAATATTTCAGTGAATGTGATGGTTACTATTTCTTTCACTCGCCAGTTTATAATCTAGACTCTAACTGAGAACTTCTTTCTTGTTAAAACTCTGAACATGACTTTTACCATTTCCTCCATGTTCATTCATCTCCACCATATTGTTCTCACTGCTTCTCAAATACACAGGCATAAGGACACCTCAGGACCTTTGTGCTTGCTGCCTCCTTTGTGGGACTCTTTCCCCATGGCACCTATATGGCTAATTCGCCCATTTCAATCAGGTCTCTGCTTAAAGGTCACTTTTCAAAAAGGCCATTCCTAACTATTCTCTGTAAAATATTTTTGTATATGAATTCATTTTTATGCCTGGCCCTTTATATAATTTAACATATTGAGTATTTGTGTGTTTACTCTCCACTGGCATTTAAGGTCCATAAGAACAGATTCCTTTTGTTCACAGTTACATCCCAAAACTTAGACTACCTCCTGGCACATAGTTGGCAAGTAAACATTTGTTGGGCAAATGAACAAATAAATGATAAAAGGAATTTCCACCCCTTCAAATGCTTGTCTATCCCTAGTGATGTGACACAGGGAGATCTTACTGCTGCTCATTTTTAAGGCAGGAATTCAAAGAAAAAGTATGGGGAAAAAAATCACAGAAATAATAGCAAAACAAAGAAGAGAACACAAGCTTCAGGATCCAAAGCTTAAACCCAAGCACTCCCATGAATTCTGACCATTCTCTACTTTTACATTATTATCTAAATGCTATTATCTGAAATTCTTGCCTCTGTTCAGCCCACTAAAAATTTCATAGACAGAAGTTTTTTAACATAAAATTTATAGCAAGGGTTGGTTTCCTCAAATCACGTCTTAATTACCCCAAGAACAAGCCTTTCCCCATAGTATTTTGGCATTTCCCCTCCTGGCTCCAGTCAGATCCCAGAAGCCAAAAGGTGTTCCAAAATGAAAAGTAACAGGAAGGAAAAATTAACCAAACTCTTGAAGCTCCAAAACTATTGGTTTCAAGTTGCATTTGCATTTTCGTAGGGATCAATCACGAGAGATGAAGGGGAAGGGTTATTATTCAGCCTGAACATTCATGTTTGAGATAATTTCTTTTGTTAAGTTTTACTTGGAGTTTCTTTGTTTAAATCTCCCCTGTTTCCTGCTGACAATTCATTTTTAACAAGGTTCTCCTTCATGTATATTTAGGTAATTTTCTTAACGGGAGCCAGAACACATTTAACATAATCAGGATGGACCTAATTAAATGGAGGACAGATGTCGATCTTTCCATAATACATAGAAAAGTTGTAAGATTTCTTTTTAATTGAGCATGAAATTTGCACCAGATTTGTTGCCCCATATGTAGAGTTACAGATTCAGTAAGTGTATGTGATAGTGTCTACATACATAAACAACAGTTTTCAAAGATACAGGAAAATAAAAAATAATCACTGTAGAAAATATTTTACATGTAGTTGTTACGCAGGTCAGGCTAAAACCAAACTTAGGAAGTTTGAGAAAGAACTACCTTTCATTCCTTCCAGTGGTATAACAGTACATTCACTGTCCAGTGATGAAAATCATTATCATTTCTTCCCTCTTCTCATTCCTGAACCCCTCCATGCCCAAGGTAAAGTAACAACACACTTTTTCATAAACTATTTAACTGGTTTACTAAAGAACAGGCCTGAAAAATCAGTGTAGTCGAGATAATATGGGTATTGGAGTCTGACATACCTGATTTCAATTTTGGCTTAGTCATTTAGCTGACTGTAAAGGAAGTTTACTTATGGTAAAATAGGGATTATAATTCTCTCCTCGAAGGTTATTATAAAGATCTGAAACAATGCATAAAAAGCTCCTAGCACAGCTTCTGGTTTACAGAAAATGCTCAATAAATGCAAAACCAATTGAATTCTTAAAGGTCCTTACTGATAGGGGCGCCTGGGTGGCTCAGTGGGTTAAAGCCTCTGCCTTCAACTCGGGTCATGATCCCAGGGTCCTGGGATCGAGCCCCACATCAGGCTCTCTGGGCAGCGGGGAGCCTGCTTCCCCTTCTCTCTCTCTCTGCCTGCCTCTCTGCCTACTTGTGATCTCTGTCCGTCAAATAAATAAATAAAATCTTTAAAAAAAAAAAAAAGGTCCTTACTGATATTTGTTTCAAATAAAAAACTGACTTGACCCCTAAATTTTTCAAGCCTGGCTTCAGAGTAATGACAAAAATTCACTTAAAAAAATGAAATTCACAATTCCATGACTGATCACTTTCATTTTTCTGAGGTTTTTCCTCTTATCTCTTTTCATATGGATATTTCTTAGAAGTCCTGTGTTGGAATTACAACTTAATATAATTTTATAGTTTATTTTTTTAAAGCCCAAGATTTAAGAAGTAGGAGAAGAAGAAATGAAGAAACCCAGGAAAAGAGTACTCCTTTGGGGGAATTACTATTGTTTGAGGGTCTCAAAGTCTGGTTGGCCAAGTATCTTCACATTTATATTCATGCTTGGTTGGAATTTTCTTTTTTTTTTTTCCTAAGCAAATGACCACTGTGATCTTAAAACCATGGCCTTCAACCCAAGATAGTAGAGGAAAATCATATGTGTGCATTGACTGTGAAAAAGTTTCTTTATGAATTCTTCATCTCTTCATGCTGCCTTAACAATCACTAGGTTAATTTATAGGATCTCAAAAGTGGAATGTAAAAATTATCTGTGTGATGCGTGAAAAACTGTTAGATATTTTAAATGAAAAAGTAAACAGAAACTAAACGTTCATAAAATCCAACAAACGTATGGTCACTGTAGACCTCTGCAGTCCTTTTGTCTGACAGCCATACTCACCCAAGGTGAGATGCCTTGAGGGAGGAGCAAGGCAGTGAGACTCTCAAGACTTATTTGTTTTCAGCATGTTAGCATATAGTGGACTTTACATGTGGCCAGCTAAGGGGATTTACTAGGTTATATTAGCCAGCTGTAATTCAACTAGCCCTAATAAGATGAAATGGACAAAAGACCATAAAAGCTTTCCATAAACATGCAAAATAAAGATAACCTTCCTCCTAGAAGCAGAAGCAAACAATAATAGAAGTACTTCTATTCCTAGACCAAGCTTTAACTTCATCACAAGTTTCAAACAGTAACTATGCAACCCAATCTGACATGGAAAGATGGCACAGTTGTTGAAAATATGAACAGTCCATTTCTCCAAAGTAAAATTTTATCAGTGAACTTCAAAATAAGGCTTTGTTAAAAAGTACACTCATTGGGTGGTGAGGGTAATTTGGAAACAGAGGCTTGGAAATGTTTCTACTGTTACATGATTTTATATTGAAATTTGATACATTTATTACTTTTAAAAACTCAAGTATCTGTGCCTGTGCATACACATGAGCACACACGCAAACACACACACGGTGAATCTTTTCTCCTAATTCCATTTTCATAGCTTTGCCACTAAAACAATCCTCCTCTTTATATCTTGTTTAAAATTTGGAAACGCAGAGCAAACTGTTCTCCCCTCTTACAACCTCATTATAAGACTTTTATGGGTTTTACAATAAAGTGAATTTTGGTCTAAATATACAATTCCATAAAAAAGTACATTTGTACATATTCTAGGTGCTTTACTAAAGGCTGTGAGGTTGTAAACAATTAAGGACTTATAATCTCGAGATGGTAGCAATCTAAAAGGAATCCTGGATGAGTAGATAATCTTTCACAAAATATCATGTGATAATATAGTAATATATTACAGAAAAGACTGTGTAAATTCTGGATTATGGAGAAAATGTATTAATTCTGGATTATGGAGAAAATGTATTCAAACTTGGCTTTTCAAAATAGGGTAAGGTTTAAGCAGGTGATATTAGGTAAAAAGAAAGAGGAGAAGCAGAAAGCCAAATAAATCCTACCACCAAAGGGAGAAGAAGGATACTAAGGGAAGAGGGTGCTGAGATAATCAATGCCTGGTTTTTCATTAATAGTTTTATCACATATGGATGTACTCCTAAGCAACTTACTGTTTAGTTTAACTTACTTTTGAACCTTATATGAAAAAACCAAACTGTATGTATTTTGTAAATTTTTCCCAAATGTGGGTTTGAGACTCATCCATGTTGAAAAATTGGCTGCAGTTAATTCATATTTATTTTTGCAGTTCTATAAAGATATCAGTAATTAATTGTTCTAGTATTAAAGAATCTAGCTTTTGTTTGCTAGATTTTTGTTTTGTTTTGTTTTGTAGTTTTGCTGCTACAACACATCATCTAGTACATGCACGCACAGGAGTAGAATTGATGGTATGTGTGCATTTATTACCTTACCAGCTATTATGAGATGGTTTTTCACAGTAATGGTAATCATTACAGTTGCACAATGTTCCCATTCCAACACATTCTCACCAAACACGGTGTATTTTTAGAACTTTAAAAAAATATTTTAGTGACCTGGTGGTGTGAAATGGTAACTCACTGTTACCATTAATACTCTTGAAAGTAAAAGTTAGTTAACAAAGATGAGTATTTCATCGGTTTGTAGGTCATTCCTAGCAGAAGATATGTCCTAGGCGGGGCGCCTGGGTGGCTCAGTGGATTAAGCCGCTGCCTTCGGCTCAGGTCATGGGCTCAGGGTCCTGGGATCGAGCCCCACATCTGCCTCAGCATCCCTGCTGAGCGGAGAGCCTGCTTCCTCCTCTCTCTCTGACTGACTCTCTGCCTACTTGTGATCTCTCTGTCAAATAAATAAATAAAATCTTAAAAAAAAAAAAAAGAAAAAAGATATGTCCTAGGTAACTGTTTCTTAAATTAATGAATAAAGAAAAATCAAATAGCATTATGTGAATTCTATCAAAATCATGAATAGTATTACAGCAAGACCCAACTGTTTTTCTGAGGGAACCAAGAATTTTGTAAACCAAACCCATGTTATTTGGCAAGTGTTGCTATATATCTTTGAGGGTTATAGCTGATTCCGTACAAACAAAGTAGAATGGTATGTTTCTTATTTAACTCCAATTTTTCTTATCATTTGAGCTGGATCTATAACACTATTTGCTTCTAATTAGAATAATGCTCCCAAAACATTAGCTTGCCCTTAAATTTCTCAAATTGTTTGATAGGCAATTTAAAATTAGACTTGCTAATCATTATTTAACAGATCTGTAGTTACAGATCACAGGAATATTTAAAAATTATGACCACAGATCAGTTGTAATTGTCTGCTCTACATCCACTCTAGAAGCACCCCTAATGCTCTTAAACGTAGGTTCCAGCCATGATGACCTTATTTCAGGTTTCTGAATGTGCCATGACCTTTGTGCCTCCAGGTCTTTAAATATGCAGTTCTGTTATTAATTCCTCCACCAGTTTCTGGGCCCATGATTTCTTGGACTCTACATATCAAAAAATCACCTTTTTTAATATTGACATTAACTCACCGTGGCAGATCCTCACAATCATTTCCTCTTTCCTCTTTTCACACAATCATATTCTACTTTATCATTCTTCCTCATTGTTCTTTGAACAGGTAAAAATCATGTAGAAAGCTATTATTTAAAAATAATATTTTTCAGATAATCTGTACATGTTTTAACAATATCCACAGAGTCCAAGAAGCCAATGGATATTTTTCTTATTAAAGACATATGTTAAAATAAAATTAATGGTGTAGCCATCAGAATCTTTTGTTTGTTCTTTACACCTTTAACATTTGTGAACAGTTATATTTTTACCAGTATAAATTTTATATATCTATGACTATTTTCTTTTTTCTTTTTTTTTTATTTTAAAGATTTTATTTATTTATTTGACAGACAGAGATCACAAGTAGGCAGAGAGGCAGGCAGAGAGAGAGAGGAGGAAGCAGGCTCCCCGCTGAGCAGAGAGCCCAATGCGGGGCTCGATCCCAGAACCCTGAGATCATGACCTGAGCTGAAGGCAGAGGCTTAACCCACTGAGCCATCCAGGTGCCCCTATCTATGACTATTTTCATAAATATATATTAACTATTTGAGATAATCCCATTTGGGTTTTTCCACTTAATAGTTCAAATAAAGAAGAAAATGTTTAATTCACCATTCCTATAAGGGTAGTAAAAACTAAATAATTTCCAGAAAAGAAGAATCAAGTCAATAGAATCAAGCAGACACCGAAAATGTTTTTTTTTTTTTTTTTTTTTTTTTTACTTATCCAAGTATGATGATATCATTCTATATAAGAAAATGAAGTTTCTTTCCTGAAGCCAAAACAACTTTCTTGGTGAGCCCTTTCCTTTCCCTTCCATAAAATGCAGAGTGTAAGATTATTTCTTAGAACTTCCCATTTTGTTTTGGTTTTCTATTTGCTTCCCCTTGAAAGAGTGTGCCATTTCCCAGGTTTTAGACATTCCTATTCATCTATGTTTGTAGTGTTTAATATTAGAAACATGCTATTTTGGAAGGGTATATATATGGTATTTTCAACTTTATGCTCTAAACATTTTTCTTTTTTTTTTTTAAGATTTTATTTATTTATTTGACAGAGAGAGATCACAAGTAGGCAGAGAGGCAGGCAGAGAGAGAGAGAGGAGGAAGCAGGCTCCCTGCTGAGCAGAGAGCCCAATGCGGGACTCGATCCCAGGACCCTAGGATCATGACCTGAGCCGAAGGCAGGGGCTTAACTCACTGAGCCACCCGGGCGCCCTGTAAACATTTTTCTAGACATAAAAGATCAGTTCTGCACACAAGAGGCAGAAATGTTTCAAATTCTATCCTCCTACTCCCAACATTCAATTCTTCCCCTAGACTGTAAGGAAGGCTGGAAAACCTCTGGGGACTTCATCACCACCTGCCTCCTTTTGCAAGGAAAGTTTCCCATGACGTTGAGGAATTATTGGGGTTGCCTTCTCTGAGACACTGTCATTCTATACAAGGAGTTGAACAAGCATTTCAATTCTGTCCCAAGAATGTCAAGCTTTTCCCTCACCCTCTAGTGTTCCTTCCGTGATGAAAAACTTAGGTATTTCAAAAACACAGTATGTTATCCCATGAGTAAAGGGATATTATAAAGACACAGAGACAAGGAGTCTAGCTCTTTCTTTCCTGGAGTACATAATGTGATGTGCTGAGTGCTGCACTGAAGGCTCTTCAAATTGGCCATCCTTATATCCTCCTCTCAAAATACTAACCCATTTGATATCTTCCTTACGTTTAATTTAGTGAAACAATCTCTTTAAGTCTGATTCTAGTCATTTTTCTCAGATGTTTGAATGTTTTGTATTTCATTCCGTATTACTGAAAACTGCCAATTAGAGCTTGATTTGGAATTAGTTACTGTTTTTATTTAGCATTTGATAATATGAGTATAGATACTAAAGAAACAATATTCTTTGTACTTTCTTATATTATGTCAGTACATCTTGTTAAAGAAATTGTTTTGTCACTCCACCCTGAATCTTCCTTTGTGTGTCAATTAAAGCAATTTACACACCCACACTTGCATAAGGAAGCAAATCCTATGAACTGGATGAAATCTAATCTTTTGCATGTTCTATAATAATTCCCACTGAATGA
The DNA here is from genome assembly GCF_002288905.1 of Enhydra lutris kenyoni. Classification (NCBI taxonomy): domain Eukaryota; kingdom Metazoa; phylum Chordata; class Mammalia; order Carnivora; family Mustelidae; genus Enhydra; species Enhydra lutris. Next base: position 43,997,256 of record NW_019154089.1, read on the forward strand.
ACTGAATTAATTTTAAATATTTCTTGGATTTTTTAAGATTTTATTTTACAATGCTGGGGTTTTGCAAATTCTTCGAGTAATTTTATTACTTCAAGTTATCAAATAACTTTGGTGGTTAGCATATAACTTTGTGTTTTTGTGTCTGTATTGGACAACACTCTTATCATGGATGAGTAGCCTATAAAATGAATGCAAAAGTCTAGCTATAAGCCATTCCTGCATAACTTGGGCCTGTGAATCCTAGGGGAAAACATAATTCAGCTTCATCTCAATAGCTTGTAGAATAATTAGGACCCTTAGGTTTGGAATTTCACCTAATCAATTCCATTCACTACTCAGAATTCAAAAATGTTATTTTTCTTGTAACCTCTCTCACACTGTGATATGAGGTGAATACAATACAGTCCATCTTTGACCAAAATTAAGACAACCCACTATTGTGGGGCAAATATCACTTGAGTGCCTACTGTGGATCTGACAGTAAGCATTTTTGTCTGATGATCAACCATTTCTCTTTTAAGAAGTTCTCCAATCATTTCTATTTAGGAATATGCCTAAATAACCCATTTCCATTTCCCAAAATTGATCTAAGGGGCATTAAGAGTGGTAGGACAGAGAGCAGCAAATTGAAAACCTATGGTCTCATCCCAGCCACTAGTTTTTGTTTGGTTTTGCTTTTTCAACATTTATTCCTAGCAAGGATAATAGTATGAAGGAAGTATATGACAATTTTCTATTTTAATGGAACTAGTGGTCTTCCTGGGAATAAAAGAATTGGAGACAGGATCTACAACTGTGAAACAGAAATTTAAAAGTGAATCAGGTATCAGCCCAGTGTTGGTACCCCAACTAGAATACATGTGGCATGCCAACAGGGGCCTTGGCTGTCTTACTCTGCTCTATCCTCAGGGCCTGAAACAATACCTGGTACACAGTAACAACCAACTCTGTGGTCTGGACTGTCAATGATTATCACCTTGACTGTGAATGTGGCAGCATGTGAAAAAAAAAAAAAAAGAAAAGAAAAAAGGAGAGTTCATTTGGCCTGGAATGCTTGGAAAGACTCCTTGGAACAAACAGGATCTGAACAATCAAGTGCATCTTTGATACTTACAGAGCCATTAACTCGGAACTAATGAACATTTGTAGCGACCAATAAAGAACTCCTCAACCATACTCCACTGACATCCAAATCCTATACCACATTTGAAAACCATTTCTTCTTCTACCAGCACTACTACTACTATACTGCTACCAGTAATATTTAGGTAACTTTTAACATGCTTATTTTTGAAATATTTCCCCTTGTGGGCTTCCTGTGCACAAAAATTCTATTATTTCCATTTAATATTTTTGCACTCCATCATCACTAGGTGTGATAAGGTGCTGAGAGTATAAATATGAATGAGACATGGCTCATTCCTCAAGGACCTCAAAATCCAGTATGGTTAAAATGTAACTCCCATACTGAATAATAAATGCTATAGTAGGAAGCAGAGAAGCCAGATATTATTGGGAACCAACTGTGTTCCAAGCTTAGGATCAAGCAATATTCTATGGCTTTCCATGATCTTGCAAGTTAGGTTTTGTAATACCTAATGTTAAATCTGAGGATTCTCTGTTCACAGAAACAGAACATCTTCCCAAAACAAGAACTGGTACTCCCTGGATCCATCCTTCATTGTGCTGACTACCCTATACTACAAGTTGTACCTCACTCCCCAACTCCCATTACACTCCAGAATATTGATTACCCCATAGTATGTTGTCTCTTCCATCTGTCTCTTTGCTACCCCTCCTTCTCTGATCCCCTGGCATGAGGTAAAAGAAATACATAATTATCCAAGCTTAGATAAGACAAGCTTAGGTAAGATGTTTTTAGAGTCCTAAAATTTCTTGTCATCTTCTCATCATTTTCATTATAAGTGAAACCATGTAATTTGATACAGTGACCTCATATTCTGTGTTTTAAGAAATGCAAAACTGCTGTTGGGTTATGGAAATCTAAGGCACCACTAAAGCTGATTCAAATACTGTTTAACTGAAGAAGCAATGAACTCAAAAGGAGTATGTTCCCATAGCTATTACAAGGCTTTGGGCAGTTAAGCTGCATCCCTCTTTGGCCACACAAGAGACTTAAGTCCAAAGAAATAATTTCAAAGTGATAGTTTCCCTTAAATCTGCTAGATGGTTCAAATACTTAAATTCATCTGTAAAAACCCATAAGGACTTACATATATTTCTTTTGGTTTTATCTGAATGGAGAGCACCAGATTGTGGGTTTTTAAAAAATGCACTCTGCTAAATAGACCCCCAAGCTTAAACTGTGAGTTCAAAACAAGCTTGTAAAAACTAATAAATGCCATTTATGTGTCCTAACTCTTGCCTCCGATTTTATAAAATTAGTTTTCCAATGGCATCATTCATATAAAAGAAATATGTTTGTTTCAAGTTTTTCCCTCTTTTCCAAATTTGTGGTAACTATTCACTCCTAGTTATTAATATCATAATACAGAAAGTATACTTCTCCGAACAATGGTGTGGCTACGGAGGCTGGGAAAATAGGAGAATTTGCTTACAAAGAATTAGCCACCTGGAACTAGAGGGTATCATGCTTAGCGAAATAAGTCAATCGGAGAAAGACAACTATCATAT